>NC_063380.1:3653113-3696777 GCF_021869965.1 Rhincodon typus
CCGAAACATCAGCCTTCCTGCTCCTCTGATGCTGCTTGGCCTGCTGTGTTCATCCAGCTCTACACCTTTTTATCTCAGATTGTCCAGTGTCTGCAGTTCCTACTATCTCTGAAACGATGATATAAGGCTCACTGGCCTAAAATTTCTTCGATTACCCCTATTGCCCTATTTTAAAAAAGGAACATCATTAGCTATGTTCCAGACTACGGTGGCCACGTCTTTGGATAAAGAGGTTAGAAATCCCCAGTAATGTCATCCTATTACAGAATCCCGTCATAGATGGCAGCAAACCCTGGGACTAAGTTACCACAATGGTTTCAAGCCAGCCTTCGCCTCTTCTTCCTTAATTTCAACATGCCCCTCCCTAATTTTTACCATCATCCATGTCCTTCTCCATGTTGAATATGGATGTGAAGTACTCATTAATGACCTCACCCACTTCCAGGCATAAATTCTCTTCTTTGTCCTTGAGGAGACCTACCCTTTCCCTAATTACCCTCTTAATCCTGTTATACATATGAAATGCCTTGTAATTCATCTTAATTTTATTTGCCAAAAACACTTCATGATCACATTTAGCCCTCCTAATTTCTTGTTTAAGTCCTTTTAAGCTCACTTTATATACCTCAATACATTGCTTGATTTCACTTCCCTAAACCTTAAATACGCCTCCTTCTTTGTTTTCACTGAGCTTTCAAAATCTCTTCTCATCCAGGGTTCCCTTGTTTTCCATTATTTTTCATTCCATAGTACCATGATGGTCCTGAATGCTGATCCGCTGAATTTTAAAACTTCCCACGTCAGAAATGGATTTACCCGAAACAGCTGCCCCGATTTAATTTCTCCAGTTCCGGCTTAGTACCTTATCTTCTTGTTCCGCGGTTTCATGATCGTCACTCTCTGTCCTTCCTCCTTCTCCTTTTCAATCTTGCTCACTCAAGCTATCTCTCTGTGCTTCTTTCGCACGGCTGTGTCGATGAGCATATGTAGTTAAATGTCCACGATGTTAAGATATTGTCCAATTGTTAACGAGTTGCCCACTAAAATGGAACTGTGCAACCACCAGGCACCATTCTGGCAGACATCCTTTGACAAAGTCGCAAGGAATGGATTGTCACTGAATATGATCTAGGAGACAATGAAAAGGGTTGTCTCAGTACAAAAACAAAGGTAACGCTCCGGGTCTGGTGACTCTTCCTCGGATGCTACCAGACCTGCTGAGCTTTTCCAGCAACTTTGTTTTTGTTCCTGATTTACAGCGTCCGCAGTTCTTTTGTTTTTTTGCCTCAGAGTACGACAAGACCTACGTCAGATGGGCAGATGGGCTGAGGAATGGCAGATGGAGTTTAATTTAGATAAACGTGAGGTGTGGCATTTTGGTGAGGCATATCAGGGCAGGACTTATGAACTTAATGATAGGGTCATGGAGAGTGTTACTGAACAAACAGGCCTTTTGTTGCAGGTTCATAGTTCCTTGAGTATGGCGTTGAAGGTATGCTTGATTTCATTCGTCAGTGCATTGAGAATAGGAGTTGGGATGTCATGTTATGGGCGTACAGGACATCGGTTAGGCCATTTCTGGAATGCTGTAATCAATTCTGATCTCGCTGCTACTGGAAAGACGTTAGTAAATTAGAAAAGGTTCAGAAAAGATTTACAAGTTTATTGCCAGTTTGGAGGGTCTGAGCTGTATGGAGGGGCTGAATAGGTTAGGACTATTTTGTCTGAGCCTCAGAGGCTAAGGGCTGATTGCATAGATTTTTATAAAATCATGAGTGGCATTGATAGCGTGAATAGCTAAGATCTTTTTTACCAGGGTAGGGTTTCCAAAACTAGGTTTAACGTGAGAGTGGAAAGATTTCAAAAGAGCTAAGTCACAACGTTTTCATGCAGTTTGTGACCTATGTATGGAATGAGCTGCAAAACAAAGTGGTGGAGGCTGGTAAATTTACAACAGTTAAAAGGCATCTGGATGGGTACCTGAATAAGAAGCGTTTAGAGGGATATGGGCCAAATGATGGAAAATGGAGCAAGATTAATTTAGGATATCTGGTCAGCATGGACGAGTTGGACCAAAGGGTCAGTTTCCATGTTGGACATCTCTATGGCTATAACTGTCAGCTCACTGTCTATCTGTGGAGAGAGATGAAAAACACGCACATGAACACAAACACACACACACACACACACACGCACGTGCACACATACAACATGCACACACACACACAACATGCACACACACACACAATCACACAGACACGCACACACATTCTCATCCAAGTGGATTGGAGAAGAACTTGCATGTGATGGCCTTCCCACGTATCTGTTGCCCTTGCTTTTCTCGATGGAAGTTGTCACGGTTTTGGAAGGCACTGTCTAAGGAACAGAGTAACATTGGCAACTCTTCAACAGTGAGTCATTGTACAGAACTCTGGAACTTTGAAAGGTGAGATATGGCATTATTTTAGACTGTAACCACCCCACCATCGTTCTTTATGTGGTCTTTAGAATTCTCCATCTCACCCCTTCTGTTTCTCCTTCTTTCCTTCTGTATCTTTCCCTCCCTTGGTATACATCTCTCCTCTTTCTCTCTCTCTCTCTTCCTGCATCTTTCCCTCTCTGTCTCCTTTTCTATCTGTGTGTATGTCTCCCTCCCTCTCTCCTTCCTTGTATCTCTCCCTCTCTCTGCATCTCTCCCTCTCTCTCCCTCAATCAAATTACTCTTTATCCATTCTTGACTTTCTTCCTCTGTCTGTGCATCCCTTCTCAATCTCTCTCCCTCGACTTATCATGCTCCCTCCACGTCTGCTCATTTGTCATTGTCTCTTACTTATTTTAGCTGTATCCTATATTAGGTCTTACTCCCCACCCACCCCCCACCCCCATTCATCATGTACTCTTATGCTAGCTCTCTCTTTCTCTCTATTTCTTAATCACACCTTTTCTTTTCTCTCTCTGTCTATTTCACCCTGTCTTATTGTATCATGCCTTGCACACATCAGTGAAGTTGCAAGGGATAAACTGCGCCTGAAAATGAGCCAGTAGCTCACTATCTATCTGCGTGGACAAAGTACATTGTCAACGCTCGACTGTCAAATGTCCATCAGTTTAATTCATTAATTACAGTGAAATAATGTTAGCAGAAATGTTTCTGACTACCATGGACATCGATATACGAAGATAGATAGATAGGTCAATAGATAGTTAGATAGATAGATCGATAGATAGATAGATAGATAGACAGACAGACAGACAGACAGATACATAGATAGATAGATTCCCAATCTATCAAGGTGATCATTTGTTTTGTTGATTTGATGGAATGGATCAGCCTTTCAACATTTCAGGATGAGGAATTCTTCAGGAATGTCTCTGCCTTGTCTTTGTCACTGATGAGCTGAGCTCCCTTATCATTTCCATTGAGGAGATGTGTGGAGTCTCCTCCTCTGCTCAGTTCGTTATCTGAACACCAGGGCCAGGTCTGGTCAGACTGCAGAGGTTTGATCTGACCCTATGGGTGTGTGAACACAGAGATCTGGCTATCACTGACTACGCTTCTTCTGCTGTTTAGATTCTCTGTATTTCTTCATGACGTTAAGGTGATCCTCCTGATTCTGACCTCCCCTCTATTCTGGTCAAATGCTTCAAAAGGATGTAGTTCATGTCGTGGTCAAAAGCAAAAGTCGCTGGAAAAGCTCAGTAGGTCTGGCAGCATCTGTGAAGGAGAAAACAGAGTTAACGTTTCGGGTCCAGTGACCGTTCTGAGGAAGGGTCACCGGACCCGAACGTTAACTCTGTTTTCTCCTTCATAGATGCTGCCAGACCTGCTGAGCTTTTCCAGCAACTTCGTTTTTGTGCCACCTCCATATCCCTGAGTTAGACATATACTGCGAGCACTGTGCACACTTATCATCTCCATATCTCTCGGTTGGAAAACACTGGGAGCACTGTGCACAACTGAAATCTCCAAATCGTTCAGTTCGATCCACACTGGGAGCACTGTCTATAGTTCTGGTCTCCATATCCCTCAGTGAGACCCACACGGGGAGCACTGTGTGCAGATTCCATGCCACATACCTCAGTTAGACCACACTGGGAGCATTATGTGAAATTCCCATCTCTACATCCCTCAACTAGGCCACACTGGGAGCACTGTGCTTGCTTCCTATCTCCATTTCCCTCAGCTGGACTAAACTGGGAGGACTGTGCACAGTTATCATTTCTATATCCCTCAGGATTGTCACTCTGTTGGAGAGTCATTACTGACGGAGAGTCATACTTTCGGAGGGGAAGCACTGAGGGAGGTCTGCACAGTTGGAAGGTGAGTGCTGAGGGAGCTCCACATTGTCAAAGGGTCAGTGATGAGGGAGAGGCACACTGTTGGATGGTCAGCGTTGAAGGAGTGCCACACTGTCAGAATGTCAGCACTGGGAGAGTCCTGAACTGTCCGAGAATCAAAACTCAGACAGCTCCATAATGTCATATGGTCAGAGGCCCAATGCTGATGGATCTCCACATGTCAGTAGGTCAGTGCTGAGGGAATGGACACTGTTGGACAGTCAGGGCTGAGGGAGCTTCGCACTGTCGAAGGGTTAGAGCTTAGGGAATGCTGTACTGTTGGAGGGTCAGTGCTGAGGGAGCTTCACACTGTCGGAGGGTCAGGGCTGAGGGAGTGCCGCAAATTGAAGGGTCAGCTCCATATTGTTGGAAGGTCAGCCCTGAGGGAGCGCCGCCCTCTAGCAGGGTCAGGACTGAAGGAGCATCTCATGGTTGGAGAGTCAGTGCTGAGCAAACGGGCAGTGCCAGACTGTCAGTGGTGAGGGAGCTTTGCACTGTCAGAGGCCCAACGCTGAAGGAGATCAGCACTGTCAGAGGGTCAGTCCTGGGGGAGGTCCACAGTGTCCAAAGATCAATGCTGAGGGAGATCGCAGTGTCCGAGTGTCAATATTGTGGGAGCATTGTAGCAAGAGATGTTCAGTGCTGACCAAAGCGCACTGTTGGAGTGTAAGCACTGAGGGAGCTCTGCACTGTCGGAGCGTCAGTGCTGGGGGAGCGCCACAATATCAAAGGATCAACACTGAGGGAGCGCCGCACAGTTGGAGGGTCAGCGTTGAGGGAGCGGGCACTGTTGGAGAGTCAGTGCTAAGGGAGCTCTGCACTGTCGGAGGGTCAGCGCTGGGGGAACGGGCACTGTTGGAGGATCGGTCCTGAGGGAATGGGCACTGTTGGATGGTCAGTGTTGAGGGAGCAGACACTGTCAGAGGGTCAGCACTGAGGGAGTGGACACTGGCAGAGGGTCAGTGTTGATTGAACGGACACTGTTGGACAGTCAGTGCTGAGGGAGCTTCGCACTGTCGAAGGGTTGGAGCTTAGGGAATGCTGTAATGTTGGAGGATCAGTGTTGAGGGAGCTTCACACTGTCGGAGGGTCAGTGCTGAGGGAGTGCCGCAAATTGAAGGGTCAGCTCCATATTGTTGGAAGGTCAGCCCTGAGGGAGCGCCGCCCTTTAACAGGGTCAGGACTGAAGGACCATCTCATGGTCAGAGAGTCAGTGCTGAGCGAACGAACAGTGTCAAAGGGTCAGTGTTGAGGGAACGGACACTGTCAGAGGGTCAGCACTGAGGGAGTGCCACACTGTCAGAGGGTCAGCGCTGAGGGAGTGCCGCATTGTCAGAAGGTCAGTGCTGAGGGAACACCGCACTGTCGGAGGGTCAGCGGTGAGGGAGTGGACATTGTTGGAGAGTCAGCGCTGAGGCAGCGCCACACTGTCGGAGGGTCAGTGCTGAGGGAGTGGACACTGTCAGAGGGTCAGCGCTGAGGGAGTGCCGCACTTTCGGAGGGTCAACGCTGATGGAGCGGTCACTGTTGGAGGGTCAGCACTGAGGGAGAGCTGCACTGTTGGAGAGTCAGCGTGGAGGGAGTGCCGCACTGTCAGAGGGTCAGCACTGACTGAGCGGGCACAGTCGAACGGTCAGCATTGAGGGAACAGACACTGCCAGCGGGTTAGTGCTGAGGGAGCCGGCACTGTTAGAGGGTCAGCGCTGAGGGAGCTTCACACTGTCAGAAGATCAGCGCTGAGGGAGCCATGTGCTGTCAAAGGGTCCGTGCTGACAGAGGTCAGCACTGTCAGAGGGTCAGTTCTGGGGGAGATCCGCAGTGTCCGAGTGTCAGTGTTGTTGTGGGAGCATCGTAGATGTTCAGTGCTGATGAATGGCGCTGTTGGAGTGTAAGCACTGAGGGAGCTCTGCACTTTGGAGGGCCAGTGCTGTGGGAGCGCCGCTTTGTCAGAAGGTCAGTGTTGAGGGAAGACCGCACTGCCAGAGGGTCAGTGCTGTGGGAGCGCTGCTTTGTCAGAAGGTCAGTGTTGAGGGAACACCGCACTGCCAGAGGGTCAGTGATGAGGGAGTGCTGCACTGTCGCAGGGTGAGTGCTGAGAGAACGCTGCACTGCCAGACGGTCAATGTTGAGGGAGCAATGCACTGTCAGGGGGTCAGCGCTGAATTAACGGGCACTGTTGGAGAGTCAGCGCTGAGGGAGCTTCATACTGTTGGAGGGTTAAAGCTGAGCGAACAAGGTTCTCGGAGGATCAGTACTGTGGGACCACCACACTGTCAGAGCGTCAGTGCTGAGGAAGTGGGCCAAAGTTGTAATCAATGTGCCGAGGGTGTGGGCCTTTTTGAAGGTTCAGTGTTGAGGAACTCCCCACTGTCAGAGAGTCAGTGCTGAGGGAACTTCACAATGTCAGAGGGTTAGAGCTGAGGGAGCGCCACTCTGTCAGAGGGTCAGCACTGAGGGAGCACCCCACTGTCAGAGGGTCACTGCTAAGCGAGCGGGTTGTGTCGGAATGTCAGTGCTGACAGAGATCATCAGTTTCCAAGCGTCAGAGGGACAGTGCTGAGGAAACCGGCACTGTCAAAGTTCCCGTGTTGAGGGAGTGCCAAACTGTCAGATGGGCAGTGCTGAGGGAGCTCCACACTGTCGGAGGGTCAGTGCTGAGGGAGTTCTGCACTGTTGGAGTGTCAGTGCTGAGGAAGCAAGGCACTTTCAGAGGGCCAGTGCAAAGGGAGCTATGCATTGTCGGAGGGTCAGTGCTGAGGGAGAGCCGCATTGACGGTGACTGAGTGTTGAGGGAGTTACATAGAAACATAGAAGATAGGATTAGGAGGAGGCCATTCGGCCCTTCGATCCTGCCTCATCATTTATCACGATCATGGTTGATCATCCAATTCAATAGTCTAATACTGTTTTCTCTCCATAACCCTTCATCCCATTCACCCCAAGTGATTTATCTAGCCGCTTCTTGAAAACGTTCGACGTTTTGACATCAACTACTTCATGTGGTAATGAATCCACAGACTCAACACTCATTGAGTGAAGAAATGGCTCCTCATCTCCTTCCTAAATCGTCTACCCCGAATCCTCAGACTGTGACCCCTCGTTCTGTACCCACCATTGGAAACATTCTCCCTGCATGTACTTTGTCTTGTCCTCTTGGAATTTTATAAGTCTTTATTAGATACCCCCTCATTCATCTGATCTCCAGCGAAAACAATACTAACCGAGTCAATCTCTCCTCATATGTCAGTCCCACCATCCCCGAAATCAGCCTGGTAATCCTCCGCTGCACTCCCTTGAGAGTAAGAGCATCCTTCCTCAGAAAAGGAGACCAAAACTGCACACAATCTTCTGGGTGTGGCCTCACCAAGTCCTTGTACAACTGCAACAACACATCCCTGCTCCTGTATTCGAAACGTCTCGCAATGAAGGGCAACATACCATTTACCTTCTTTACAGCCTACTGCACCTGCATGCTTACCTTCAGCGACTGGTGCACAAGGACACCCAGGTCCCGCTGCACATTCCCCTCTCCAAATTTACAGCCATTCAGATAGTGATCTGCTTTCTTGTTATTGCCTCCAAAGTGAATAACCTCTCATTTATCCAATTTATATTGCATCTGCCATCGATTTGCCCACTCCCCCAACTTGTCCAGAACATGCTGAAAGAACTCTGCATCCTCGTCACAGTTCACCCGACCACCTAGCTTGATATTATCTGTACACTTTGAGATGTTGCATTTTGTTCCCTCATCCAAATCATTGATATATATTGTGAATAGCTGGGGTCCCAGCACCAATCACTGTGGCACTTCACTAGTTACTGCCTGCCAATTTGAAAAGGCCCACTAATTCCTACTCGTTATTTCCTCCCTGCCAACGAGTTTTCGATCCATCTCAATACACTTCCCCCAATCCCATAAGCTTTAACCTTGCACAATAATCTCTTATTCAGGACTTTGACAAACGCTTCCAGAAAGTCCAAATATACCACTTTGACTGGCTCCCCCCTTGTCAACTTTACTAGTTACATCTTCGAGGAATTTCAACAGATTTGTCGAGCATGATTTCCCCTTCATAAATCCATGCTGACTCTGTCTGATCCTGCCAATGTTATCTAAATGCTCTGCTATAAACTCCTTGATAATGGATTCAAGAATTTTCCCCACTACCGATGTTCGGCTTACTGGTCTGTAATTCCCTAATTTCTTTTTACCTCCTTTTTTGAATATTGCAGTGACATTAGCCACGCTCCAAACTGCGGGGACTGTTGCAGGTCTGTAGAATCCTGGGAGATGACAAGCAATGTGTCCACTATTTTGAGAGCTACTTCCTTAAATACTTTGGGTTGTAGATTATCAGGGTCTGGGGATTTATCGGCCTTCAATCCCATCAATTGTCCCAGCACTATTTCTCTACAAATATTGATCTCCCTCAATTCTTCCTTCTCACTAAATCTTGCATTCTGCAACATTTATGGTATCCAATTTGTGTCCTCTTTTTGAAGACAGAACCGAAGTATGTATTCAGGTGCGGAGCCATTTCTTTGTCCCCTGTTATACAATTCCCAGTTTCTGTCTGTAGGGGACCTACATTTGTCTTCACCCATCTAATTCTCTTCACGTGCCTATAAAAACTCATAATGTCGGTCTTTGTTCCCTGCAAGCTTACTTTCACATTGTATGTCCCCTTCTTAATCAATCCATTGGTCCTCCTTTGCTGAATTCTAAACTGCTCCCAATCCTCAGACATATTATTTTTCTTGGCCAATCTATATGCTTCTTCCTTGGATTGGATATTCTCTCTAATTTCCTTTTGTAAGCCAAGGATTGGCCCTCTTAGCCATTTTGCTTTTGGACCAGACAGGAATAAACAGTTGTTGCAGTTCCCCCTTGCGTTCCTTGAATGTTTGCCATTGCCTATCCACTGTCATCCCTTTAAGTAACTCTTCCCAATCTATCAAGGCCAACTCATGCCTCTTATCTTCATAGTTTCCTTTATTAAGATTCAGCACCCTAGTCTCCGAATCAACTACCTCACTCTCCATCTTGCTTAACAATTCTATCATGTTTTGGTCGCTCATCCCCAAGAGGTCTCACACAGCTAGATAGGCAATTATTCCTTTCTTATTACACAGTACCCAGCTTAAGATGGCCTGCTCACTAACTGGTACCTCCACATATTGGTCAAGAAAACCATCCCGTATACATTCCAGGAATTCGTCCTCTACGGCATTGTGGCTAATTTGATTTGCCCAATCTATGTGCAGTGTCGGAGGGCCAATGCTGATGTTGGTCCACACTGTCAGAGGGTCAGTGTTGTGGGATCTCTGCACTGTCAGCGTGTCACCGCTGAAGGAACTCCTCACTAGCAGGGGTCAGCGCAGAGGGAGCACGGCACTGGAGGAGGGTCAATGCTGATGGCGCTGCGCGCTCTCAGATGATCAGTGCTGAGGGAGCTCCCTACTATCGGACGGGCAGAACAAGACAGTGACACGAGTTGGAGATAAATGAAGTGGGTTTTATTCACACAATTCTAAGAGAGCTCGGGTTTCATTGTGTGAAGCCTGGACTACCCATCAGTAGTTGGAACTAGTGCTGTTGTGGTAAAGTCTTGGTTGACAGTGACAACTCCCCATTTTATTATCCCCTGACCACGCAGCATTTGTAAAACCAGAAACACTTGTTACGGATTATGTCCTCATTGCTCTCACAAGGCCCTTGTCTACAAGTCCCTCCTCGAATTCTGTCACATCCAAAGATCGACCCTGAAAGGAAAACAATAACAGATTAGATGCAGCGTGGTCTGAACAGGGGAAAATGTGGCAGGTGTGATGCACTGTGCTTCCAGTTTGGTTTGTTAGGAGAGATGGAGCTAGGGAGAAACCATCCATTCAATCCCCATGCAGAATCGGTTGGCTGTCCCAGCACCATAAACAGAAATGCCAAGAGCAGTGCTCCCCACATCATCAGCTAAACTGCTCTGAGGGACACTGAGATGATCAGCGTCCAGAAGCCATTTCTCAGGACATATAGCATCTTCAGTTAATGAATACAAGTACTTGGTAAGGACTGCATCCGCCTTGGCATGTTGGAGTGACAGTTTATGAACTCAAATTTTAAAAAATAATCTCACAAAGTTTTCACAAGCTGCGTGTATGAGTTTTATTCTGTCAATGTCCCCTGAGGTTGCTCAGCAGCATCCTCACAATTCATTTTTCTCCCTGGCTATCATCATTTGCAAATTTAGGGAGTTTGTCCTCAAAATCTATCTCCAAATCGTTTACCTAAGTCATAAAAAGCAAAGGTCCAAAAACCAATCCCCAGGGGGACAACATTTCAGATCATCGCCAATCTGACAATTGCCCATCTATACATACCCTCTGTTTCCTACCTATTAACCAACTTCTAATCCATGCTGCCAAGGACCCATCAATTCCAAACATTTGTTTATTTGCTAACCAATCTGTCATGTGGCACTGTAACAAATGTTTTCTGAAAGTCCCTCATCTACTGCCTACGTCACCTCGTCAAAGATCTCAATCAGGGGAGGCAACGGCCGAGTGGTATTATCGCTGGACTGTTAACCCAGATAATGTCCCAGGGTTCGAATCCCACCATGGCAGATGTTGGAATTTGAATTCAATAAATATCTGGAATTAAGAATCTAATAATGACCATGAATCCATTGTTGATTGTCGGGGGTGGGGATGGGAATCCATCTGGTTCATTAATGCCCTTTAGGAAAGGAAACTGACATCCTTACCTGATCTGGTATATATGTGACCCCAGATCCATGGCAATGTGGTTGACTCTCAACTGCCCTCTGGGCAATTGGGGATGGGCAATAAATGTTGCTTCGCAAGCGATGCCCTCATCCCGTAAATGAATGAAAGAAAAGCTTTCTGGCAAGTCGGAGATGAGGAATCCGAAAGTCCATAACCCAACTCCTAACGCCCAAGATTCTGTCCACCATCGACAGGGTACAAGTTAGACGTGTGAAGGTAATACTCCACAAGTGCTGGGATGGGTGCAGCTCCAACCAAACTCGAGAAGCTCTACATCATCCAAGACAAAACAGCCCACTGGGTTGGCATCACAGTCACAAACATTCCCTCTCTCCATAACCGATGCTCAGCAGTAGCAGTGTGTAATATATTCGAGAAGCATTGCAGGAACCCAACAAATTGACATCACCTTACAACTGCATAACCACTTCTATCTGCAAGGACAATGGCAACAGATACATGGGAACATTATTATCTGCAAGTACCCCTCTAACACATTCGCCATTGTAGCTTGGAAATATATAGAACATAGAACATTACAGCGCAGTACAGGCCCTTCGGCCCTCGATGTTGTGCCGACCTGTGAAACCAATCTGAAGCCCATCTAACCTAAACTATTCCATTATCATCCATATGTTTATCCAATGACCATTTAAATGCCCTTAAAGTGGGCGAGTCTACTATTTTTGCAGGCAGGGCATTCCACGCCCTTACTACTCTCTGAGTAAAGAACCTACCTCTGACATCTGTCTTATATCTATCACCCCTCAATTTAAAGCTATGTCCCCTCGTGCTAGCCATCACCGTTCGAGGAAAAAGGCTCCCACTGTCCACCCTATCTAATCCTCTGATCATCTTGTATGTCTCTATCAAGTCACCTCTTAACCTTCTTATCTCTAACGAAAACAGCCTCAAGACCCTCAGCATTTCCTCATAAGACCTTCCCTCCATACCAGGCAACATCCTGGTAAATCTCCTCTGCACCCTTTCCAATGCTTCCACATCCTTCCTATAATGCGGTGACCAGAACTGTACGCAATACTCCAAGTGCGGCCGCACCATAGTTTTGTACAGCTGCAACATGACCTCATGGCTCCGAAACTCAATCCCTCTACCAATAAAACCTAACATACTGTACGCCTTCTTAACAACGCTATCAACCTGGGTGGCAACTTTCAGTGATCTATGCACATGGACACCGAGATCTTTCTGCTCATCCTCACTACCAAGAATCTTACCATTAGCCCAGTACTCTGTATTCCTGTTACTCCTTCCAAAGTGAATCACCTCACACTTTTCCGCATTAAACTCCATTTGCCACCTCTCAGCCCAGCTCTGCAGCTTATCTATGTCCCTCTGTATCACCAGTCTTTCACTGTCGTTGGGTCAAAATCCTGGAATTCCTTCCCTAACGGCACTGTGGGTCTATCTATAGCACATGGACTGCAATGGTTCAAGAAGGCAGCTCACCACCACCTTCTCACGGGATAATTAAGGACTGCAGCAATAAATACAAGCTGAGTGAGCCAACTCCCAAGTTCCACGATAGAACTTTTAAAAAATCTAAACTTATGACAGTTGGATATTCAATAGTTCAGGGTACGTGCACATGCCCCACCAATCGACATTGAGCTGTTGCTGCATATTCAGGGATTTCCCCTTCCGCATAACCTTACTAAATGTTGTCAGACAGGAGGCAACTTGTGACAGCACGACATGGCTTGAAAAACCAAATATTTAACAAGCTAACAAACCGCTTGGAATGAGAAGCATTTCACCATCTGGACAGAGAGATGATGAAGGGTGATAGAGATACAGAGAGTTTGTGCTAAACATGAAGAGGGAGGGAGGAAGATAGAATGATAACAACACCGAGGTACATGTGAGGTACAGCAAGAGAAAGTAATGAAGGAGCAGATATGGAAAGGGAAAGGCAGACAGAGGTTGAGATTTGGAAGCTGAGATGAAATGTGATAATGGCAAAGGGACAAGGATGAAGAACACACCTGGAGAACTGTGCACAGTTCTACTCTCTTTACTCCCTCCATTAGACCACACCTGGGGCACAATGCACAATTCTGGTGATTCTAGTTTCCACATACTTTAGATAATACAGATTTGGAGATTTGTGCACAGATCTGGCCTGCATATCCCTCGGATAGACCACACTTGGAACAGTGTGCAGTTCTAGTCTCCACATTCTTCAGTTAGACCACCGTTAGAGCACTGTGAATAGTTTGGGACTCCTTATCCCTTGATTAGACCACACTCGTTTCACAGTGCATAGATCTGGTCTCTGCATCCCTCAGTCAGACCACACTTAGAGCACTGTGTGCCTGCGCAATTAGACCACACTCACATAAACATGCATAATTCTGGATTCCATATCCGTCAGTAAAACCACAATTGGAGCACTATGCACCATTATGATCTCCATATCACTTGGTTAGACTACAGTCGGAGCACTATGCAGACTTCTGGTCTCTATGTACCATGATGAGACCAAAATGGGAGCACTCAGCACAGATCCGATTTTATACCCCTCAGATAAATCAGATTTGGCGTGCTGCACATAGTTTTGGGTTTTATATTCCTCGGTTAGAATACTTGAGAGCACTGTTCCCTGTTTCATTCTCCATATTCCTTGGTTGTACCTTGCTAAGAACTCTGTACATATCTAGTCTCTGTTGCACTCCTTTAGATCCCAATTAGAGCAAAGCTCCTGTCTCCGTGTCATTACTTTAGACCATACTTCGAGCAGCATGGGCCGTTCTGATTTCCATGTGCCTCAGTTTGACCTGACGTGGAGCATCGTGCAAAGTTATACTACATCTGGAGCACTGTGCACAGTGCTAGTCACCATATACCACATTTAGACAATACTTGGAACATTGTGAACCGTTCTGGTTCTATACCCCTTGGTTAAACACTACTTAGAACTCTTTCCACAATCTTGACCTTCACAAGCCTCGATTAGACCACATTTATAGTTCTGTATACTCTTCTGTTCTTCGAATCCTTCAGTTGACCACACTTGGAGCACGGTTCCAGTCTCCATATCACTACTTTGACACTTCGAGAACTGCACACAGTTCTGATCTCTGTATCCCTCCGTTAGACAACACCTGCAGCTCCTTGCGCAGTTCTACTCTCTGTATCCTTCTGTTAGACCACACCGGGAGCAAAATGCACAATTCTGGTCTCCAAAATCCTCGGTTGGAACACACCTGCGACATTCAATGCAGTTCTGGTGCATGCAGTCTTTAGTTGAAACGCATCATACC
The DNA here is from genome assembly GCF_021869965.1 of Rhincodon typus. Lineage (NCBI taxonomy): Eukaryota > Metazoa > Chordata > Chondrichthyes > Orectolobiformes > Rhincodontidae > Rhincodon > Rhincodon typus. The sequence continues at coordinate 3,667,522 of NC_063380.1, forward strand.
CCTAACAATACACAGTGAGCCCATTTCTGCCCACATTGTTTCCCTGGAATATAGGCCAAACTTACCTTCCCCTCCTGTTTGATGGTCTTGGACATGGGGATCTGACAGGAATGAATCATTCCAAGCGAAAATTCAGCAGCTTCCTCAACGTCACCCTCCACCCTCACGACCTGTGCCAACTTGAATGATGAGAGTACGAGGGGCATGGGAAAACCATGAGCTGAGCGCCCACCCACCACAGAACCTCACACACCATCACCCCAACTTGGACTCCTTCATTCACAGTCACTCTTCGCTGTTTTATGCCCATCCTTTTTATCTATCTTGTCTTTTATTTCCCTCTACTGGGCCTATCCTGCCAGTGGAACAGGATATTCCCAGGGACGGTGATGGATGAGATTGGGACATTGGCAGTAAGGTATGATTTTCTGAGGATGTCTGTGTAGGAGCTGCGAGGTATCAACCTGACACTATCTTTTTCTGTCCTCCCCTCTCTCCGTGGTTACAGGGGGACCTGCGGATCCCAGTGAGTTGGGCAAGAGGTGGTGATCAATGCAGTGAGTTTTATTCCCAACTTGCAAAAAGCAGAGGCCCAGGGATCATTGTACCCATCAGTGGAGCAGAGTCTAAATTCGAGAAATGAAAGTGAGCATCATTCAGAGTTTCAAGCAGATCTCTCGCTGGGACATGGTCCCTTTGTGAGACTTAAAGCGACACTTAAAAATCCAGAAATATCTGAAAATGGGGGTCTTCTCACCTTCTTTGCATCAGCGTAGCCTGCAGGTCCATACCTGACATCCTGTGAAAAAGAAAGGAAGATTTCATCAATGTCATCATTCAGGGCCTTCAAATGTCCAGGACTGACTCCGGAGATGTCTAATAGAGGTTCGTGCTGACCACGACTGAGCCAGAGTTTGGAAGGTGTCGGGCTGACCGACCAAAACCTGACAGTGGATAGGCCTCCAAGCTCATCGTCACCAAGTAATGCGTGGGTAAAGCTGTGTGCAGTACTCCAAGAGTGACCTCTCGAATGCGTGTGGGAGCTTGAACTGTGCACATTGCTGCAAGTGAGACCCAACCAATCAGCAATGTATGCGGCAACCAGAATATGCATCGTGATCCAGCACTGCCATAAGGGTCTCAATGTCCTCCTCCTCCTCTTCATTGGAATAATTCCGTACATTGTTCACTGAGCAATGTACTCCCCTATCGGACCATAAGAAATAGGAAGAGGAGTAAGCCGCTTGAACTCTCAAGCCTGCTTCTTTATTCAATAGGATCATCCTCAATCCGACATACCTCATGGCCACTTTCCTTCCCTTTCCGCGTAGACCTTCATTCCCTGACTGATCAAGAATCTATCTCTTAAATATAAGCAAGGACTCTGCCCCCACAGCTCTTCGTGGCAAGGAACTCCAAACGCGGGAGAGAAGATATTCTTCCTGATCTCAGTCTTAAACTGGTGATCCTTTATTCGGAGTCTATTCCCTCTGGTCCTGGACTCTCCCATGAGGGGAAACATTCTGTCAGCATTTGCGCTCAAGATTTGTAAGAATTGTATATGTTTCAAGGCGATTACCGCACATACTTCTAAATTCCAGAGAGTGGAGTCTCAAACTGTCAAATATTTGCTCAAGAGGCAAGCCGTCCGTACCAGGGACCATCCCAGTGAACCCTCTCTGAATTGCCTGGAAGAAAATGATATATTTTCTTCAATAAAGGAGCCCCCAAATGCAGAAAGAGTACTGACTCCACAATCGGCAGTGACAGACCATATCAGCACCAGTAGAACAAGAGCCAAGAGCAGGATTTTCTTCATTATCCATTAGTTCCCCTCATAATCACAAGGTCTCGATATAGGAGCGGATGCCTTTGATATGACACTCAAGTAGTTTCATCATTCTCCTCAGAGTCCCCCAGAGTCATGGTGAGATGATTGGAACACGGAGGCTCTTTATTGAAAAAGAGAGGCTGTTCTGCAGTTAATAATCACAGATGAACATTGAATATTACATCCATCTTGTGCTTTTTATAACGTTAGCTCACTAACTAAGGCTAAAGTAATTGTAATCAAAGATTAAATGCTTCTGCCAAGCCAGTTATTTATCGGTGTACAGAGACATGTTACTCGATGAGGGTTGAAGTGGTGAAGGTTTAAATAAAATCTCAGTTTCGGTTATAGGAAGTGTTGTTCGGTAGCTATGGAGACCATTTATCCCATCATTCCTCTGCTGTCTCTCTGACCAAATGATCGAGCTATGCCTACACAATCACTTCCTTTACCCCATCATTTCCCTATCTTTATTTTCACTCTCAATTATTGATCCAGTTCCCATTTTGAAAGTTGAATCAGCTTCCCTTGTCCTTTCAGTCGGCTCATTCCAGATCGCAACAGCTCTCTGCGCGTCAAGGGAATTTCCTGGATTATCTTCAATCTGTTTCTCCTAGTTCCCAAATCTCTGACTAACAGAAATATTGCACAGTCATTTCTGGGAAAAGCATTCCAAGGGTTCCTTTGGTGACTCGAACTAATAATAATCCAACGGTTAGCATTATTAACTTACATTATTCGTTCAGTCACGCTTTGCTAATTGTGGGATCTTGCTGTTGTCACACTGGCGTCCATCTTTCCTTTGTGAAAAATAACCTCGTCATTTCAAAAATGGTTCATTGTCACCAGGGAACGTGGGGATGTATTTGTGACGGGATGAAATACTCTGCACTTGCCTGGATGCCTGGAAGCACGACACCATCCTTGTCAACACGGCCCCCAGTCTATCGAAACATCAACGCCCACTTTCAGCGCTCACTCCCTCCACCACCAACGCACAGCGGCAGCACTGTGTAACATGTCCTCCTGTTCGTCCACCAGACCAAGTGGAACATCCGGCAATGTGAAAATGAAGAGTCGCTCCCTTTCTTTGGAAACTCTTTGATAGTGTTCCGTCTGCTCAAATAACACCAACGTCAGCCTTCCTGCTCCTCTGATACTGCTGGCCTGCTGTGTTCATCCAGCTCTACACCTTGTTATCTCAGATTCTCCAGCATCTGCAGTTCCTACTACCTCTATACCAAACTCAATCATCCAGGTTTACGGAACGAGACTGAGTTGACCCAGTGAGATGACCAAGCCTAGGGCTTTCACATCACTGAGAAAATAGAATGCTACGTGATTATTCAAATGATGTCCTGTTAGAGTTTCCATCCTGTCAGTGGGATTGTCATCCAGTGAGTCTGTCCCGCCAGTGGCGCCTCTGCTGCCAATGACTCTGCCCTGCCAGTGCAACTGGCCTGCCAGTCCTATCGGTCCGGCCAGTGGTGTTTACAATGCATTGCGGTCTATTGTACCAGTGGTGTGCGTTCTGCCAGTGGGACTATGATGTATGCAGTGACTGTCCTTCTCGTGATGCTGTCCTGCCAGCATTGACGATCCTGACAGTTATTCTGTCCTGCCAGTGTTGTCTGCCCTGCCAGTGATTCTCCCTGCCAATGATTTCTGCACTGCCAGGGGTGTCAGTCCTGCCAGTGTCCCACCCCCCAGCGTTACAGCCAATCCTCATGAAAGGTGTTGGAGGAATCTTAGACCGTGGATCTCCAATCTGCTGTCGTGAGGATGCCTGCAAGACAGCTGCAAGATGTCAGTGCGGCCCTCGCATTCTCTAACGTCCCTGCCCTATCTCATCAATGTGAAGACACCCCGAACTGAATGCGTGATGAGATTGGGATATCATGTGACGGTCAATACTCGGTGTCTTTTGTTGACGTGATTCAGAAGTCTCTATTTTTCCATGCAATTCATGGGGGTGGGGTCTTGGGAGGGGCTACTATGCAATCAATCAAAGCCCTGGATCAAAATCAGCTTGTGTGGGCATCTCATACGGACTCCCAAGCTGGTTAACCTCCTGCGAGCTGGTTTGTGGGGGCACAAGGAGGTCATTGAGTCTTGCAAACTGTGATAGCCTCAGACAAAGTGGCATGGTGGCTCAGTGCTTAGCACTGCTGCCTCACAACGCCAAGGACCCGGGTTCGATTCTACTCTCAGGCGGCTGTCTGTGTGGAGTTTGCATATTCTCCCCTTGTGGGCTTCCTTTGGGTGCTCTGGTTTCCTCCCATAATCTAAAGATGTGCAGACTAGGTGGAATGGCCATACCATAGTGTTCAGGGATGTGTAGATTAGGTGGGCTATAGGGGGATGGGTATGGTGGGAATGCTCCAAGGGTCGGTGTGGACTTGTTGGATGGAGGGCCTGTTTCCACACTGCAAGGATTCCAAGAAACCAATTCCATATATCAAGTCGGGTCTTCGGAAAGCCCGTTGACATTTCCCTGCTGCAGCATGACATCAGAGCACCTCCCCTAAAACAAACCAAGGAAGGGATTACCTCCCCGTATCACTGAGGACTTGGGTGGATAGAGGTAGCATAGCAGGAGTTCAACAAGTCTTATCCCCCTGCACCACTTTCCTTTACTGCATTGGCCCAGCGACATGTTTGTTCAGCTTAAATACGTCGATACTAGGTGGAATAGACTTGATGGGTTGAATGACCTACTCCTGTTTCTATGCTCCCAGCCAGCTGAACCCTTCCCTGTGGGAAACAATCCCCTCGACCCTCCCCCAGTCTAAAGGGTAACGTGGCTTCTCCTGAAACACCTGTCAGATCTCTTTTTGTGTCTCTTTACAGACGTGAGCCAGAGGTTTGCTCAGCTGACTGCAATGGGATAACACCTTCACTCCATTTATAGGAGGACAGCCCGGCGTACTGTAGACTACAAAATACACAATTGCATTTAGCTCTGCAATTCTCTGAAGGGTCACAGAGATGCAGTTTACCTCAACAGAAGAAATGACATTTCTCGACCCATACAAGGGAATGTCTGTTTGAAAGAGCAAGTTCCTGATCTGGAATATAACATCCGAGTACTGCCCGATGGGAGGAGAGGAAGGTCGAGAGGTTTGGGAGCAGCATCTGTTTAAACATGGCTGTTTATTACATGGTAGCCCATGTGTGGTGACGATTGACGTCGGTTGATGCGCCAAACGCTGGTGGAGCACAGAGATCTTAAACAGGGCAGGGACTGGAGGAGGTTAGAGACAGGGTGAGTTGTTTATGAGCTGGAGAATGTTACAGAGCTAGGGAGGGGTGCACAGGCAGGAGGAGATTATAGAGACAGAGATATGTGTAGGAGCTGGTGGGGGGTTACCAATATTAATAAACTGTCTTGTCATTCAGAGACTGTGGGAGAAATCGATGAATATGGTGGTGAGGTGGTTCTGAGGCTCTATGATGAAATTTGGGAGACTACGCCCTCTTCTTCTGTGATACTTTAAGAGGTAGGACAGAGATGAGTACAGGAGCGGGACAGTGAGAGACTCTCAAGTCTAGTTCAGAATAGTCAACTACTTGGGATGAGGTCTCAGAAAAACACCGTTTCACTATTCTAATCCTATTTTCCAGCACTTGGCCTGGAGCCTTGTAAGCCTTGGCATTGCAAGTGCAAAACTAAATACTTGTTCAATGCCACGAGAGTTTCTGCCTCTACCACCCTCACATGTAGAGTCATAGAGTCGTAAAGATATACAGCACAGAAACAGATCCTTCGGTCCAACTCATCCATGCCAACCAGATATCCAATATAAATCTAGTCTCATTTGCCAGCATTGGCCCATATCTGCCTAAACCCTTCCTATTCACATACCCATCCAGATCCCTTTTCAATGTTATAATTGTCCCAGCCTCCACCATGTTCTCTGGCAGCTCATTTCATACACATACCACCTTCTGCATGAAAAAGCTGCCCCTTGGGTCCCTTTTATATCTTTTCCCTCTCACCTCAAACCTATGCCCCTCTAGTCTCAGACTCTCCTCCCGGGGGAAAAGACTTCCCTATTTACCTTGTCCATGCCCCTCATGAACTTATAAACCTTTATAAGGTCACCTCTCAGCCTCTGATGCTCCAGACAAAATGGCCCCAGTGAATTCGCCTTCTCCCTAAAGTTCAAACCCTCATTCTCGTAAATCTTTTCTGAACCCTTTCAAGTTTCACAATAACCTTCCAACAGCAGGGAGATCAGGAATGCATGCAATACTTCAAAAGTGGCTGAACTGATGTCTTGTACAGCCACAACATGTCCTTCCAACTCTTATACTCAATGCACTGAACACTAAAGGCAAGCATACCAAATGCCTTCTTCACTATCCTATCTACCTGCTACTCCATCTTCATACTACACTCCAAGGTCTCTTTGTTCGCAATAGTCCCCGGGACTTTACCATTAAATGTATGAGCCCTGCCCTCATATGCTTTTCCAAAATGCAGCACTTCACATTTACTTAAGTTAAACTCCATCTGCCAATCTTCGGCCCGTTGATCCATCTGATTTCGATTTGATTTGTCACATGTACCTAAGTAGTGTGACAAGCTATGTTTTCCGACCAGATCATATCAAACAGATCATAGGGTGTTTACGAGTCGTACGAGTTTATGGCTGCTCAGGAGGTGCACAAAGCAAGATCAACATTAACAAGATGAACATTATTTGAAGTTAGAGGGGTCCATTCATCTGTCTACTAACAGTAGTGAAGAAGCTGTTTTTGAATCAGTTGGTGCGTTTATTCAAGCTTCTGTATCTTCTGCCTGATGGAAGAGGTTGGAACAGGGCATTATCGGGTTGGGAGGGATCCTTCATGATGTTGGTAGCCTTTCTACGACAACAAGAGTTGTAAATGGAATCCATGGATGGGAGGTTGTCCTCCATGATGGTCTGGGCTGTGCACACAACCTTCTGTAGTTTCTTACATTCCTAGGCAGAGCAGTTGCCAAATCAGGCCATTATGCACCCGGACAGTATGCTTTCTATGGCACATCTGTGTAAGTTAGTGAGTGTCCTCATGGAAATGCCGGAATTTCCTGAACCATCTGAGGAAGAAGAGGCGTTGTTGTGCCTTCTTGACCATCGCATCTATGTGGGATGTCCAGGACAGATTGTTCTCATTGTACCATGACATTAAGCACTCTATCTGCTTCGTGTATTGTAACTCATGGTTGTTTTGGCATCTGTCCTGCGAAGGTGTCATCAGCAACCTGTAGATGGCATTCGTATGGTATTGGGCTATACAGCCGTGGGTGTACAGGGAGTGCAGTAGGGAGCTGAGAACACATCCTTGCGGGGCGCCAGTGTTGAGGCTTATCGTGGAGGACATGCTGTTGTCTACCTTCATTGACTGCAGTTTGTGGGTAAGGAAGCTGAAGATCCAGTGGCAGAAGTCAGAGCCAAGAACCAGGACTCGGAGTTTTGAGATTCGTCTGGTACGGATTATAATGCTGAAGGTGGAGCTGTAGTCGCTGAAATAAAGCCTAATGTAGGTGATAACGCAGTGTGGCGCTGAAGAAGGGTCCCGACCCGAAACGTCAACTTTCCTGCTCCTCTGATGCTGCCTGGCCTGTTCTACACTGTGTTATCTCAGACTCCAGCATCAGGAGTTCCTACTATCACTCAGCCTGATGTAGGTGTCCTTGTTATCCGGATGTTGCAGGGATGAGAGTAGGGCTGGGGAAAATAGCATCCACTGTGGACCTGCTTCACCGGTAGGCAAATAGCAGGGGCTCAAGGCAGGCTGGGAGGCTAGAGTTTAAGTGGGCCATGACCAACCTCTCGAAGCGCTTCATGATTATGGAGGTCAGCTATAGTTGTTAAGGTACGTAGCATGTGTTTTTTTTTGCTGCTGGAATGATGGTGGTCTTCTTGAAAAAGATGGGGACTTCGGATTGTAGCAAGAAGAGGATGAAGATGTTAGTAAATACTTCCGCCAGCTGGTCCACACAGGATCTAAGTGCAGAGACAGGGACTACGTCTGGGCCTATCACTTTTCCTCGGGTTTACTCTCAGGAAGACTGATCTGACATCTGCAGCGGTGACAGAGGGAGCAGGGGCACCTGCAGTTGTCAGAGTCTGCCACATCAGTCTGCTCGAACAGAGTGCATCAGGGAGGGATGTGTTTTTGTCCACTATCACAAGCAGTGAGTCCAGATTCCCACCAACTTTTAGGCATAGAGGTTTTCTCGAAATCTCTTTTCCCTAAAATCTGTGCTCCTTGGTCATTGGTCCCTACATCCGGGCAAACATTTCACCTGTCTACCCTGTCAACGCCCCTCAATAATTTTCTGCATCTCAAGCACATCTCCTCTCAATCCCCTCTCATCTCTCTCACGTTCATTTTACTTGATATCAGTGCTTTTTATTCATTGACTGTTTTACTAGGACCACGTCAAGAATCTTGTGGACCACTTTCATCCTGAGACAAACTGTACACAGTTTCTGCCTTTATCCTCCTAAACTCTGCTACTCTGATTACTCCATTGTCAATATGGCTGTCATCTGCAAATCTGAGGATATGTCCTGTTTTATGAAGTTAAATACAGACTAAAGCCCCCTCTGCACTATCCCAATAAAACACTCCCAGGACAAGGACAGCACGGGGTTAGATAAAGAGTACAATACCCTCAATACTGTACCCGCCCCCCCTCCCCACCCCACAGTCAAACACTCCAAGGACAGGGTCACAACGGGGTTAGATACAGACTAAATCTCCCTCTACAATGTCTCCTTCAAACACTGCCAGGTCTAGGACAGCACAGGGTTAGAGTAGTAAAGTTCCCCCTAAGTTGTCATCATCAACACTCCCAGGGCAGGGATAGCTCGGGGAGTTCACTTGATGATGTTGCAGCCAAATATTTGAAAGACAGGCATAATCCGAAAAACGCGATGAATCAAAGGCTCAGAATCTCCCTCTCTCTGTTTGTGCTAAATCTCTGTTTTTGCGTGTGTGACCAGCTCTTTGAATTAATTAATTAAAACATGACGAGTTTAAGTCTCAGAGTCTCTCTCTATCTCTCTCTGTGTTTGTGTGTCTGTCCCTCTGGTATTGAAAGGGATACAATGTCACTCTCTGCTGTCCTCCCCACAACAATTCACAAGTAACAGATTTTTTTTGGAGAAAAGATCAAAGCGAGTGAATCTCTCAAGCGAGCTGATCCAGCTCCATCGCATCAATCAGGCAGTCTTCCAGGGCGATGGATCAAAACACCATCACATTGATCACCCAGTCCTCCAAAGGATGCATCGGTCCCCCATCACACCAGTCACCCAGTTCTCCAGAAGTTTCGATTGATGCCTCATCAAACCGATCACACAATCCTCCAAATGGGGGGATTTGATTACCCATCACATTGAAACTTCTGGACATAATGTTGAGTTCATAAATTTTAGGGTTTGCGCCCCTTTCCCCATGTTTACCCACAAACCCTACACACCTGGCCTTGTCATCACATGGGCTGCTCCCACACACTACCCATTGTCAGCCACTATAGTCCCCATTAGAAGCTATTCATTCCCGCAGACTAACCTATAACCACTTATTTGTCTGTCCAACTGTTTTCTCTCCCTTTCTGTCTCGCCACCTATATTTGACTCCCCCCTCACACCCCCGCCACCCCCGCCACCCCCACCACCCCCTTCTGCTTCAAAAACATTCTTTTCCTAGCTGCCACCAGTTCCGAAGAAGGGTCACTGAATCCAAAACATTAACTCTGATTTTTCTTCACAGGTGCTACCAGGCCTGCTGAGATTTTCCAGTAATTTCCGTTTTTGTTTCAGAATTCCAGTATCCACAATTATTTCGGCTTCCTGCCTAATGTACCAGCATCTGACCTTGTAACATGCAACCATCTTTCTTAACATCGCTCCTAGTCAGGCATGGTTCACATCTTGTCATTGTCAGAATATTGAACATAGAACATAGAATTCTATAGCACTGGAACGGGCCATTAGGCCCACGATATTGTGCCAAACGTGACGCCAAGTTAAATTAATCCCTTCTGCCTGCCCTGGTCCATATACTTCGATTCCTTGCATGCTCATGTGTTTATCTAAAAGTCTCATAAACGCCCATTTCATATCAACTCCACCACCTCCCCAGCAGCATGTTCCACACTCCTGCCACTCTCTATGCAAAAGCCTTGCTTCTCACATTTCCTTCAAAATTTCTCCCTCTCAACTTAAGTTCATGCCGCATAGTTTTAGATATTTCAACTCTGGAAAAATATGCTGACCGTCAAACTTGTCAATGTATCTGATCATTTTATAAACTTCTCTCAAGTCTCCCCGAAGCCTCTGCCGCTCCAGAGGAAATAACCCGAGTTTTTTTTTTTCCTTGCCTCTCCTCTAGTTCATATCCTCTAATCCAGGCAGCATCCTGATAAATCTCTTCTGCACTCCCTCCAAAGTCTTCACATCCTTCCTGTAATGTGGCAAACAGAATTGATCTCAGTACTCTAAGAGTGACCTAACCAAAGTTTTATAAAGATCCAACATGACATCCAGGATCTTGTATTCAATTTGCCAACCAGTAAAGGCAAGTGTGCCGCACCCTTTATTACCACCCTATCAAACTGCATGGCCACCTTCAGGGAGCTATGGACTTGAACCCCAAATCCCTTTGTACATCAATGCTGTTCAGGGTCCTACCATTCACTATATACTTTTCCTGAACATTTGATCTTACAAAGCGCAGCACCTCACACTTACCTGGATTAAATTCCATCTGCCATTTCCATATCTGCAACTGATCTATATCCCGCTGTATGCTTTGACAACACTCTACACTATCCACAACTCCACCTATCTTTGTATCATCTGCCAACTTACTAACTCACCCATCTACTTTTTCATCCAAGTCACTTATATGTAAAACACAAACAACAGAGACCCCAGGACGGATACCTCTGGAACACCACTAGTCACGGACCTCCAGCCTTCTATGGGCAAGACAATTCTGAACATACACAGCCAAGACATCGTGAATCCTGTGCATCTTAATCTTCTGGATGAGCCTACCATGAGGAACTTTATTGAAAGCCTTATTAAAATCCATGTACACAACGTCTACAACTGTACCCTCATCAGTCACCTTCGTCGCTTCCTCAAAAAATTCAGTCAAGTTAGGAAAACATGATCTGCCCTGCACAAAGCTGATTTTTTACATATGCACGTAAATCCTATCCCTAAGAATTCTCGCCAATAGTTTCCCAACGACTGATGTAAGACTCACCGGTCTATAGTTTCCTGAAGTATCCCTATTTCCCTTCTTGGATGGAGGAACAACGTTAGCTATTCACTAGGCCCTCTGGGACTTCGTCAGTGGATAATGGGGATACAAAGATCTTGGTCAAGGCCCCAGTCATCTCCTTTCTTGCCTCTCTCAATAACCTGGGGTAGATACCATCGGGCCCTGGGGACTTATGCACCTTAATGTTCTTCAGGAGATCCAACACCACTTCTTTCTTAATCTCTAAACTTCCTAGCATGTTAGCATGCACCACACAAATCTCACTATCCTCCATGTCCATCTCCTGGGTGAATACTGACGCAAAGTACTCATTTAGAGTGTCAAACACATTCTCTGCCTCCAAGCACAAGTTCCCTCCTTTATCCTTGACTGATCCTACCTTCTCCCTAGTTTTCCTCTTGTTGTCCAGGTTTATGCATTAAATAACAAAGTCGTGTAACAAATGTATTTTGATCATTCTTTTCAGATTCAGTGACAATGTATGAACAAAAATAAAGTATTGCCTGATTGGCTGTAGATGAGTAAACTAAGCAAAAGTTAACACGCTGAGGGAAGAAATCCCTTTCCAATGAGATGGAGACCTTGTTCGGAAGTCCGCTAAGGCAATTACAGGAGTGCAAACTTCCTCCCTATGTTCACATTTCTTCACTAAATCAAATTGACCACGATTTAGTCTAAAAGGCAAGAGTCTCCAACTTCCATTTATCTTCAAGAAACTGGTAGAGGATCCTTCAGGAAAGCAATGTTTCATCACTAGGAACAAGGAGAATTGATCTGTGTCTGCTCTTCGGTGATCAAGTGTGTGTGAACTATGTAGAAATCATCTTCTCATGGATGTGTCTCTGTCTGTTTGGGAAGAATGTGACTTGTTCTCATTTTTTGTCACAATTGTTGTAATAATTCAGATACTCTCATTCGTTCTTTGAAGTCCAAAAGTTTGAACACAGTGACTCATTTGATAGTCTTAATAGGTTCTCAATCAGCTGGCAACTTGGTTCCAGGGTAAAGTTTATTTTTGCTTTCCCTGCAGGTAATGTAGTAGAGATCTTCATCCTGCTCTATAAAGTTTGTGGATTGTTTCCATGTATCAGTCATTACCTGGTGGCCATGACACTGGCGGATCTACTCACTGCCCTGCTTTATGCAGTCACTGACTGTTCTCTCTGGTGCACCATCACTTTTACCTTTGATCGACTTGTTGCCAGAAGCTGAGAAATAAATATTGGCAGTGAGCAAATGGGAGCTGCGTTTCTAACAACAGTGACTGTGCTGAGCTGTTTAAAGAAAATTTTCTGGTATTTTGTGTTCTCAGGACTGCATATCCTGAGAGTTCCCAGGCCCAATCTCTTCCAGAACGTGTATAACTGTGTTATAGTCCTTGATGTGTCTAACCTCCCATCGGGACAGTATAACTGTGTTATAAAACTTGGTATGTCTAACCTCCCATCGGGACAGTATAACTGTGTTATAATCCTTGGTGTGTCTAACCTCCCATCGGGACAGTATAACTGTGTTATAGTCCTTGGTGTGTCTAACCTCCCATTGGGACAGGACAGATACAGCCAAGACTACAGGACAGGGTCATTGTCTCTTTTCGCTCTTTTCACTTTCCCAATTTTAATTTCAAATTCTTTGTTTCATTGTTATACTCTCCTCCTTCCTCCTTCTTTTTCTCCAGTTTCCTCTCATTCTGTCTTTCCCTTTATTTCTCTCTCTATCCCTGCCACGTCATTTTTCCCAGATGGTTAAACGTTTCTGATTTTAAGCCATTTTTGGATTGTTAAATATTTACCAGAGAGGCGGATCTAACTTGTCTCATGTCGGCATCCTGTCTAACATTCCTGGCCAAAGTTGGAAGGTATGAGCTGTACCTGAACATGAACTACGAGCTCATCTTCTATTGGTGAACACTCAGTTGTTGATCAAGTTACCCCCTAAAGGATTACAATGGTTCAAAAAGGTGCCTCACCACCACCTTCCCAAAAGGCAACTGGGGACAGGTTACAAATTCTGCCCTACCAAGTTCATCCACATCCCATCAATCAATTCAAAAACTGATCAAACGAGCTGAGCTCCAGAGGTGAAGTCATAGTGCCTGCTCTTGAGATCAAGGCTGCATTTGACCTATTTTGGCATCAATGAGCCCTAGCTGAAACAGAGTCAATGGGAATCAAGGGAATGGAGCTGTGGAAGGGGTGGAGGGCTGGTGGTTGGTGACATCCGGGTAGCAATCCGCTGGTTGGAGTCATACCTGGCACAAAAGGAAGGTGGTCGTTGGAAACCACTCATCTCAGCTCCAGGATATCTCTGTAGCCGTTTCTTAGGGAAGTGTCCAATGACAACCCATCTTCAGCTACTTCATCGATGGCCTTCCCTCCATCATTAGCATTGGAGGATGACAAGTGATGTGACAGGGGTACACAAAATTATGAGAGGGTTGGATAATGTTGAAAGTCGAAATCTTGTTCCCATGGTGCGAAGCGTAAAATTCTGGGGTCATAGGTTGAAAGTGAGAGATGGACATGTGCAAGGCAAGTTTGGGGAGAAGGAGAAAATGCCAGAAACAGGAGGATCACATCGACTCTTGGAACTCCAACGTAACCATCCTTATAGATTCAGAGCTTACATCCAGGCCTGTCTGTCATCTTTCCCAGGGATGCCCTGCCATTATGAAAGTCACTGTAAAGGAATGGTCCTGTTGATTCCCAGCTACCACCCGACCTCAGCTGATGGTTTTGTCCTGATCCAGGTTAAACACCAGGGATAAACATACTGAGAGGAGACAGGATTCCAGATCTATTCTGATTGGCCGACTTGAGCCTCCTTCACCAAGGTCGTGCCAGCCAATCCACGTGGCTGTCTCTTTGAAATACACAACATTATTATCAGGAAAGATTGAGTGGATGCAGAATATATTCACTAACTTCCAATAACAACATTTATCTTCCTCCTTGGACTCATACCTGGGACATAGAAACAGAAGAAAAATAGAACAGTACAGCACAGGAGCAGGCTCTTCGACCCACATAGACTGCACTGACAAATGATGCCATTCTAAACTAAATATCGTTGATAGTTATGCGTTGTGCATCCCTCTATTCCCTGCCTAGTCATACATCCATCAAGATGCCTCTTAAATTTTGGTATTGTATCCGTCTCCACCACCTCCTGTGGGAACGCATTCCGGGCACTTACCTCCCTCTGCATACAAAAACCTGCCTCTCACATCGCCTTTAAACTTACTCCCTTTTGCCTTAAACCTATATTCCCTAGTAATTGACATTTCCACCCTGAGAAAAAGACTCTGCTATCCAATCGATCCATGCCTTTTGTAGAAGAATAATTAAAGTGTCAAGAGCAATTAGATGTAGAATGTAGCTAAAGCTTAGAATTAGAGGTTGAAATGATGGGAAAATAGTTCAAGTAAGATATGCGACAAATTGTTGCATATCTGTAGAAAGCTTAGAACCTGTTGTTCAATGTTGACCCAAAGTTTAAGGCACATTCCGCTTAAAGATAACGTATCAGCAACACAAGTTGAGGAACCATGATGTATGACATGACATATGAGGGGGGTGTGATAAACTGTGTACGTGCTTATCTGCTTGTAATAATTGTCTCAATTTATAACGGTGCGTATAAGTATTGCCTTTTTTTTGTACTCATCGGAGACTACGCAGCTGACCTTTTGTCAGCGTTGGCTCCCCGTGATATCACGAATAAAGCCTCTTTACCTCGAAGTCTAAAGCTTCAGTGTGTGATTAAATTAATATCTTCAACACCTTTCATCAGATTTATCAGATCACCGCTTATCATTCAACTTTCAGGTGAAAACAGATCAAGTTTGTTGAATCTCTCCGCAATAAATATACTCCAAACCAGGTAACATCCTTTTAAACCGTTTCTGTGCCCTCTCCAAAACGTCCTTATTCTTCTGGTTGCGTAGTGACCAGAACTGTACACAATATTCCAAATGTGATCGAACTCAATCTGCAGCATAACTCACCAACGTTTATACTCTATGCACCCACCAATGAAGTTAGGCAGGCCATATGCCTTCTTGACTACTTTGTCCAATTTTGTTTCAACTTTCAGAGAACTGTGGACCTGTACACCGAGATCTTTCTGTATGTTGATGCGACTAAGGATTCTGCCATTTACTGTATGCTTCCTTGATGCAATAGATCTTCCAATATGTATCACCTTGCATTAATCCGGATTAAACGACATCTGCCATTTCTCTGTCCAAGTATCGAAGTTAACTACACCCTGCAGTGCCCTCTGGCAATTCTCCTCACTATCTACAGCTCCCTCCATCTTTGTGTCATTCTCAAACTTCCTGATCAGACCACCCAAAATCTCTTCCAAACCATTTATAGATATTGCAAAGAACGGTGGTCCCAGTAGTGATCCCTGCAGAACACTACTGGTCAAAGATCTCCAGTCTGAAAAACATTCTTCCACCACTGTACTCTGTTTCCATGAAAAAGGCAGTTCTATATCTTTCTTAACAGCTCACTACGAATCCCATGTGACTTCACCATTTGTATCAGCCTGCAATGAGGGACCTTGTCAACGGCCTTGCAAAAGTCCACACAGACAACATCTAACGCTCTGCCTTCTCCAATCATCATTGTTACATCTTCAAAACAAAAACTCCATCAAGTTTGTGAGACGGAACGTCTCCTGCACAAAACAATGCTGCCTATCGTTAATAACCCTGTACATTTTCCAAATGTGAGTAAATCTTATCACTAGGAATTTTCTCCAACACTTTCCTTTCCACTGGCATAAGGCTCCCAGTCCTGTAATTTCATGATTCCATCTGTTGCCCTTCTTAAACAAAGGAACAATGTTGGCTATTCACCGGTCTTCTGGGACCTCTCCTGTGACCAGAGAGCAAACAAAGATGTTAAATAAGGTCACAGTAATTTCCTTACCTGCATCGCTCAACATTCTGCGAAAGATCCCATCAGGTCCTGGGAAATTGACGACTTTTATGCCATTCAAAATGTCCACACTGCCTCCTATTTTTATTCCCTAGAATATGAGCACACCCCTCCCGAGGCTCACAACACACCATGTATTTCTTCTTTCCCAATACTGATGCAAAGTATTCGTTAAGGACATCATCCACTTCCTCCAGCTCCATACATCAATCTCTCCTTTGCCTTGGGTGTATCTATTCTTTCAGTAGCTCCCTTCTTGCTCCTTACATATGTATAAAATGCCTCTGGATTTTTCTTAATTCTGTTTGGCAAACACATTTCACACCCTCTTTTAGCGCCTCGCTCTTCCCATTCCTTGTTTGCATTCTTTCCTGCTATCTTTGCACTCCTCGAGGGCTCTGTCTGTCTTCAGTCTCCAAAACGTTACGTATGCCTCTTTTTTATCTTTTTGACTAAGCTCACAATTTTGTTTTGTTGTGGAAGTTGGAGGTCAGTCATCTCAGCTCAGGACATCTGTGTAGGAATTCCTTAGTGTAGTATTCATGGCCCAACCATCTTCAGATGTTTCATCAAATACCTGCCCTCATTTTAAGCTCAGAAGTGGGGATGTTCATCAATGACTGCACAATGTTCAGTACCATTCGCAAGTCCTCAGATGCTGAAGCAGTGCACGTTCAAATGCAGCAAGATCAGAGAAATGTCTACGCTTAGGCTGAAAATTAGCAAATGACATTCACGCCACACTCATGCCAGGGATCAACGAACCCCAATAAGACAAAATATAACACCAACTTTAACATACAATAATGGAACTACCACTAAATCGCCCATTGTCAACATTCTGGCAGCTGCCACTGAGAGAGAATCTAATCAAAGCCCCCTTGACGTTCAATTGTGTTACCATCAATAAATCTCCCGTGAAAAACATCCTGGGTGGGGGTACTATTGTCAGAATCCAACAAGAATGTAGGAGTGCAATGGAATACTCCCACTTGACTGAATGAGTGCAGCTCCAAAAGTTTGACACTATCCAGAAGAAGGAAGCCTGCTTTATTGGTAATGCATTCACAAGTATCCATTCCCTCCATTACGGACACAAAGACCCAAAAGGAAAATGAGTCAACACTTAAGAGTGATAATCAATGCAGAGAAATTTATTCACACGATTCAGAAACTTGGGTGATTGAATCTCCTGAATTTGGCAAAGTCTGAATGACAGGAATTACACTCAGCGTCAGTCAGAGCCCGACAGGGTCTCGCGGTGGGACTCCTTCCCCTTTGCTCACTCAGTTCCTAAAGCAGCATAATGCAAGAGACCAGCAACGCCAAAATTTCAGAGTCTCGTCGTTTTGACAATGGGATCTTCTGCATCTTCCTCCATTCCTCCGGCAAGTGCTGACAAAGGCTGGAGCACAGAAAATAAATGGACATTGAATTATTTTCAATCAAGTGTGGCCTAACCATGTTTCATGGAGACCGAAAGTGAGGATGTGCCTCGAGTGTGTACTCCATAAGATGCATTGCAATAAATTTGTGGATTATGAGAGTGGGACAAACCATATGAATTGATCGCAGTAAAACCTTCCAAAATGCTTCACTGGACCAAAGTATTGAGAACTAAGTAGATATTGTGTCGCAAAAGTAGCCATTACAGACGGGAGACCACAGGCTTGCTCCAAGAGGGTGGTATTATGGGCAGACGTGAAGGAGGAGATATGGGTAGAGAGGATGACTTAGTGAAATCCTTAGCTTTGTCCCAAAGCAACTGGGGATAAGACCATCGATTTTGACTAGACTCCAGCGTCTCAATGGCCATGTAGCTCGAACTAGAGTAACACAGAGCTTTTCTGTAGAGTGACTATCTGCAATGGAGGGAATTACAGAAAGAGAGGACCAAGGTAGTAGAGGGATTTGAAAAGATGTATTTGATTCTTGCCTGACATCACGAGAAGACAGCATGGAGATGGAAAATACTCTGCAGATAAGTTTAAATCCTTGTTGGATATGTGGTGAGACTGGATCATTAAACAAACATTTTGGAACTTCCAACACTGTGTTTGATGACTTGCATAAGGAATGCATTTTAAGGATTGCTGAACTAATATTGCTGGTCAAATTGTGAACGTCGACAGAGGATGTTGGGCTATTGGTTTACCTCTACCTCTTCCCCTGAATGTCCCAGTTGATACAAAGAGATGTACTCACGTCCAATTAAGTATCTTGCACTCATTCCTCCTCCAGTCGTGATGGGTTGCATCAGCATCAGGGTCCCAAGGAGAAAAAGCAGAGCTTTCTTCATTCTCCACTGAGCTCCTGACGACCACAATGTGTTTGCTGGAAAACAGCAGTTCTTTATATTCTGTGGCTAAAAATCACACACACAGAGTGCTGGCTTCAACTCGGATCTGTTAAAAGTACAACTCATTTACAGAGACCAGCAATCACTAGAATCAATGATTACATCAGTCTGCCCGTGGTGTTTCTTTTGAAACCAAAGGAGAAATGGATCTGGGTGAATCCAGTTGTTCTTGGACATTTCTTTTATCCTAAAGTTTCTGTTGAATCTGCTTCCATTGCCCTTCCTAACATCACATTCCAGATGACAACAACCATCTATGAGCCTAGTCTCGAAAAGTAGGACTTGTGTTGATAAGAGTGTATTTTTGATGGTACAGAATTGGTGCGCCACAGAGACTCCTCTGGACTGTGTGATTCTATGATTCCAGTGATCAAAAGAAATTATCCCTATCTCCAGTCCATCTCTTACTTCATTTATCATCGTTGCATTTCTACCAGTTACCAAATCTCCCACCCTCGGAAATCTCTGATGTTGGACTATTGGAGTGTGAGTTGTGAAGTTCTCCTTGTGCTGTATAACCCATATTGATGCAGTAACAACTGTTTCCCTTGCTGCTCGGAAGACCCTTCCCTGCACACCCTCTCTGTCACCTTTACAACATTAAGCAGTTCCAACTCCTGGTCACTAATTGGTTGTCTGGACAGATGTCTTGAAGTCTCAGGGCAGTGAAAGATACTTGAGTAAAAATATCTTTTTATCCTTCATCCTGCTCAATTTCTCTCTCCCTCCCCCCTCTGTCTCCTTCTCTCTCCCAACCAATCGTTCTCTCTCTCTCGGTATCTCTCCCTCTTTCTCCCTCCTCTCTCTTTCCCTCCATTTCTTTCTCACCCTCACCCTCTCTCTTTCTTTCTCTCTCTCTCTTACCTACCTCCCTCACTCTGCCTTTTTGTCTCCCTCCTTCTCTCTCTCCCTTCCTCAGTCTCTCTCCTCCCTCTTCATTTCTCTGCCCTCTGTGTCTGTCCCTTCCTTTCTCTTTCTTTCTTTCTCTCTCTCCCCTAAGTCTGTCTGTCTCTTTCAGTCCCCCTTCTTCCTCCTTCTTCCTTTCCCTCTCTCCCTCTGTCCCTCTCACGCATTGTTTCTCCCTCCCTCTCTCTCTGTCTCCCATCCTTTGTCTCTTGCTTTCTCAGAACCTCTCTCCCTTTCTTTCTTTATCTCCATCTCTCTTTTTCTCTTTCCCTTTCTCTCTTGTCTCTTGCTCACTCTCTTTCTCTATCTACTCTTTAGCTCTCTCTCTCGTATTCTGTCTCTATCTCTGTCCTCTTTCTCTCTCTTCTTCTATCTCTCTCTTTTATTGTCCCTCTCTTGCTCTCTCCCTGTCTCTCTCTTTCTCTCCCTCTTCCTTTTTTCTCCCTGTGTCTTTCCCACTCACACACTTTCTCTCATTTCCATGGCAACCCTACTCCACCGCCCAGGCATTGGCGATGCGATGGCCTAACGGTATTACCACTGGGCTGTCAATATAGCCACCTAGCTAGTGTCCTGTGGAACCAGGGTTCGAATCCCAACACGGCAGAGGGAGGAATTTGAATTCAATAAAATATCTGGAACTAAGAGTCTAATGATGACCATGAATCCTTTGCCAGTTGTCAGGAAAAACCCATCTGGTTCACAAATGTCCTTTACAGAAGGAAACTGCGATCTTTACCTGGTCTGGCCTACATGTGACTCCAGATCCAAAGCAACGTGGCTGACTCTTAACTGTCCTCTGGGCAGTAAATGCTGTCTAGCCAGCAACAACCTCATCCCGTAAATGAATAAAAGGATTTCACTTCCAGTTTGCCTTTGGTTTTGAAACCTTGGGCTCAAGTCCAGCTGCAGGACAAGTTATCCTTTGAAAAGTCAGATGTGGTGTGAAGTCAGAAGATGTTTGTCAAGTATTAAATAAAAACTTCATATCTGCCTTTCCTCTGAAGAAATAGGACTCAAGTACACAGTCCACGATGATAGACTGTGAAATTCTTTAGCAGATTGATACAAAATGTAAGGAGGTAATGTGGGTTATGGCAGGTTTAAAAGTGGACAAACCCCCAGGTCCAGATAAGTTGAATCCCAGACTATGATGGGAGATAATGGATGAAATTACAGGGGTCCTAGCACAACTTTGTAACCGCTGTCGTCTCAAGGGAGGTGCTAGAGGATGAGAGGACAGTTGACATGGAGGAAGTTAAGAAGTGTCCAGGGAAATATAGACCAGTGAAACGAATATCAGTGGTTGGGAAACTAATGGAGAAAATACTGAAGAAGAAAATTAGTTTTCATTTAGAGAGGCAAGGTCTGATCAAGAATAGTCAGCCTGGCTTTGTCAGTTAGAGCTGATGCCTAACAAATCAGATTGACTTTGTTCGAGAATATGTTTGACTAATTGTGTACATGAGGCTACTGTAGTTCATGCGTTTACATTGATTTCAGTAAACTCTTTGACAAGGTCCCACGTGGGAGATGGTGAAAGAAGGTAAAAATTTCTGGGATTCAGTGTATGTGGGAAGTTGGATCCAACATTATTTTAGTGACAACAAACGGGGGGGGGGATGGGTGGCAAAAGATTGGCCTTGTGACTGGAGCCCCATGTACATTGTACCACCGGGATCAGTGCTGGATCCTTCATTGTCTGTGATTTTCAGAAATGGTGTAGATCAAATGTAAGTTCGCAAATGACACAGAGTGTGGGTGGGTGTATGTCGGTGAGGAAGAAGACGTTCGGTGGCAGGTGAATATGAACGGATTGGACAGGTGGGTAGGTCAGCGTGCAGATGGAATTGAACCCTGATAAACGTGAGGTGATGCAATTTGGAAGAAGTAACAAGGCAGGGGAGTGCTCAATGAATGCCAGGAGACTGGGAATCTCAGAGGAACAGAATGATCTTCGGATGCTTGCCCATAGATCCCTGCAGGTGGCAAGACAGATTAGTAGGAAAGTCAAGATGACTTGTGGGACACTTGCCTTTACCAGCCATGGAAAAGATTAAAAGAATAGAAAGGTAATGTTGGAGTTGTACCAAACTTTGGTTAGACAATCGCTGGAGTACTGTACACAGTTCTGGAAGGATGTGATTATACTAGAAAGGGTGCAGAGCATATTCACCAGGAGGTTGCCTGGGATGGGACAGTATAGCTGTGAAGAGAGCTGCAACAGTTTGGATTGTTTTCCTTGCAGCAGAGAAGGCTAAACGAGGTACGGGAGTGGGGTTATGGTACAATACGAGGGGCAAGGGACAGTCTGGGTAGAAAGCAGCTATTCCACTTCGTCGACAATTCAATAACAAAATGGTAGGAGGGAAACGCAGGAGGGTTGGGGGGAATTTGAGAAAAGACCTGTTCTTCCAGGGAATGGTCTGGAAGGCACTGTCTTGTAGGCAGGAATCCTCACGGCCTTTTAAAAGTACTTAGTTGAGCATTTGAAGTATCATTGCGTTTAATGCTGCGGGCACTGTGCACGAAATTGGGTCTAGTATTGGTTGTGGTGTATTTCTGATAGTAGGTTCAATGGGCCAAAGACCCTCTGATGTACTTTATGATTCTATGACGTGGATCAAACCTGTATTAATGGCTATCAACTTGTTAATTTTTCTATTGTTTACACTCTCCTCCCAAAAAGGATAATTAGGTTTATGTGTGAAAGTATGAAACGAAGAAACCTGTGTTTCAGCCCTCAGCAAGATGTGAACAATGAACTGGACGTGAATCAATGGCTCACTGACTGTCTTTGTAAAAAATCTCCAACTTCAGTAGAACAGCCGGGATGTTGTGTCTAGAGCCTTCACCCGTATCCTGGTGTCTCACCAAGTGAACGGAATGGCTGAAGATTGCCATCTGTGATGTTGGGGACAACTGAAGGAAGCCGAGATGGATCATCCACTTCTGGTTGAGGATGTGCTCAGAAACGCTTCGGCCTTATCTCTGTCACTGATGGCCTGAGCTCCCCCATTACTCATGGTGGCGAGACATGTGGAGCTTCCTCCTCTGTTCAGTTCCGTGTCTGAACGCCATGACCAGATCTGAAGGGACTGTAGAGCTTTGATCCAACCCAGTGGGTGTGGGAGGACAATGCTCTATCTATCACGTATCCCTTCTGCTGTTTAGCTGCAATGCATTCCATCATGAGAGCTGTGCCAGAGTGGTCCCTCATTATTCAGTTGCGTGTTGTTCTGCCCCTGACACTTCCCCCTTGCATCCTTCGTTGAACCATGTTAGAATTGGCTGGAGGATAAGGGTCGAGTCAGGGAGACGACAGGATGTGAGGACACACATTCCAGTTAAATGTAATTCTGCTGCTGGAGATGGATCATGGCACCTCATCGATGTGCGATTTTGAGCTGCAAGATTTGTCCTGAAACTGTCCCGCTTGGTACAATGCCAGGGCAACACAGCACTATGATTGCATCCTCCTGTGAAGGCGAGACTTCACCATTGCCAGTGCTTCTCGGTGCCCATCCTCACCGGGAGTCTTACTGACAGGGGTACGTTGGTATAGAGGAGGTCAAATAAGCCTCCCCCTCTCGCTGGGCCTGACCCAAACACGGCACAGGTAATGTCTCTTCTTCACCCTCGGTGGGCTGTACTCTGATCAGTCTACCCTTGTTGATGTACAATCATGTCCCTTTAACCTTGCTAAGCCTCAACGTTTACTCCGCCTTGCATTTTTCAAGGAGGAGGGCAGGTCTCTTGTCTAAGAGAGAGGGGTAGAGCGTACTCTGTCATGTTTGCGCTGAGGACAGAATGTCCCCGGGGTAGGTTTTGGACGAGGCTAATGCATTAGGTGTAAAGTGTAAATCCCTGACGAGGATTAACTGAAGCTATGACATTTCAGTGGGGCCCTAAGAATTTCTGAGCTCCTCCCTGTCCTGTTCGTATGGAGACACATCAATCCGACTTAGAAAGGAGACAGAGAAGATGCGCAAATTCAATGCAGCATGCCATATTCACATCATACTTAAAGCCATGGGTCAAGGGGCAGAGGATCTGCACAATCTAGCAGTGTCTGAATGACAGAAATTATACTATCAGAATAACTCAAAAGTCAGAGGGAACATGCAGGGAGGCACATTTCATGCTGTGAACTCATTACAGGATGAAACAATGGCCACGATATTCAGTCTCTCACAACTGTTACAGTTGGTCCTGGCACATCTTCCTACATTCTGCTGACACACGCTGACCATCAATGCTGGGGGGACAAAGAAATAGCACGTTAAAGGCAGTTCTCAGGAGACTTCAATACCTAGTCTTGTGTGGCTGGGAAGTACCTAGTACCTAGTACAGTGTTCCCAGTGTGGCCTAGCCAAGGTGCATTGCGAACAGCAGTATAAGCAATGTTCCAGGTGTGATCTACCCAAGGTAGGTTGGGAATTTAACAGTGAACAGTGATCTCAGTGTGGACTGCCCAAGGTAAGTGCTCCTAGTGTGATCTATCCAAGGTAGATTGGGGGCAGCAGAGCGAGCAGAGCCCCTAAGTGTGGTACATAGGGAACTGGAGTATACTGACCTCCCAGAATGATCTACTCCAAGGTATATCGGGACCAGAAGGGAGCACAGTGCTACCAATATGGTCAATGCAAATTCAATTGGAAGTAGAAAGGAGAACAGTGCTCCCATGTGGTCTACCCAAGTTGAATTGGGATCTGAAAAGTGGACCCTGCTCTTGCTGTAGTTTACTCGAGGAGGACCGGGTCAGGAAGTATGGACAGTGCACACTGAGCGGTCTATTCCAGGTTGCTTGGGACCAAAAAAGTACACATGGAGACAAACTGAATCACTCTTTGGTAAAATTACAATTTCCAAGGATGGCATACGGGGGGAGTGTAAGAAAAATCAATTTCATACTGAATCACAAAAACAGATGTCTGGGGCAAGAGACCAAACATTCTCTCAAGGAGGGAGGTGTCAAGGATTGTCTTTTAAGGAGGAGAGTGAGGTGGTTATCGTGACTGAGCGATGAATGCAGCTTAGACATCGGGTAGCTTAAGGCATAGCCACTAATGATGAATTGGGTTGAATCTCTGAATTGTCAGGAAATCAGGAATTGGAGGGGCACAGATCAGAAAGCATTTTTGAGCTGGAAGTGATTGCAGAGACAGAGAATAGAGACATCATGGAGGGATGTGTAATTATGTTAATCAAGCACTATGATTTTGCATACTCTGAAGGGCCTCCTCCCCTCCCTCAGAACGTTCTTATCGATGGAGCACAGAGAGGTATATTCACGTCTAACAAGGCCCCTTCTAGGCATTCCTCTGTCAACAATGATGGATTGTAACAACACAAGGGCCAGATATCCAAGAGAAAAGACAGCGCCTTTCTCATTCTTTTCTGTTCTTCTCACAAAAACAGTGAGCTTTTGGAGCACAGAAACTCATTATAAATAAGCAGAACACTCTCTAATTAACCATCTCCCAGGCATTTCAACATTGGCCCCACATTGGGATGTTAAAGGGACAGTTCACTCACCAGGAGCAACAGGAGCTGGGAGAGAAGACTAAATGTGTCTCCCGGTCCATTTATTAATATACTCATGCTCTTAGCTTACGGTCATATAGATCCCAGACTGAAATGTGGCCCGATCCACATTGTTTGGTTTTCGTTTAATGCAACGTGATTTGTTTTTCTCTGACGCGCAGGCACGTGATGCTGCAAGTTTGGGTTTAAGAACAATGCTCAAATTTATTTCGGCAAGCAGTTATAAAAATGCAGGAAAAGTGTATGCGTTCAGTCCAGCATGCCACTTCGAGCCCTTTGTGTCAGCTTCCAAATGCAGATGATGCTGAAATGTTCGTATTTTCTTCTCCTGAGCCTGAGGAGTCTCTGCCATTAAGGAGGTTCAAGAGTGAGATCAATAGGTTAATTCATGACCGAAAGGGGTGGTGGGAGCAGTGCAGGGAAATCGTGTAGAGATGGTTGATCACCCATGATCCAGAATGTAATGGACTGCACAGGAACTGAAGGGCTGTAACTGGCTCCTATGCTCCGAATAGAAATCTTTAAAACTCTGAAATGATATGACAAGGAGGGAAGCATCTAGAATGTGCCCTGCAGCATCTCGGCAAGTCTCCTTTAAGTGGCATCTTCGAAAGCAATCATCGCCACCACCTAGATGCAGAAGCGCTGCAGAAACGAAGGATAACAAGAGTTGTGCTTTATTCTGTTAAATTTCTCCTTTGAAATGATTAGAGATACAGGATTATCTTCCCTGAAAGGTGTTTGAGAGTTCTTACCACAAAAGCCCTGCAGGGGCTCAAGAGGTTGGCTCACCATTAATTTCATGAGGAGAGGTTTTTCAATTTAGTTTCATTCACTCTTGGGATACGTATGTCACTGGCTGGGCACAGAATTCATCTACTGTCCATGTTTTCTCTAGAGATGGTGGTTGTGAGCTGACTTCATGGACCACTGCAAGTGTTGAACATAAACCCACCATGCACTTGGAGGGAGGCGCGTTGCGTGGGGTGGGGGTTAGTTTCCAGGATTTTGACCTCGGCACAGTTAAAGAAATGGCGATAATTTTCCAGGACACGATGGTGAGGGGATCCCTCAGGGTCTGGTGACCTCGCATAAGGACTGCGCTTGCCTTTCTCGATGGATGTGGTCATTGGAGTGGAAGATGCTGTCTAATCTGGCGAACTCCTGCAATACATCCTGTAGATGGTGCCTTCTGCTGTTGCTGAGCATTGGTGGAGGAGACAGTGGATGGTCGTTGATGTGGTTCCAACCAACCAGGCTGCGCTGTCCTAAATAGTGGCGGGTTTCTCGTTTGTTGCTGGAGTTGCAAACTTCCAGGCAAGGAGAGAGTATTCAGTCACACTCCTGACTTGTGCTTTGTCGATGTTGCACAGGTTTGGGGAGTTGGACGTGTGTTTTCCAATGCTGTATTCCGAGCTTCTAACCTACTCTTGAATTTGTTTGGTGCGTCCAGTTGGGTTTCTGGTCAATGACAATCTCGGAATGTCCATGTTGGGGGATTCAGGCATGGTAATACCATCGAATATCAATGGCTGGTTGCTAGAAAGTATTGGAGATGATCATTGCCTGGCAATTGTATGGTGTGAATTATTCTTTCCACTTGTTATTCTAAGACTGGATATTGTCCAGGTCTAACTGCTTCAGTATTTGAGACATCGTGAATGGTGCTATACATTGTTGAATCATCGATGAACATCCTCACTTATGACATTAATGGACATTATAGGACAGGAACAGGCCTTTTGGCTCATCAAATCTCTGCCAACCATGATGCCATTCTAAACTTGCCATGTGCCTGCATACGTTCCATATCCTCTATTCTCTTCCTATCCATGTGTTTGTCTAAGTGCCTCTTAAACATTGCTATTGCATCTGGTTCTACCACCTCCCCCAGCAGCCGATTCCAGGCATTTACCTCCATTTGTGTAGAAATCTTGCCTCGCACGTGTCCATTTCTCACCTAAAACTTGTGACCACGAGCATTTTTCATTTCTACCCTGGAAAACAGATTTCGACTTTTAACCCTACCTTTGTTCAACTCCAACCAGTGGATTGTTGCCCTCAGCCCCTAACCCCATGTCCTCGATTATCATAGATCATAGAGTCCCTACAGTGTGGAAACAGGCCCTTCGACCCAACAATTCCACACCGACCCTTGGAGTATCCAACCATACCCATCCCCCTCTAACCCACACATCCCTGAACACTACGGGCAATTTATCCTGACCAATCCACCTTTGGACTATGGGAGGAAACCGGAGCACCTGGAGGAAACCCACGCAGACACAGGGAGAATGTGCAAACTCCACACAGACAGTTGCCCAATGGTGGAATCGAACTTGGGTTCCTGACGCTGTGAGACAGCAGTGCTAACCACTGAGCCACCATGCCGCCCGCCAACTGACTTTTGAGAAGAGGGTCGTGAGCTACATTTTTAACCATTGAAATCCTTTGCAGAGGGGTAACAGGATAAACAACTGATGGGTTGTGTGTCTGAAGCTCTCTGATAGAGAGTGAGCCTGTAGTTCGCGTTCAGGTACAGCTAATCCCTTACAACTTTGTTCAGGAATATTAGACAGGATGGCAATTTGAGACAAGGCAGATCCACCTCTGAGGCAAAAATCCAAAAATGCTTAACCATCTGAGAAAATTGATGTGGCAGGGATAGAGCCAGAGAAAGAGAGAGAGAGAGAGAGAGAAAGAAAGAATGAGAGAAAATTGGAGAGAAACAGAGAGGGAGGAGAAGAGTATAACAATGCGACAAAGGAATTCAGATTGAAATAGAGGAAGTGAAAATAATTGGGGAACAGAGTGGAAGGAGGCAAAGACCCTGGCCTGTAAATCAGTAGCCCTGGCTGTATCCTGTCCTGTCCCAATGGGAGGTTACACACAACAAAGGAGACAACACAGTTGTACGCAGTCATGAAGAGGTTGGCCCTGGGAATTCTCAATTTTTTATGACATGGTTTGGGATGTCTCATGAAATGAGGGAAGACACAGGAAAGGAGAATTCCTGCTGATTCCCACTGACCATTCTCCTTCAACTGACGAATCTGTCCTCCTCCAAGTTAAACATCACTGGGAGAAAGCTCTGATTGGAGCAAAGCACTCAGAATAGATTCTCGTCGGTTGTAAGAGATGGTTATCACTGAGTGGGTCTAGGGGAGAGAGGGAAGATATCACAGCTGTACCCTGTTGGTCACGTCCTATGGGATAGACTTCCCATCCCTCAGATGGTGAAAATGCCAAGAGGGAAACATCAACTTGACCTCAGTTCCATCAGTCTTCCAGTCAACAATGTATTGGTATCGATGATGGTAAAAAGCAGAAAATATTTCTGACGGTGACCTCTTGTTCTCCTTCAGGTTGTGTGGTTTTTCAACAGCAGGATTTGGCTACCAATTTTGCAACTCCTACAACTTTTACCCCCTCCTTCCAAAAAATTTTGTACTCGCCAAATTAGTTGCCCTTGTTTTTCCGCCCAATAAATTTTGCACCTCCCAAATATTGTGCCCCCTCAGACATAAAGCGTTTGATAAGGTTCCCCATGGTAGGCTATTGCAGAAAATACGGAGGCATGGGATTGAGGGTGATTTAGCGGTTTGGATCAGAAATTGGCTAGCTGGAAGAAGACAGAGGGTGGTGGTTGATGGGAAATGTTCATCCTGGAGTTCAGTTACTAGTGGTGTACCTCAAGGATCTGTTTTGGTGCCACTGCTGTTTGTCATTTTTATAAATGACCTGTATGAGGGCGTAGAAGGATGGGTTAGTAAATTTGAGAATGACACCAAAGTCGGTGGAGTTGTGGATAGTGCGGAAGGATGTTGCAGGTTACAGAGGGACATAGATAAGCTGCAGAGCTGGGCTGAGAGGTGAAAAATGGAGTTTAATGCGGAAAAGTGTGAGGTGATTCACTTTGGAAGGAGTAACAGGAATGCAGAGTACTGGGCTAATGGTAAGATTCTTGGTAGTGAGGATGAGCAGAGAGATTTCGGTGTCCATGTGCATATATCACTGAAAGTTGCCACCCAGGTTGATAGCGTTGTTAAGAAGGCATATGGTATGTTAGGTTTTATTGGTAGAGGGATTGAGTTTCAGAGCCATGAGGTCATGTTGCAGCTGTACAAAACTCTGGTGCGGCCACACTTGGAGTATTGCATACAGTTCTGGTCACCGCATTACAGGAAGGATGTGAAAGCATTGGAAAGGGTGCAGAGGAGATTTACCAGGATGTTGCCTGGTATGGAGGGAAGGTCTTATGGGGAAAGGCTGAGGGACCTGAGGCTGTTTTCATTAGAGAGAAGAAGGTTAAGAGGTGACTTAATAGAGACATACAAGATGATCAGAGGATTAGATAGGGTGGACAGTGG
>NC_063380.1:3706777-3710010 GCF_021869965.1 Rhincodon typus
CCTATGATGCTGCTTGGCCTGCTGTGTTCATCCAGCCCTGCACCTTGTTGTCTCAAAACTAAGAAGTCTGGTCTGTGAGAGCTGGCTGCACCCTGCCAGGCTGCTTCTATTGTTCCCACTTTAGAGAAAAACCAAAGCCTCACACACTGCTCTCATTACCACACACTGCTCAGCACCTCTCGTTCAATCTCTCTCCTAAAAGAAATCCGTACAAAATATACCTCTTAAAGCCACAGCATTTTCACGTGTGCCTGAAATCTGCACTGCCTCATTTCATCACCTAATGAAGCAACTCTTACATTCTCCATCAATGATGTAGATTCCATTACTCTGCAGTTGATTCTGTGTCAAGTGTCCACTATTTCATCACCAGTGAGGAGTCAGAATGGGTAACATGTGTCCCTGTTTCCTGTGCGTGTCTCTCGCAGTGTTGGCCCATTATTGGTAGACATTCATGTGATGTATGCCTCCCTTCCAAGGTAATATCTAATGCTCCACACTAATTGGCCTTGAGAAGGTAGCGATGAGCTGCCTCACTGAGGCACTGCAGTCTGTACAGGGGTGAGCAAACCCACCATAGAGTCACAGAGTCATACAGCGCGGAAACAGACCCTTCGGCCCAACCGGTCCATGCCGACCATAATCCCAAACTAAACTAGACCCACCTGCTTGCACTTGGCCCATGTCTCTCCAAACATTTCTTATTCATGTACTTATCCAAATGTCTTTTAAACGTTGTAACTGTACCCACATCCACCACTTCCTCTGGAAGTTCATTCCACCTATGAACCACTCTCTGTGTAAAAAAAGTTGTCTTTTTTTAAAATCTTTCTCCTGCCATCTTAAAAATATGCCCCCTAGTCTTGAAATCTCCCACCCTAGGGAAAAGACACTTGCCATTCACTTCATCTTTACACCTCATAATTTTCAAACTTCTGTAAGGTAACTCCTCGGCCTCCTAACCTCCAGTGAAAAGCCTCCCGGCCCATCCAGCTCCACATAACCCAAACCCTCCATTCCTGGTAACATCCTGGTAAATCTCTTCTGAACCCTCTCCAGCTTAATAATATCCTTCCTCTAACAGGGCGATCAAAACTGGACACAGTGCTCCAGAAGAGGCCTCACCAACGTCCTGTACAACCTCAACATGACATTTCCAACTGCTATACTCAAAGGTCTGAGCAATGAAGGCAAGCGTGCCAAATGCCTTCTTCACCACCCTGTCTCCACGTGACACAAACTTCAAAGAATTATGTCCCTGAACTCCTAGGTCTATCTGTTCTGCAACACTACCCAAGGTCCTACTGTTAATTGTGAGCCCTGTCCTTGATTGTTTTAGCAAATTGCAATACCTCACATTTATCCAAATTGAACTTCATCTGCCACTCCTCAGACCATTGACCTAATTGATCAAGATCTCTTTGTAATTGCCATCCAGCAGTGTGGTGGGTTGTTTCCAAACGGGTTGTTTCCTCCTCACACCTTCAGTGTTAATGCCACGGAATTCCCAGT
Organism: Rhincodon typus; assembly: GCF_021869965.1. Classification (NCBI taxonomy): domain Eukaryota; kingdom Metazoa; phylum Chordata; class Chondrichthyes; order Orectolobiformes; family Rhincodontidae; genus Rhincodon; species Rhincodon typus. The sequence goes on from NC_063380.1 coordinate 3,708,290, forward strand.
CTCTGCCCTGCTGACGTCACCCCAGGATTTATGCTGCAGTTCAGCTTCTGCTACTGGTGAACTGCCACCCCCACGAGATGTCGCTTTGCGAGATTCAGCAATGGGACCATCAAGAGGCAGTGGTTTGATTTCATTTTGTCAGTCGGTACCTTCTCTGAAGATGTGTGTGACACAGAAGTTCCTTTCTCTGCATCAGCCAAAACTTCAGTATTGTCCAAGTCTTGTTGCATTGGGACACAAACTAGTTGAGTTTGAGGACATCTGTTTGAAACCCTGGGGGTCACCTCCAGCCATGATTGGAGATGGACAACTAAACAGCTACAGGAAAGGGGGTGGCCCACATATATCCCCCTCCTCAAACGACTGAGGAGCCTGACACCTAGAGTCATGGAGTCATAGAGCACAGAAACTGACCTTTCGGTCCAACCAGCCCATGCCAACCATAATCCCCAACTAAACTCATCCCATTCACTTGCACTTGGCCCATATCCCTCCAAAATGTTCCTGTTTATTTATTCATCTGGATGATGTTTAAGGGTTACATCTGTGCCTGCATCCACCACTTCCTCTGGAAGTTTATTCCACGCATGAAATGTGTAAAAAAAGTTGCTCCTCATGTCTTTTTTTAAATCTTTCTCCTCTCACCTCATAAATATGCCTCCAGTCTTCAAATCTTCCACCCTACAGAAAAGACACTTACCTTTCACCTTACCTATACTCCTCATGATTTTATAAACCTCTACAAGGCACACACCTTTATTCTGAAATTATGCCCTTTTGGTCCTAGAATCCCGTCTAAACCCTTGCTGCTCGTGTACCCACCCAGATGCATTTTAAGGGGAGGCAGAAGGAGAGAGAGAGACACAGAGAGAGAGGGAGAGACAGAGAGAGGTTGAGGGGGAGACAGAGAGGGAGAAAGAGAGATAGAGAGAAAGAGAGGCAGAGAGAAGGAGAGAGAGATGGAGACAGAAAGAGAGGGCAAAAGAGAGAAAGACAGAGAGGGGCAGAGAAAGAGAGCACAAGGGAGAGACCGATGGACATGCAGTGGGGAGGAAGAGAGGAAGACCCAGAAACAGAAACCAGGAGCAGGCCATCCAGCCCTTCAAGCCTGCTCCCCCATTCAATAGGATCAGGGGCTGCTTCTCTGTCTCGGAGCCGTATTCCCATATTCCTACAATGCCTTTAATATCTCAATTCATTTATCCATCTGTGTCTGGAATATTTTCAGTGTCCCACTTTCCACACCCTTCTGGGGGAGGCAATTACACAGGTTGACCACCCACCGCGGGGTGTCGCTGCAGTCAGTCCTCCCAGACGGTCCTACCACCGCGGGGTGTCGCTGCGTAACCACCTGCTGTCAGTCCTCCCAATCAGTCCTCCCACCGGGCGGTGTCGCTGCGAGATCCCCTCCCATCAGTCCTCTACCGGGCGGTGTCGCTGCGAGACACCCCTCCCGTTAGTCCTCCCACCGGGAGGTGGCGCTGCGAGCCCCCTCCGGTCAGTCCTCTCAGTCGATCCTCCCACCGGGCGGTGTCGCTGCGAGACCACCTCCAGCCAGTCCTCCCACCGGGCGGTGTCGCTGCGAGACGCCCCTCCAGTCAGTCCTCCCAGTCAGTCCTCCCACCGGGCGGTGTCGCTGCGAGACTATCTCCTGTCAGTCCTCCCAGTCGGTCTTCCCACCGGGCGGTGTCGCTGCGAGACCACCTCCTGTCAGTCCTCCC
>NC_063380.1:3710020-3710689 GCF_021869965.1 Rhincodon typus
CAGTCGGTCCTCCCACCGGGCGGTGTCGCTGCGAGACCACCTCCTGTTAGTCCTCCCAGTCGGTCCTCCCACCGGGCGGTGTCGCTGCCAGCTCGGTTTTGAGAGGTGGGGGGGGGTTTGTGGAGACAGGGGCAATGGCGGCCGGTGCCGGGAGCGTGATGAGACGGTGCTCCGGGGTTTGAGGGAATCACCGGGGTCGCTGATCTCGATCGGGCTGTGTGTATCTGTGCCGGGGCGGGGGGGGTCAGAATGAGCAGCCGTTACCCACCCCGGCCTCTGCTGACGCCGGCGGATGGCTTGGACCGGGAGCGGGAGGAGCCGGGCTCCGGGCCTGAACCCCCGGGCGGTGATGAGGAGGAGGAGGAGGAGGCGGCCCTGGACCCTGACGGCCCTTCCCCCCGATCGAGAGCAGCTCCCCGCCGCCGGGAAGGGGCCGCCGGGCCCGGGGTTAGCCTCCGGAGGTCGGTACTGACCGTCTGCGTTCTCTGTTACATCAACCTCCTCAACTACATGGACAGGTTCACCGTGGCAGGTGAGCAGGGGCGGTTTGGGGTTCACCGTGGCAGGTGAGCAGGGGCGGTTTGGGGTTCACCGGGGCAGGTGAGCAGGGGCGGTTTGGGGGTCACCGGGGCAGGTGAGTAGGGGCGGTTTGGGGTTCACCGGGGCAGG
>NC_063380.1:3710789-3711179 GCF_021869965.1 Rhincodon typus
GCGGGGGGGGGGGGGGTAGAGGGGTGTTTGCATTGGGAGGCTTGAGATGATGGTCAGGTGGGATAGGGTAGGCGTGTGTTGGTTGTGGGGGGTGTTGTGGGAATTGGGGATGGGATGTTGAGGTATGGGGGTATTGAGGGGGAGAAGAAGTGAAAGAGGATAGGAGAATTGCGGGGAGGAGATTGATGAGTGGGAGGGAGGTGGGAAGGAGATGGACGAGCGTGGACGCAGGCAGAGTGGTGGATGAGTAGCCTGTACCGTACAGGGGTCAGGTCTGGAGGGAGAGGTGCTGAAAACGGGGCTGGAGAAAGGGAGGCAGAGTGATGGAGTGTAGAGGGTGGCAGGAGGTGAGGTGCTGAAGGGAGAGGGGGGAATTGAGGTTGGGTAGAG
>NC_063380.1:3711679-3712017 GCF_021869965.1 Rhincodon typus
CAGCATGCCTTCCGGAAGTTTCTGCTCGACAAAAAACAGACGGAGCCGGGGAGAGATTAATATTACAAAAGGTCCACGGGATTCCCTCCCAGCTCCCCCACCGTCCAATACCTCTCTCTCCTCCCTCCATCTACCACCCTCCTGCTTCTCTCCCTCATTCTTCATCCTTCTAACCCCTTCCTCTCTCCATCTACTACCCCCATCCCTCCCTCACTCCCGTCTCACTCTCCCTCCTTCTCTCACTCGCCATCCCTCCCTCCCTCGCTCCCATCTCACTCTCCCTTCATCTATCACTCGCCATCCCTCCCTCGCTCCCGTCTCACTCTCCCTCCATCTAC
>NC_063380.1:3712027-3714745 GCF_021869965.1 Rhincodon typus
GCTCCCGTCTCACTCTCCCTCCATCTACCACTCCCCATCCCTCCCTCCTACCTTTACCTGTGGTTGGAGGCTATTCCATTTGGAATATTTATGGTCTCCAAGGATGGGACAACTGAGCGCCAGAGCGAGATGGACCCTCAGCTGGTGCTTCACGCCTGGGAGAGAGAGAGAGAGGGTATCAGTCACAGAGAAGGTGCCCAGGTCCCCATCTCCACTGGCGACCACCATCTCTCAGGCCCTGAAATCGTTGAGAGAGGCAGCAGTAAGGTAGGGTTCGGTCCTGACCACAGACATACCAACTCCAACAAGCACAGATCGCGTCGCTGAGGCGACTGGTACACCAGTGAGGAACTTGGGGGGTGTCTTGTGGACAGGTCCTTCAACGCGTGGATGTACAGCGGAGGTAACAGTGTGGAAGGAAGGAGGGGGGCTATTGCTGCCCCCAGACGGTGGTCAGTAATGGACCCTGTGTCCAGCCTGGATGTCACTGGATGGTGAGGCTGTATTCGACCAGGGCAGAAGGCAGGACGGTGGCCAGGAAGGTACCCTCCCCACAGTCACTGGATGCACAGTAACCTGGCAACGGACAAGTACCAATCAGTGACCATCTCCAACAAGACAGAGTCTAACCATCGCCCCCTTTACACTGAATCCCGGCCCCCTTCCCCACTATCAACATCCTGGGGTTTCCCATTGAGCAGAAACTGACCACGGACCCCCAGCCCCATATCAATCCTGTGGCCACAGAGAGCGGGTCAGAGGCTGGGAATCCTGCAGCGAGTAACTTCCCTCCTGCCTGTGCCCCCCCCTCCAACTCCCACCAAAGCCTGTCCCACCGTCCACAGGGGAGGAGGGAATACTTCCCACTTGCCCTAGATAGGGGGCTGCTGCAACACTTGAGAAGCTCAACACCGACCAGGGACAAAGCAGTGCCCACGTTTCCACCCCCACAGCTTAATCGAGATGCTGATCACACACACCCCCCCCCCACCCCGCTTCATCTTCAACACTTTGTCCCTCCACCACTGACGCACAGTGGCAGGAGTGTGTACCATCTACAAGACACACTTGCTGAGGTTCCTCCTTCCGAACCACTTCTTACTCCTGTAGAGGGGCAGATGTGGTGGAGGGGGGGAACACCAGCCCCCTGCCAGTTCCCCTCCAAGACCACCAACCCCACCTCCCCCCACCCCCAATATCCCAACTCAGAATGATGCCGTTACTTCAGGGTCAAAACCTGGAACTCCCTCCCTAATGGCACTGTGTCCCCACACCACATGGAGCATTGGTCAGAGGGGGAACGCTGCAGAGGTTCAAGAAGGCAGCTCACCCCCACCTTCTCCAGGGGCAAGTTAAGGGAAAGGTGATAAATACTAGGCCCAGCCAGACGATGCCACTGCCTGCGATTTTGAGCACAGGACATTTCAGACCGCTGCAAGGATCGGAGCAAGTTTGCGAACGGGACAACGACTGGTATAAAAGGGGCACCCGGGAGCCTTTGCCACACTGGCCGCTCACCTGTCAGTGGCTGCACCTCCAGCAAGGCAGCGGATCCACAACTTTCCATAACACGGTACTGCGTGACAGCGCTGTGCGCAGCTCGGCTCTGACGCACCCGCAACATGGTCCCTTCCACATCACCGACTCGGAATAACGGAGCGAGGGCCATCTGCAGGACAGAGAGGGAGCTTTACTCTGTATCTAACCCCGTGCTGTCCCTAGGAGTGTTTGATGGGGGGGACAGTGTAGAGGGAGCTTTACTCTGTATCTAACCCTGTGCTGTCCCTGGGAGTGTTTGTTGCGGGGACAGTGTAGAAGGAGCTTTACTCTGTTTCTAACTCCGTGCTGGCCCTGTCCTGGGAGTGTGTAATGTTGGTATTAAACCAGAAACTAACCTTAAAATGCTTCCTGGGACTGCTGACCTCTCTCTCAATGATGGGAATGTCAATAACTCCTTCAGGTGGTACTGGAACTCCAACAGTTATAACCCTAAAGAGAGAGTGAGAGAAAAGGTTGACATATTTGTACCACACACACACAGAGTGAGAGACAGCAGGGGAATGCAGTTACATACACACACAGATGCAGTGAGAGACAGTGGTGGAACACAGTGACACACACACACAGAGTGAGAGACACAGGAACACAGTTATACATACACAGAGAGAGATGGGGAGCACAGTTACACACACACCTGGAGAGAGAGACAGTTGGGGAACACAGTTATTTGCATACACACACACAGAGTGAGAGACAGCATAACACAGTTACATCCACACACAAAGTGAGACACAGTGGGGGAGCATAATTACACAGACACAGATGAAGTAAGACACCGGGAAACACAGTTGCACGCGCGCACACACACAAACCAAGTGAGAGACAGCAGAGGAAACACAATTACACACACACAGTGAGAGACAGAGAGGGAACACAGTTACACACAGATGGAGTAAGAGACAGGCACACAATTACACACACACACAGTCTGAGTGAGAGACAGGGGAGGAAACATTGTTACTGACGGAGTGAGAGACAGCCGGGGAACACAATTATACACACAGACAGAGTGAGAGACAGGGAGTGAACACAGTTACACACAGATGGAGTCAGACACAAATGGGAGAACACAGTTGCAGGCACACAGACGGAGTGAGGGGTGAACATAGTTACACACAGACGGATTGAGACACAGGAACACAGTTACAGACACACAAA
>NC_063380.1:3714755-3719995 GCF_021869965.1 Rhincodon typus
CACAGTTACAGACGCACAGCCGGAGTGAGGGGTGAGCACAGTTACAGACGCACAGCCGGAGTGAGGGGTGAACACAGATGGATTGAGACACAGTTGCACACAATCCCCCTTCCTTTACCAGTATTTCTTGATGACCCGGTGCTGTCTGAAGAGATGCTGCACAGCCTGTGCCGTGTATAGGTCCCGGGCCAGCAGCATGGCCCCGCTGCTGTCCTTGTCCAGCCGGTGACAGAGGTGCAGGGGTGGCGCTTTCATCCCGAACATCATCTTGGCCAGGACAGGCAGCACCTCCTCGATGCTGGGACCCTCGCCAGGGGCAGCTGTTCCAGGGCGTGGGCATGGAGGGAGATGCAGGTAGAGAAATGGAGAAGGAGGTGAGAGACAACACAGGAGATATAATTCCGGGCCTCAGTCACCGCGCTATCCCCGCTCCCTCCCCCATGCTGCGCCGCCCCCGCTTACCAGACATGGGAACCCCGAAGGGTTTGTCGACCGCCAGCAGGTCTTGCCCGTGGGTGGTGACACTCTTCCGGAGCACCTTGGCGAGAACGTTCGGGTGGACCTTCTGCAGGCGTCGGCTCAGGCGACGGAGTTCCTCGACCGACTGGGAACTCGCGCCACTACTTGTCGATGGCTGGTAATGCAGGAGAGAGAGCGGGGAGGAGTGGGGAGCGGAGAGAGAGGTGAGCAAGGGGGAGAGAGAAGGTGAAGGAGGGAGGGATGGGAATCAGTGAGCGACTTGTCACCAGGATCAGCGCCTGGTGAGGGAGGGTAAAGGTTGCTTAGCCATGAGACCCCCCCGCCCCCAGCCATTGAATCGCAAAGCAGGAGGCACTGGCCTGCAAGTCTTGCATGAGGTTGGGGAGGGGGGGTGGGGGAGCACAGAATCACCAAGGCCCATTTTTTTGGGGGGGGGGGGGGGGGGAGGGAGATGGGGCCCTGCCTGACCCACACGAGGTGACATGCAGAAGCCGACTCCAGGTAGGAGGGAGGCCGGGTCCCTCAGCACCAGCCTTTATCCCCTGCCCCAGAGGGGATGAGCAGCAGGCCATTCAGCCCATCTTGTCTGCTTTGCCCTTCAACGGGATCGTGGCTGATCTCATCGTCCTCCACTCCACCTTCCTGCCCTTCTCCCCTATCAACCTCCGATTCCCTTCCTGATTAGAAATCGCTCTCTCTCAGCCTTGAATGACCCAGCTCTCTGTAGTAAAGAATCCCACATATCTGTTCCCCTCAGAGAGAAGATATTCCTCCTCATCTCCATCTTCAATGGGCGACCCCTTGTTCCGAGATGGTTCCCTCTGCTCCCTGACGCTCTCAGAAACTCTCCACATCTCCCGTCAGGATCCCCCCGCTCTGTGAAACTTCAATCAGGTCGCCTCTCATTCTTCTAAACTCCGGCAAGTCCAGACTCCGATCTACTCAACCTCTACCTCCGTAAGACAGTCCCTCCGTCCCCGGGATCAGCCAAGTGAGCCTTCTCTGGACTGCCTCCGGTGCCGGTCTATCCCTGCTTGGATAGGGGGCCCCCAGAACTGTTCGCAGGATTCCAGCTATGGTCCAACTCATGCCATGTGTCATTTTAGCCAAAACCTCCCAGCTTTCATACCCCCTTCCCTTCGAAATAAAGGCCAGCATTCTGTTTGCTTTCCCCATTCCCCGCAAAACTCAGGCATTAGCTCTTAGCAGTTCATGGACTGGGAGATGGATAGATTTTGAGGGGGGACACTGAGGGACATGGGGAGAGTGCGGGAGACTGGGAGACGGATGGATTTTTGGGGGGGGGAGACACTGAGGGACACGGGGAGAGTGTGGGAAACTCTCCATTGCCCCACCTCGATGACATCACACATGACCTCACCGGCCCCGCCTCTAAAGGTCTTGTGGCCGCGCCCCCTGACGTTTCAGAGCCCGCCCACGACGTCATTGCTGTCCATTTGTGACTTCACTCCCTCCTCCCACTTCAGTCACATCACCCGTCCAGTGACGTCACGCCCCTCTTCCCCTCCCCCACCTGGTGACCTACCGACGCCGTCTCTTGGGGGCGGGGCCGCTCGCGGCCGGACTGGAGACTCCGGCGGATTCCGGGGCCGAACGTGGGGAGCGGGCCCCATCCTTCGCGCTGCAGGAGACCGCGCCGGTGTCCGAGCCTCCACCCGAACAGCGCCGCCCGCGCCGCCATGATCGTCAACACGCTGCTCTCCACACACACACCGTCTGCCAGGCCAGGGATTGCACACGCCCCTTCCGGTCGTAACGGTACCCTGACCCCGCCCCTTCCGCCCGTAAGTCACTCTGACCCCGCCCCTATCGGCCACATTCCCCCACGCCCCCGCTCTGATCCCGCCTCTTCCGTCTGTAACCGCCACTCGGACCCCGCCCCTTCCGGTGTATCTGACCAATCCGCCATTCTGACTCCGCTGACACTTACCCCAACCACGCCCATTTCTCCGCCGCGTAACGTCCCAGACCCCGCCCTCTCCACGCACACCCATTCCCTCAGACCCCGCCCCTTCCATTCCCAACCGTCAATAAGACCACGCCCCCACTAGCCCCACCCATCACTCAGACTCAGACCCCGCCCCTTCCATTCCATAGCGTTATGCAGACCCCGCCCCCTCTAGCCCTACCCGCCACTCAGACCCCGCCCCTTCCAGCAGTTCAAATCCCAACCATCGCTCAGGCCCCGCCCCCCAGCCAAGACCCAGGTCCAACTGACCAGCCGCCACATTATCGTTCGCACGGTCACTCCGACGGCTCCAGCTCCTCCAAACACAACGACCCTACCGCGAGAGAATCTCTACACCCCACCTGCCCTTTCCTTGCCACAGTTGCGCGCATAAGACTCTTCTATTCCCTGGCGCGGAGCAGGCTTCGCTCGCCGTCCTCCTTGCCCATCCCTAGCTGCCCCTTCAGGCAGCTCGCCACCCCTATCTTCGGACGGGCAGCCGGGCTCAGAGACGTGATCCTGAAGAAAACGCGCTCGTCCGCCTCGCCTAATGACGACGCCAGGGACGCGCCTGGTCACGGACCGGGGCCGAGCATCATGGGATGGCGGGCATTGTCCGAACAACAAATCTCAGGGAAGGTGCTCTCCCAGAGCGAGCGGGACGAAGACAGAGAAAGAGCCGTCATGCAAAACAGAAAAAAAAAAGTCCCTTTTATTGACCGAGGCAACGAATTCAGTCCGAACCGGAGTCTGTTCCACCCATCCCCGGGGATCTCGGACCCGCAGGGCAGGGTCTCGCCAATAAGTCCACTGCTCTCCAACTCTTCTCCCCTCCCCCCTCACCTCGGAGGGAGACGGAGGGCTGGGGTGGCGCCGTCCTCGCTCCGATACCCGTCCTCCTGCCCCTCGCCGGCCTCCCGCATGGCCCCCGGCAGCTCGATGCGCCCCCTCTTGGCGTAGTGGCGGATGCGAGACTCCAGGCCCTCACAGCGCTCCCGCTCCAGCAGCCTCTTGTACCGCCGGGGCCTGACGCCCTCCGTCAGCGCGTCCGCCTGGCCAGCCGTCGCCTCCGGGAGCGGCGCCCCGTCCCGCAGGGGGTCCCTCCCGGATCCTGCAGAGACGCAGGAGTCAACGGGGTCAGGAAAACCGAGCCGTCGACACATCGCTTCCTCCCCCCACCACAACCTTTGACATGCATGTACCTTTCTCCCGTCCAGATCCCTCATCACCCCTTCCCAGAAAGTCCCTGGACATTCAGTGGTGTTACCATTCCCCCCCCCCCCCCTCCATTATCAACATCCTGGGGGGGTTCCCATTGAGCAGAAACTGTACCGGGCCCCCAGCCCCATATCAATCCTGTGGCAACAAGGAGCAGGTCAGAGGCCGGGAATCCTGTAACTCCCCTCCTCGCTACCCCCCCGCCCCTTCCCAAAGCCTGTCCCACCACCCACAAGGCACAAGGCAGACAGGGGGCCCCAAAACTGTTCAGAGTATTCCAGGTGCAGTCTAACCAGTGCCTCGTACAGTCTTAGGCAAAACTTCGCCATTTTTCTCGTCCTCCGGGACCCTCAGCACCTCAATCAAGTCGTTCCTCAGCCCTCGAAACTCCGCTGGACCTTGCCTAACCCTTGCCTGACAGCACGTCACTAACTTCAGATGTCTGTTGAGTAAACATCCAAATGCGTTCATAGCGTCGTACGGCACAGAAACAGACCCTTCGGTCCATCCAGTCCGTGCCGACCCTAATCCCAAACTAAACATGTCCCACGTCCCTGCTCCTGGCCCATATCCCCTCCAAACCTTTCCTATCTATGTACTTATCCAAATGTCTTTTTAACATTGTAACTGTACCCACATCCACCAGTTCCTCAGGTGTCAAAAATTTGTCCCGCACGTCTTTTTCAAATCTCTCTCCTCTCACCTTAAAAATGTGCCCCCCTGGTCTTGAAATCCCCCCACCCTGGGGAAAAGACACCTACCCATTCACCTTATCGTAACCCCTCATGGTTTTATAAACCTGTATAAGGTCACCCCTCAACCTCCTACACTCCAGTGAAAAAAACTCCCAGCCTCTCCTGATAACTCACACCCTCCATACCTGGCAACATCCTGGTAAATCTCTCCCAAACCGCGTCTCCAGTTTAATAACATCCTTCCTACAAAAGAACTGGGACACAGTGCTCCAGAAGGGGCCTCACCAACGTCCCCCTACAACCTCAACATGATGTCCCCGACTCCTACACTCAAAGCTCTGAGCGATGAAGGCAAGCGTGCTAAACACCTTCTTCACCCCTCTGTCTACCTGTGACACAAACTTCAATGAATTATGTCCCTGAGCCCCCGAAGTCTCTCTGTTACACAGGGAGCCCATAGCTATACACAGGTCTTGCGTTCGATCCAACCCCTGAACCTTCTCAACTACAATAAGGGTCCCTAACGATTTCTCCGAGGAAGTGCAGACCCTCAGAATGGACACAGGGTACCTGGTTCTTCCACGCTTGGCGCCTGTCCCAATCCCTGGAGCATCGAGTACAAGATCCGGGTTTTGATGGCATGCTGAGTCCACATGGTGTGGAGATTGGACACAGTGAAGCTCTGAGCATCTGGGTCGACAATCCACTCCAGGTTTTCGTAGGCGCAGTCATACAAGACCAGGGGGTAATCCACCGCCATGCTACAGACACAGACGGGAAAGGGCCAGAGTTCAGAACAAGGCAAATGTGAGAGGGAGCGCCGCACTGTCGGAGGGTCAGCGCTGAGGGAGCGCCGCACTGTCGGAGGGTCAGCGCTG
>NC_063380.1:3720221-3720301 GCF_021869965.1 Rhincodon typus
GCGCCGCACTGTCGGAGGGTCAGCGCTGAGGGGGCGCCGCACTGTCGGAGGGTCAGCGCTGAGGGGGCGCCGCACTGTCG
>NC_063380.1:3720311-3724314 GCF_021869965.1 Rhincodon typus
GCGCCGCACTGTCGGAGGGTCAGCGCTGAGGGGGCGCCGCACTGTCGGAGGGTCAGCGCTGAGGGGGCGCCGCACTGTCGGAGGGTCAGCACTGAGGGGAGCGCCGCACTGTCAGAAGGTCAGCGCTGAGGGGAGCGGGGTTGTAGTCTCTGATGGAGGGGGGGGGGTGGGGAGTGGAGGGGAGGGTGCGGACCTGTACTGCGGTTTGCAGGGGTTCCTCTCCACATCCAGCAGCTCAGCGATGACCCCGGGCTCCTCCAGCCCCTGCCCGATAAGCAGCAGCACCGCGGCCATGCACCGCACCTGGTGGTAGAGAAAGGCCTGGCCTCGCACCTCGAACCGGCACATGCCATAGGCCGAAGGCCCGGCCCCGGGAGCGGCTTGGCCCTCCCCAGGCAGCACCTCCACCCTCGCCCTCAGCACCGTGCGCCGGAAGCTGGTCACGCCGTTGGCCACGTCCATCTTGCACAGGTTGCGGAAGTCATGTGTGCCCTCGAAGAGGCGGGCGGCCTGGTCCATGGGGCCCAGCGCCAGGCCAGCGCCCGGGAAGTAGTAGTGGTAGGTGCGGTGCAGGCAGCTGAAGCGGGCGCTGAAGTCTGGGCCCACAGGGGCCCAGGCCAGTGCCCGGATATCAGCGGGCAGCACCCGGTTTAGCATGTGGGTGTATCGCAGCTCCTCCGCCCGGTCCCCGGCCTCCTCCGGCCCGTCACCGCCAGCTTCCCCTCGCCACTTCGACCGTAGGTCCAGGGAGATCACCTGGAGGGCGGGGGGAGAGAGAGAGAGAGAGAGGGACAGAGTGAGAGAGACAGGACAGAGAGAGAGACAGGACAGAGAGAGGGACAGAGAGAGAGAGGCAGAAACAGGACAGAGAGAGAGCGAGAGACAGGACAGAGAGAGAGAGGGACAGGACATAGAGAGAGAGACAGAGAGGGACAGAGAGAGAGACAGGACAGACAGCGAGAGAGGGAGGGACAGAGAGAGGGAGGGACAGAGAGAGGGAGGGACAGAGAGAGGGAGGGAGGGAGGGAGGGACAGGACATAGAGAGCGAGAGAGAGACAGAGAGGGACAGAAAGAGAGAGACAGGACAGACAGCGAGAGAGAGAGGGACAGAGAGAGAGAGGCGGGACAGAGAGAGCGAGAGAGAGACAGGACAGAGTGCGAGAGAAATACAGGACAGAGAGCGAGAGAGAGACAGGACAGACAGCGAGAGAGAGACAGACAGGACAGAGAGCAAGAGAGAGAGACAGGACAGAGAGCAAGAGAGAGAGAGACAGGACAGAGAGAGAGACCAGACAGAGAGCGAGACAGGACAGAGAGCGAGAGTGAGACAGGACAGAGAGCAAGAGAGGGACAGGAGAGAGAGACAGGACAGAGAGAGAGTGACAGGACAGAGAGCGAGAGACACGACAGAGAGCGAGAGAGAGACAGGACAGAGAGCAAGAGAGAGACAGGACAGAGAGCGAGAGACAGGACAAAGACAGAGAGAGAGAGAGACAGGACAGAGAGAGAGAGAGAGAGACAGGACAGAGAGAGAGAGAGACAGGACAGAAAGCGAGAGACAGGACAGAAAGCGAGAGACAGGACAGAAAGCGAGAGAGAGACAGGACAGAGAGCGAGAGAGAGGACAGAGAGCAGGAGATAGAGAGAGAGAGACAGGACAGACAAACAGACAAAATGAGAGAGGGTTATGATCAACAGACGTGCCAGCAGAAGTTAGGTAGTCAAGCCCATCAAATCTGCGCTGCCATTCAATCCTGCTCTGATCACCCTCAAATCGGCTTTCCTGCCCAACTCTCCCATCACCCTCCATTCCCTTCCCGATTAAAAATTTCTGTCTCTCTCGGCCTTGGATATACTGAATGACCCAGCCCCCTCTGTAGTAAAGAATCCCACAAACTCGCTCCCCTCAGAGAGACAGAATCCCTCCCCATCTCCATCTTCGATGGGGCGACCCCCTTATTCTGAGATGATGCCCCCTCTGGGTCCCAGACTCTCACACAAGGGGGTGACCTCTCCCCATCTCCCCGTCATGTTCCCCCCCGCCGCAAGGGAATCTTCAATCAGGTCGCTTCTCATCCTTCCAAGTGAGCACAGTTCCCGATCTCTCCCTCCATGAGACGAACCCCCGCCCCCGGGATCAGCTCTGGACTCTCTCCGATTTCCTTCCATAAGGGAGACCGAAACACACTGAGGGTGTTCCCAAGGACAGACCCGAGCCAGGGAGCCCACGGTCTAAAGGAGACGGGGAGAGAGGCTAGAATGAGGAGAAAGGTCTTCGCCCTGGGGTGCAGGGGGGAAGCCTGGAGAATTCTCTGCCACAAAAAGCAGCAGGGTCGGAACACCGAAGGGGTTAGATCGAGGGTCAAGGACGAAAGGGAGAAAGTGGGAACGTTGGAACATCTGCCCATCGATCCCAGCCCCCCACTTCAGCGAAAACAAAGGCTCCCTTGGCGCCCTCTCGACTGGGCACAGATACCCCAGTCAGACACCTATAGACGGTGCGAGCCGGAGGCGTCCCAGCTCCGACATTCACAAAGGCCGGGAGAGCGTGACGTTTGGCTCTCTGCTCCCTCTGTCGTACACCCCACCCTCTAATGGCCACCGTCCCACTGCAGGGTTCAGAGTCGCGCAGCACGGAGACTGACCCTTCGGCCCATCCAAAATCCCAAACTAAACCAGTCCCACACCAGCCCGCTCCCGGCCCACATCCCCTCCGATCCTTTCCCTATTCGTGTAGTACCTATCCAAATGTCTTTTAAACATTGTAACTGTACCCACATCCACCACTTCCTCAGAAAGCTCATCCCACACACACAGTGTAAAAAAAAGTTGCCCCTCATGTCTTTTTCAAATCTCTCTCCTCTCGCCTTAAAAAAATACCCCCTCGCCTTCAAATCCCCCTGTCCTGGGGGGGAAAAGACGTCTGCCATTCACCCTATCCATACCCCCTAATGGTTTTATAAACCTCTATAACATCCCCACTCCTACGCTCCAGTGAAAACAGCCCCCAGCCTCTTCCTTATAACTCACACCCTCCGTACCCAGCAACATCCTGGTAAATCTCTCCCGAACCCCTCTCCAGTTTAATAATATCCTTCCTACAACAGAACTGGGACACAGTGGCTCCAGAAGGGGCCTCACCAACGCCCCTGTACAACCTCAACGTGATGTCCCCGACTCCTACACTCAAAGCTCTGAGCGATAAAGGCGAGCGTGCTAACCACCTTCTTCACCCCACTGTGACGCAAACGTCAAAGAATTATGTCCCTGAGCCCCCTAGGATTCTCTGTTCTACAACACTACCCAGCGCCCTACCTTTAAGTGTTGTAAGTCCTGCCCTGTTTTGTTAAAATAAGCCTCGCATTTATCCAAATTAAACTCCATCTGCCACCCCTCAAGCCCATTGGCCCAAGATGCCCTTGTGATCTTGGATAACCACCTTCGCTATCCACTATAACGCCAATCCTGGTGACATCCGCAAACATTACTAACCGCACTTTCTATATTTGTCAATGATACAAATGGTCCGGATGAGAAATCATTTCTCCCGTGTGTGTGTGTGTGTGTGTAGGGGGGGGCGTATAATAAGGGAAGGATATAGGATAAGTGTGAGGTGACACAATTTGGGGGGGGTTATAATAAGGGAAGGATATAGGATAAGTGTGAGGCGACACAATTTGGGGGGGTTATAATAAGGGAAGGATATAGGATAAGTGTAAGGCGACACAATGTGGGGGGTTATAATAAGGGAAGGATATAGGATAAGTGCGAGGCGACACAATGTGGGGGGTGGTGTGTGTGTATAAATCAGGGAAGGATGTATACAGTGACTGGTGGGTCCCTGGGCATAACTGAGGAGCTAAGAGTGTACAGGTCCATAGATCCCCCTGAAGGGGTAAACACAGGCTGGTGACTGAGGCACGCTTCCCTTCATTAGCCGGGGTTGGCAGGGGGAATACAGGATGGGGGGAAGCCTTGTTCCCACTTTGCGGAACGTCGATG
>NC_063380.1:3724414-3724969 GCF_021869965.1 Rhincodon typus
GTTCTCCTGGCTTGCGAAGCCCTGGTAGCCCCAGCCCAGGTAGGCCAGCCTCAGGGCCACACGCCGCTTCCCGTGCCGGCTGAAATCGAACGGCCGCTGCCGCCCCTTCCCCCGTGGCCGGGACACTCCTCCGCCCTGGGGACACGGCGCAGCTCCGCCAGGGGGAGGCTGGGGGTCTCCTCCGCCCTGGGGACACGGCGCATCTCCTCCATCCTGGGGACAGGGCGCAGCTCCGCCAGGGGTGCGCTGGGCATCTCCTCCGCCCTGGGGACACAGCGCAGCTCCGCCAGGGGGAGGCTGGGGGTCTCCTCCGCCCTGGGGACACGGCGCATCTCCTCCACCCTGGGGACAGGGCGCAGCTCCGCCAGGGGTGCGCTGGGCATCTCCTCCACCCTGGGGACAGGGCGCAGCTCCGCCAAGGGGGCGCTGGGGGTCTCCTCCAACGTGGGGGCACACTGCAGCTCCGCCAGGGGGACATTGGGTGTCTCCTCTGCCGTGGGGACACGGCGCAGCTCCGCCAGGGGGCCGCTGGGGGTCTCCTCCGCCGTGGGGACA
>NC_063380.1:3724979-3729124 GCF_021869965.1 Rhincodon typus
CACACTGCAGCTCCGCCGTGGGGAGACTGTGCAGCTCCGCCAGGGGGACACTGGGGGTCTCCTCCACCTCCTGCCGGCGCCGCCATCACCACTGGGGTCAGTCCGTCCGCCCGCCTGTCCCTTCCGCCGGCCCTTGGGCGGGATTTCCGGCCCTACAGGTCACTTCCGGTCCGGTCCGGTCCTCGGCGGATTCCGGGCGGAGACACCATCCCCCGACTCGAACGTTCCGCCGCCCCATTGTCTATCGCCTCCTGCGGCACACCCCCTCCCACAACAACCTTCTGACCCTCCATGGAATCAACGAGGGACACGGAGCAGAGGGAGGGTGAGAGTGGGTGTAGGGTGGGGGCGAAGGCAATATGTTCTACCTCTTACCTGGTATTGTCCAATTCTAGCATCGAAACCCTGTCATTGTATCCATCAAGACCCCTTAACGTCCTTAATGCCCTCGTCACCGCCTAACCTGCCCGACTCTGCCTCCATTCGCTGTGGGATCTTGCTGTGTAACTCCGCTACACGAAGACCGTTTTCCCCAACCACCTCCCCCCTCCACCAGCCCCCCCGCCGTCCCTCCATCCAGATCCCAGCCCCAACCTTCCCTCCGCCGCATTCCCAGCCCACCTCCCGGACGAGTTAATTGACGCAAATTGACTTCCGAAGCCTTTTTATTTGGTGACGAATTCCCTCTTCGCCGGCACACACCGAAGGGGAGTGGATTCCAAACTTAACAAAGCCACTGTGTGAGGCCCGCCCCGTCCCCCCAACCCGAGTCAAACAACAACCCAACCCCCACCCACCACCAAAGACTAAACCTCACACTGCACCGTCTGCCGCTCGCTGAGCCCCCAGACCGTGGCGCCTTCCCCCCACCCCCCCACCGTTGGAGGTGGTCCCTCCAGACCAGGACAGCACTTACCGCACAGACCCGAGCGTGGCGCCGGCTGTGCTGACCGGTAATGGAGCCGGCTGTCAGGGTCCGCCACGTGATAACGGCCGGACAGGAACTTAGGGATGTTCACAGAGAAGTGTGTCCCCGCGGCGGAGACCCTCGGTCCGTCTCCATGGTGGAGCCTCTCGGTGTCTCCACGGCAGAGCCTCTCAGTGTGTCTCCACGGCGGAGCCTCTCAGTGTGTCTCCACGACGGAGCTGCTCAATGGCTCCACGGCGGAGCCTCTCAGTGTGTCTCCACAACAGAGCTGCTCAATGGCTCCACGGCGGAGCCTCTCAGTGTGTCTCCACGACGGAGCCACTCAGTGTCTCCACGGCGGAGGTACACAGTGTCCACACGGCGGAGTTGCTTAGAGACCCCACCATGGAGAGGCTCAATGTTCCCCACGACAGAGCTGTGCAGTGACATGCCTCCCCGCACCGCACCCCCTGCCCCCAACCCCCCAAACAGTGCAGCTGCTCAGCCTCCTCCTTGCCAGAGATGCTCACGGTCCCTCATAGCGGAGCTGGTGAGTGAGCCTCTCCGCATCCCCCCTGCCTTCAGGGTGGAGTTGCTCAGTGTCCCCACAGCGGAGCTACACCGTGTCTCCACGGTGGGGCTATGCAGTGTTCCCCATGACGGAGCTGCGTTGTCTCTGTGGCGGAGCTCTGCAGTGACCCCTACAGTGGAGCTGCACAGCCTTCTCCATGGTGGAGTTGCTCAGTGACCAACCTCCTCCTCCCCACCCCCTACAAGCAGAGCTGCACAGTGTCCCCAGGGCAGAGAAGCTCAATGTCCCCCACAACATAGATGTATTATGTACCCACGGCAGAGCTGCACTGTCTCCTCGGCAGAGCTACATTGTCCTCCACATCGGAGCTGCACTGTCCCCCATAGCGGAGCTGCATTGTCTCCAAGGCGGAGCTGCGTTGTCTCCACGGCGGAGCTGCACTGTCCCCCATTGCGGAGCTACATTGTCTCCTTGGCAGAGCTACATTGTCCCCCATAGCGGAGCTGCACTGTCCCCCATAGCGGAGCTGCATTGTCTCCACGGCGGAACTACATTGTCCCCACAGCGGAGCTGCACTGTCCCCCATAGCGGAGGTGCATTGTCCCCATGGTGGAGATGCACTGTCCCCCACAGCGGAGCTACATTGTCCCCCATAGCGGAGCTGCATTTTCTCCACAGCGCAGCTGCACAGTCCCCCACGGCGGAACTGCACTGTCCCACAGTGAAGATACATTGTCCCCCATAGCAGAACTGCACTGTCGCCCATAACGGAGCTACATTGTCCCCACGGCGGAGCTCCACTGTCCCCCATAGCGGAGCTGCATTGTCTCCATGGCGGAGCTACATTGTCCCCCACAGCGGAGCTACATTGCCCCCCATAGCGGAGCTGCATTGTCCCCACGGCGGAGCTGCACTGTCCCCCACAGCGGAGCTACATTGTCCCCACGGCGGAGCTGCACTGTCCAACGGTGGAGCTACATTGTCCCCCACAGCGGAGCTACATTGTCCCCACGGCGGAGCTGCACTGTCCAACGGCAGAG
Source organism: Rhincodon typus (assembly GCF_021869965.1). NCBI lineage: Eukaryota > Metazoa > Chordata > Chondrichthyes > Orectolobiformes > Rhincodontidae > Rhincodon > Rhincodon typus. Next base: position 3,727,459 of record NC_063380.1, read on the forward strand.
CTACATTGTCTCCACTGCAGAGCTGTACTGTCCCCCACAGCGGAGCTACATTGTCCCCCATAGCGGAGCTGCATTGTCTCCATGGCAGAGCTGTACTATCCCCCACAGCGGAGCTACATTGTCCCCATGGCAGAGCTGCACTGTCCCCCATAGCGGAGCTACATTGTCCCCCACAGCGGAGCTGCATTGTCTCCACGGCGGAGCTGAACTGTCCCCCACAGCGGAGCTACATTGTCCCCACAGCGGAGCTGCACTGTCCAACGGTGGAGCTACATTGTCCCCGACAGAGGAGCTACATTGTCTCCACTGCAGAGCTGTACTGTCCCCCATAGCGGAGCTACATTGTCTCCACTGCAGAGCTGTACTGTCCCCCACAGCGGAGCTACACTGTCCAACGGTGGAGCTACATTGTCCCCCACAGCGGAGCTGCATTGTCTCCATGGCAGAGCTGTACTGTCCCCCACAGCGGAGCTACATTGTCCCCCATAGCGGAGCTACATTGTCTCCACGGCGGAGCTGAACTGTCCCCCACAGCGGAGCCACACTGTCCCCGTGGCGTAGGTGCACTGTCCCCACACCGGAGCCACACTGTCCCCACAGCGGTGCTGCACAGTCCGCACGGCAAATGTTTCCCCTGGTGAGGGTGGGAGTCCAGAACCAGGGGACGTAGACTGAGGGTAACGGGGTAGGATTGAGAGATGGAGAAAGGCCGCTGTGTGGTGCAGAGGGCCGGGGCACTGAGCACATTGCGCGGAGGTGATGGAGAAATTGTTCCGACGCGAAAGGCAGCCAGGGACGCAGGCAGAGAGCGAGACGACGGCCCTTCGGGCAGACAATCCAAGGGAATGGGCGGGGCAGGCCGGAGGGGCCGAATGGCCCACTCCTGGTTTACAGACAGGAGAAAGGAGACGTAGTCTGTAAAGATCTGTTTAATTGAATGAAAAGCAGGTCTCCCGGTCGGCCCCGTTAGCCAATCAGCATCCTCTCCACCCCGTCACGACGCTCGGGAAATTTGGCATTCTTGCAACGGGTCCAGATTGATATTTCTCTGCGGCAGCAACCAAAACTTGGGAAGAGGCGAGTCTCGCTCTCTCTTTTCGGCGAGACTTTCTGAGGCCTGCTCGGGCGGGCGAGTGTCCCCTCCCCCCAGCCCACATTCCGCCCCCCCACCCCCACCAACACAGCCCGCCTCAATCACTGCCCCTTCTTCCCCTCCCCCGGGGCCCACCGGGCCCTCCACTCGTCCGCTCCAAGGTGATTACGGTCGGTCACCCAGCCGGCCGCGCGAGCCTCGGTCAGGAGCCGGGGGAAGAGCTGATCGACCAGGAGGTGCGTCGCCGCCACCACGTCCCACAGCCGCTCATCCTGGGCTGGGCGGAGAGAGAGAGGGAGAAAAATAGATGAAACGTGAGAGGAATTAGACGCAAGGTTCTATGGGTAGTCAAAATCTATCCGTCTCCCGCACTCTCCCACAATCCCCTCAGTGTCTCCCCCCTCAAAAATCTATCCGTCTCCCAGTCTCCCGCACTCTCCCCGTGTCCCTCAGTGTCTCCCCACCAAAAATCTATCCATCTCCCAGTCTCCCGCACTCTCTCCCGGTGTCCCTCAGTGTCTCCCCCCAAAAATCTATCCATCTCCCAGTCTCCCACACTCCCCCCCCCCCCCC
>NC_063380.1:3729224-3730281 GCF_021869965.1 Rhincodon typus
CACACTCCCCCCCCCTCCCCGTGTCCCTCAGTGTCTCCCCACTAAAAATCTATCCATCTCCCAGTCTCCCACAATCTCCCCGTGTCCCTCAGTGTAACTCCCCCAAAAATCTATCCATCTCCCAGTCTCCCACAATCTCCCCGTGTCCCTCAGTGTAACTCCCCCAAAAATCTATCCATCTCCCAGTCTCCCACAGTCTCTCTGTTTCTGGCTCTCTCTCTCTCTCCCTGTCTCTCTCTCACACTTTCTCTCTGTCTCTCACTTTCTGTTTGACTCTCACTCTCTCTGTCTTTCTCTGTCTCTCTCTTCCTCTCTCTCTGTGTCTGTCCCTCTCTCTCACACACTTTCTGTCCATCTCTTTCACTTTCTGTCTCACTATCTCTCGGTCTTTCTCTCTCTCTCACTTTCTATCTCATTTTCTCCATCTGTTTCTCTCCTTTTCTCTCTGTCTGTCTCTCTCTCATCCTTTCTCAAAGAGCCCCTTGCACATTTGCTCATTTCCAGTCTCCTCGAACCAGTGTTGCTTTGAAAAATCAGAAGCAGTGCCCCCCTCCCTCCCTCTCTCTCTCTCCCTCTCTGAGCCTGCCTTTATTAAAGCAATAGACCGTGGGCCATCAGCTCCAGAAGATTAGTCAGACTTAAGTCCCATTATTTTCTCCAGTAACGTTTCCTCATGCCTGGAGTCAGACAATTTGCTAAAAATGATTTTGTAAATATTCCGCAGAGAAGGTAAAGATATTGTGGGAAGCATCTCCTCGTCCCCATTGCAATGTCTACTGGCTCTGTCGCTGAGGGAACACGGTGTGCCTTAGCTACTCTCCTACTTTTATCAATAAAACGCTCCTCGAACCTGCAATCACATTTTTTTTTTGCCAAAGAAATACATTTTCTTTCCCGACCCTGCATCGGTTTCTTGGTCCTTCATTTGCTGAGTGCTAAAATTTTGCAAAAGTCACAACACTTTCTGGCAGCCTTGCTAAAGCCAGAACTTGACATCTGAGAGCAAGAGTTGGGACAAGTTTCTGAAGATGTTTATTTTTTTTTAATTCTTTTCAGC
>NC_063380.1:3730381-3730754 GCF_021869965.1 Rhincodon typus
CGGGGGGGAAGAGGGGGAAGGTGCTGAGCGAGAGCAGGGAGGGGAGAGGGGGAAGGTGCTGAGCGAGAGGGGGGGGGGGGAGGGGGAAGGAGCTGAGCGAGAGCAGGGAGGGGGAGGGGGGGGAAGGTGCTGAGCGATCGAAGGGGAACTGTCTCACCCGACACAGCCTTCCTGCGCAGCTCAGTGAACGTGGAGCTCTCTACGCTGAACGTGTGGACCTCACCGTAGAGGAGATGGTGCAGGACCTCCGCGTGGAATGCAGCGTGGATCACATCGACGCTGTCAGCTCCTTCCCTCAGGGAGACGCACACCGCACCTTTAAGCAGAATTCAGCTCAGTACGGGGAAAAGGTCACACACGACAGCAACGTCGG
>NC_063380.1:3730863-3731477 GCF_021869965.1 Rhincodon typus
ATGGGAAATTGTCCCGTAGTGCCCAGGGATGTGCGGGTTAGGGTGGGGTTGGCCGTGGGAAATTGTCCCGTAGTGCCCAGGGATGTGCGGGTTAGGGTGGGGTTGGCCGATGGGAAATTATCCCGTAGTGCCCAGGGACGTAGTGCCCTCCCCCACCCCCCGCCCACCCTGTACCCACGTACACAATGTTGTCACTGATGAGCGGTGTAAGGATCAGACTGCAGGCCAAGCCAATGAGATTCACCAACGTCTCCTGCAGAGAGAGAGACAGCGGTCAGAAACGCACTGAGCTCAAACTGAACCGGACCCAGCCATTTCATCACTGACCCCCCACCCGCCCCCACTATCAACACCCTGGGGGTCCCCATTGAGCAGAAACTGACCCGGGACCCCAGCCCCATATCAATCCTGCGGCTACAAGGAGCGGGTCAGAGGCTGGGAATCCTGTAACTCCCCTTGTGACTCCCCCACCCCCGACCCTCCCAAAGCCTGTCCCACCCTCGACAAGGCAGGAGGGGGGAGGGAATACTCCCCACTTGCCCCTGGACTCAGGGTGGGGGGCAGCTCCGACAGCACTCAGGATGCTCCACACCGTCCACCAGCTCCCCCCCCCC
>NC_063380.1:3731577-3733679 GCF_021869965.1 Rhincodon typus
CACCCCCCCACCATCCCCAAACACCTTCGACACTCCTTCTTTCCTCAGGCACAGCCGCAGCAGTGTGTACCGTCTACAGGACCCACCGCAGCGGCTCGCCCACCGAGGCACCTTCCCCCAAAACCGGGCACCTCTTACCCCCACCCACCCACACACACACACACACACACACACCCCACCCCCGAGATGGACAGGTTGTTGGGGAGGGGAGGAATGGGGGAATGTGTTACCTGGCTTCCATCCTTGGCGGAGACGTCAGCCATGTTGTCACGCTGAGCCTGGTGCACTGTGAGGGCCGCCCGTGTCGCACCCCCAGACACCCCGACAATTGACTGCGGACGAGAACAGGAGGGCAATGAACGGAGGGTGGGCGAACGCGCATGTGGCATTGCTCGTCCGTGTCAGGCAAGGATTGGGTGGCGGGGCTGGGGGTGGGGGCGCCTCATGAAACGTCTATGGCATCGCTCGCTGCGCGAGGACTGACTGGACACCCACCCACCCCCCCGCATGGCATTGCTCGCTGTGCAAGGATTGATTATAAATCCCCGTGGCGTTGCTCGCTGTGCGAGGGCTGACAGAAAACGCCCGTGGCATTGCTCACTGTGCGAAGGGAAGCAAGACCCAGCCGTGGCATAGCTTCCCATATCAGGATGACAGGGAACACCCGTGGCATCGCTCGCAGTGGAAGAACTGAATGGAAGCACCCATGGCGTCGCTCATTTGTGCAAGGGAAGGCAGGAAACATCCATGGCATCGCTCACCCATGTGAGGGGAGACAGGAAACATCCATGGCATTGCTCCCACATGCAAGGGTAGGCAGGACCGACCTCTGGCAAGGGGTGATCGGAAACACCTGTGGCATCACTCTCCATACAAGGGAAAGGGCAAGAAGTACCCGTCTCATCGATTACTGAGTGAGGGCTGACTCAAAACATCCATGGCATTGCCCGCAGTTGAGGGGGAGGCACGAAACATCCCTGGCATCACTCGGCCGTACGAGAGGAGGCAGGACCCTGCTGGGGCATCACCCACTGTGCACGCTGAGACAGGACACATCCATGGTGCCTCTCACCATGTGAGGAGAGAAGGCAAGCATCCCTGGCAGCACATGTGACATAGCTTGGCATTTGACAACCGACCGGGCACATCCATGGCATCACTCACTGTGCGAGGGGAGGCAGGTCAAACCCTTTGCTAATGCTCGCTCAGAACGGATGCCCTCCCGTGGTGGCACTTGGGAGGCAAGGGTCCTGGACTTGCCGACAGCCTCGGTCGGTCAGTGGAGATGGCGGAACTACCCTGGCATTGCTCTGTTCATGAGGACCACTGACCACACGGTGGCATTGCTCAGTTAGTAAGTGAACTCTGGTGGCATTGCTCAGTTAGCGAGGATCACCGAAGTCCTGTGGCAACAGTCCGCGAGCGGGAATTGCCGACGACCAGTGGCATTGCTCAGTGAGAGGGGGCGTGTGTCGGCCTCTCGGTGGCGTTGCTCAGTCAGGGTGTTGGCACTTTCAGGTCGCGCTACTCGGAGGGAGAGGCTCAGGGGCATCACTACAACATCAGCGCCAATTGTTCAGCGTCACCCACACCTCGTATGAGGACACAGACCCACCTTAAACACGCCAGAAGTACAGACAATAAGGGTGAAGAAGGAGGGGAAGGCAGGAGCTATGATCTCTATGAAGATTGCCAGGTCATTCAGAATGTCTGCAAATAATCTGCGGAGAGAGAGGAGGAGGAGGTGATACAGAGACAACCCTTCTCCCCACCCCCACATCAAACACTCCCCAGAAAGGGACAGCACGGGGTTAGATACAGAGTAAAGCTCCCTCTACACTGTCCCCCCCATCAAACACTCCCAGGGACAGGGACAGCACGGGGTTAGATACAGAGTAAAGCTCCCTCTACACTGTCCCCCACCATCAAACACTCCCAGGGACAGAGACAGGGACAGCACGGGTTAGGTACAGGGTAAAAAGTTAGTGACCAGAAGCTTTTATAAGCTGGGAACCTAAGGAACACAGTGTTTTGATGAAAAGAGCTCACCTCCATTTCTTTGCGTCACAGTCCAGTGTGCTCCTGAGGGAGAAGAGAACACA
>NC_063380.1:3734179-3735147 GCF_021869965.1 Rhincodon typus
GGAGATAGAGACAGAGAGAGAGAGCGCACGGGAGGGAGAGACAGAGAGAGAGAGAGTGCGCAGGAGGGACAGACAGAGAGAGGGAGTGCGCAATAGATAGAGACAGGAAGGGAGAGAGAGTGAGAGCATGTGACAGATAGAGACAGGGAGGCAGAGAGAGGCAGAGGCAGAGGGAGATGAAGATATCATGCAGCAAGTGAGGGTGAGGCGGGACAGGAAAGAGTTAGCACACAAAGCAGAAGACGTAAAAGAGGGAGGCAGAGCGCGAGCTGGGGCGGGCAACCCGGGAAACACCAGGAAAAGGGCAGGAGGAGGCGCAAGCATGAGGGCAATGGGGCCACAAGTGCCCCTGTGGCCCCTTCACTGGGCCCAGGCCGATCGGACCCCATCTCCCCCTGCCCACCTGCTTGGTAGCTGCCAGCTTTTTCTGCAGGTGCTCGATCTGCTCCTCGGCGAACTTGATCTTCTTCACAGCGTCTTCATCTGCTAGCTTCTTACTCTCCCGCTTCTCCTTGTCTTCCATGTCTTTGATCTTCAGCTTCACCTCCTCCACCTTGGCACAGAGGGCACTCGGTAAATGGGCTGATAGCTGTATCCCTGCCCGCTATCCCCACCACCCCCATCCCCGCAGTACAGACTGAGCCCTCCCGGGGACCCTGGGCACAGGGGGGCTGTGTACCTCAGCCTTGGCTTTCTTCTCAGCTGCCATCAGCTGCACCTTGTCGCGCTGCTCCTTCGGGGCCGACTTGTACATGTCCAGCAGCAGCTTCATCTCCTTCTGGCTCTCCTGGGCCTTCCTGTTGGGGGCAAGGGCAGGCAGTCAGTACGGCAGGGAGCGTTCGCGGAGGGCAAGACACAGAGAGAGGGGGGAAAAGAAAGAGGAAGAGAGACGGAGAGATACAGAGATGGGAGGGATAAAACAGAGAGAGAGGAGGTGAGAGAGATGGTGGGTGGGTTGTGGGGAGAGA
>NC_063380.1:3735157-3735319 GCF_021869965.1 Rhincodon typus
AGACAGACAGACAGAGAGATGGGAGAAAAGGGAGAGGGAGAGAGACGGAGAGATATAGAAACAGGAGGGATAAAACAGAGAGAGAGGAGGTGAGAGAGATGGTGGCGGGTTGTGGGGAGAGAGACAGAGAGAGAGAGAGAGAGAGAGAGAGAGAGAGACAGA
>NC_063380.1:3735419-3739116 GCF_021869965.1 Rhincodon typus
AGAGAGAGAGAGGAGGTGAGAGAGACAGTGGGTGGGTTGTGGGGAGAGAGACAGAGACAGAAGGAAGAGATAGACAGATAGACAAAGGGTAACTGAGTCTAAGGGTAACAGAGAGACTCAGAGAGACACAGATGGGGGTGGGGTTAGAGAGAGAGCACATGGGAGAGAGCGCGTCGGACATGGAAGAGGGAGAGAGGGGGAGAGAGCATGGGAGATAGGCAGCGCGTGGGAGAGAGAGATAGATGGGGGAAAAGAGAGAGAGAAGAGGAAAGACAGAGAGATATAGAGACAGGGAGGGATAAAAGAGAGACAGGAGGTGAGAGAGACGGTGAGTGGGTTGTGGATAGAGAGAGAGAGCGAGAGAGAGAGCGAGAGAGAGAGAGAGGGGAGGTGGGGCACAGGGACAGGGAGTAAGAGACAGTCAGAGACAGAGAGAGGGAGAGACACGGGCACAGAAACAGAGACTCACTTCAGCTCCACTTTGAGCTGCTTCAGAACGTCAGAGTCCTTCTTCTTGCTGTCGTCGGTCTTGGATTTGTCCTTATCCTTGTCCCGATCGCGGTCCCTGTCCCGATCCCGGTCCCTCTCCCTCTCCCGCTCGCGATCCTTATCCCTGTCCCGGTCCCGCTCCCGGTCTCGATCACGCTCGCGCTCCCTCTCCCGTTCGGGCTCCCTGTCCCTTTCCCTCTCCTTGGTTTTGGGTTTGTCGGGGTCTCTCCTGACCGGGGGCGGGGGCTCCTCCTCCTTACTCTCGGCCTGTTCCTTTTCCTCCTTCTCCTTTTTGACGGTGACGGCAGGCGGGGCAGCAGAAGGGCACTCCTTGGCTTCTTTCTTCACCTCTGTCCCCTCCTCCTCCTTGATCTCCTCCACAGAGACAGCGGTGGTGGTAGAGGTCGAGCTGCCTGCGTTGGCAGTGGCGGTGTAGGTGGTGGACATGGCTGGGGAGCCAGAGGAGCTGCTGGGAGCTGGGCTCGGGTAGCACTGCACACGGGCCTGCCCAGACGGAAAGGACGGTCTCAGCGAGTGGGAGACTCCAAACCCCTTCCCCACCTCCACCGTTATCACCACCACAGGGTCAGCGCCGAGGGAACGGGCACTGTCGGAGGGTCAGCGCCGAGGGAACGGGCACTGTCGGAGGGTCAGCGCTGAGGGAGCGCCGCACTGTCGGAGGGTTGGCGCTGAGGGAGCGGGCACTGTCAGAGGGTCGGCGCGGAAGCAGCGGGCACTGTCGGAGGCTGGGTCAATGCACAGGATGATCCCAGTCCCACTCACCTTGTTGATCTCGGTCTGGGCCTCGCGCAGTTTCCGTTTGTATCGCTGTACGTCCCCCTTCAGTTGGTGGTTGTGGTTCTGGAGGCTGTTGATGAGGTGACGCATCTCCCGGTTGATTGGACCTACCAGAGATCAGACACAGTCAATCCCTCTGAGCTGCCCGCCTGCTCGCTCACACAGACCTGCGCGGGAGTGGGCCACTGATTGAGCTTAGGCTAAATCGGGCTCATCCCAGGCCTCAGGAAGCTCAGTCGGCCATTGGGCCCAACCTCCTCATACCAGCAACCTGCTGAGAGACCAAGCCCAGTGCCAGTCGCTGCCAGGAACAGGGGCACGCCTTTACACCTGCCCCACCTCACCCAGCACAGCGTTAGGTACAGAGTTAAGCTTCCTCTGCACTGTCCCCCCATCAAACACTCCCAGGGACAGCACGGGGTTAGATACAGACTAAAGCTCCCTCCACACTGTTCCCCCCCCCCATCAAACACTCCCAGGGACAGGGACAGCATGGGGTTAGATACAGGGTAAAGCTCCCTCTACGCCGCCCCGATCAGACACACCAGTAGAAGGGGCAGGGGGTGGACGTCACTAACCCTCGCTGCCGTACCTGCTTGCTCGTTGGCCGCCAGGTTCTGCTCGAATTCAATGCGCAGCATCTCGTACTCCTTCCGAACCTGAGCCAGCGTATCTTCCAGCTGAATCACCTCCGTCCGTAGCTTCTTCTGCAGGTTCAGCTCGTCGCTCTGAGGGGAAGCAGCCAAGGAAACGGATCGCAGTTAGCCACCCACACGCAACACAGACCCTCAGGTACTTGTGAGCACCAGACAACCCCGCAATGGCTCGGTCAGTAATTACTGCCTCCCCTCCCCCAGCCCCGGAGAAGAGGGTGGTGAGCTGCTATAGCACCCCGCCCCCCCCCCCCCCCGGGGGCATGCAGGGACACAGCGCTGTTAGGGACAGAAAAACACGGCAGGTCGGGAGGCATCTGTGGACAGGGAAAGCAGACGTAACGCTTCAGGCCCAGTGGCCCTTCCCGCAAAACTGATTCACTTTCCCGTCTCCTGCATTTCTCGGTTTTCCTGTTTAACTCACTGCCACATCTCTTCCTGGTTCTGCCGCCGCCACAACAGCCAACCACCGCCCCCCCCATCCCCCCCCACCCTGCCTCTCCGACAGGATTTCCCGTTCCAATCCGTCTTCTTATCCACCATCATGACGTCCGCCCCTGGTTTCCGACAAGGTACTGGCCCAAGATTCACTTGCAGAGCTCATCACTTTTCCCCAGTGACTGCCTCAGCTCGGAAACAGACCCTTCGGCCCAACCCGTCCGTGCCAACCCAGATATCCTAACTTAATCCAGTCCCGTTTGCCAGCACTGGGCCCATAAACCCTTCCTATGCACGTCCCCATCCGGATGCGTTTTCAATGCTGGAACTGTACCAGCCCCCACCCACTTCCTCTGGCAGCTCGTTCCATACACACACCACCCTCTGTGTGAAAAAGTTGCCCCTCAGGTCCCTTTCCCCCCTCTCACCTTAAACCTATGCCCCAGGGAAAAGCTATTCCCCCCTATCCGTGCCCCTCATGATTTTATAAACCTCTATAAGGTCACCTCCCTCAGCCTCCAACGCTCCAGGGAAAGCAGCCCCCAGCCTCTCCCTGTAGCTCAAACCTTCCAATATCCTTTTCCAAACCCCTTTCAAAGTTTCACAACATCCTTTCTACGGCAGGGAAGACCGCGTGGATTCCGAATCCAGCTTCCTCCCGGATCACAGCCTTTGGGAAAAGGGTCACACCGCGCTCGAAAGCATTAATTCTGCGCTCTCTCTCTCTCTCTCCCCACAAGCCGTTGCCAGACCTGCAGAGTTTCTCCAGCCAGTTCTGCTTCCGTTTCTGTTCGTCGGGTTTTGCCTTCAGGGGAGGCTGTAGGAACAGTCGACATCGTTCGGTTCGGGGTGGGTGGGGGGGGGAGGCAGAGCTTGCCAGGGGCTCGGAGGGGGACACGTCGGGGGTGGGTGTGAGTAACTCTGCCATCGAGCTGCGACCCACGTCCTCCAAGGACAGGAGCCGACAAGCAGACGGTCTAGGGACGCGGCTTCCAATTCAACAAGCGGCAGAACGAGGTGGCGACCGCGCTGCGCAAACGCCAGAGCGTCTGTGAAAGTCTGCCTGCTGTGCTTGACCGGCTCTGCTCTGTGCGCTCCACCCAGGTGGCATGCTCGAATCTCAGCTGGCAACCTCCACTCCCACTGAGGGGGGCCGGCTCCTGTCTATCTCTCCCACTAACTTACCGCCTCCCCCCGCTATGTCCCTTCACACCGCTCCGTGTTAATCGTGCTTCGATTTCACGACGGGTTCCCTGTAAAATTTAGGAGGAGCCTCGGCGAGGCGCTGAGGTGGGAGGGGACTGTGGCAGGTGAAGGTG
>NC_063380.1:3739216-3744488 GCF_021869965.1 Rhincodon typus
AGGGGGGGGTGATGGTGAGATTCTCTTTCTGACCTTACGATGGAGGGAAGGTGACCGATGGAGCAGCTGAAGGCGTTCGGGCCCTAGGGCACTGCCGCAAAGACCAATGTCCCAGGTCTCCCTGCAGCCCACAACTGCCTTGGAAAGCCATTGGCTACGTCCCCACTCCCCCACCCATCCCCTTCACGGTGTCCGAGTCCCTGTCCCGTGGCTCCGGGTCATAACCCCGGGGCACGATGCCCTCCCCCTCCCCGCCCCCACCCGGCAGCCCCTCCCTTACCTCCATGTGCTCAATCTGTCGAAGGTGGGTGTTTTTGGTGGTGAGGAGGAGGGCTCGGGCCTCGTCCAGCTGCGTCTTCACCTGAAGGCTCTCGTTGTAGAGCAGCGAGAACTGAGACTGCAGGCACTTGTACTCAGGAGTCTCCTTGACCACCTCTTCCGGGATGTTCCGCATGTCTACCTTGAAGACGGGAAGGGAAGCGTTTCCGAGTGACTCAGAGCGGCGGATTGGGAGGCAGGCGGGGCACCTCGGCTTCGGAGGGAGCGCGGTGGGGGAGGGGGAGGGAGAGAGGGGTCTCTCCGAGAGCCATCCCTGCACTTCAGGGGATCGGGATCAAAGCAGAGGTTGTGCATGGACATGGCCGGCTCCTTCCGCGATTTCGAAGGACCCGAAACATTGAGACAGGCCGACAGATATAAAACTATCGGTGCGGGTTGCATTTGCTGGGACTGAGGATCGCGGAGAGCGAGCACGGCGCAGGGACGGCAGGCCCAAGGCCCCCCCCCCCCGCCACCTTCTCGTTCTCACCCCTCACCAGTGGTAACAGCCTCCCCGCTCCAACCTTACCCACCCACCACTTCCTAAAATGTTAGACACTTCGATAAGACTTCCCAGTCGACTCAACCTCTCCTCGCGGGGGGGGCCCTCTGGGACCACCCGAGCGAACGTCCTCTACACTGCACACCCCCACCCCTTCTCCGGCCAATCTGTGGAATTCCCTGCCCAGTGAAACGTTGCTCAGACGGGGGTAGATTTCAAACAGTAAAGGGGGTTACGGTGAGCGGAGACAAAGGTGCTCTCTCTGAATGGTGGAGCAGGCTTGGCAGGCCTGTAGTGGCCTATTTCTGACCTTGTACGCTGCCGCCGAGGCGCAAACAACATGCGCCGAGATTGTAGATCCTCCGTAACCCTCACTCCTCACCTCCACCCCCCGGCCACCCACCCTCCCGAGGCTCTCACCTTCAGCTTCTCATTCTGCCGCACGGCCTCCTGCAGTTCCTGCTCCAGCTTCTCCAGCTCGGCCATTCGGCTGTTGGCCAGCTCTCTGTTCTCCTCCAGCTCGGCACTGAGCATCTCAAACTGAGGGAGACGGAGACGGGGAGGGAGAGAGGGGAGAGGGGAGAGGGGCAAGAGAAGGAGAGAGGGAGAGGAGGAAGAGAGGGAGAGAGGGAGAGGAGGAAGAGAGACACTGGTTAGGTGACGATGGGATCGCCGTGCACGGTCTCGCCCCGACCCCGCGGCCATGCCCATCTCTCACCGCCTGCCCTGCACCCCCTCCCCACCCCTGCCAGCGGTCACAAAGTGACAGCAAACCCCCTTCGTCTTTCTTTTCATTTTAAGAAATTGATTGGTGGGGCATGGGTGCTGGATTATCACCCCATCGCAACCCCCACTGCGCTGAGGGGGACGGAATTCCCAGGATTTGTGGGCCCAGCGGCTGTAAAGGGCTTGGGGCTGGTGTTCCCCATGTGGACGTGGTGCCAGTCCAGTGGGTGGTGGGGTGGGGGCTGCTTTGTCCCTGGGATGGTGTCGAGCTTCCCGGGTGCCATCAGAGCTGCCCCCCACCCCCGTCCAGGGCAAGTGGGGAGTATTCCGTCCCCCCTCCTTCCTTGTGCCTTGTCAATGGTGGGACAGGCTTTGGGGATGGGTCAGGAGGGGAGTTACTAGCCCTGGCATTCCTACGTTTTGGTAAGAGGCAGGCTACTACAGGCTGTGTGCGCTTTCAGGAGATCTCCCACTCGGGCAACGCTCGGCAACAAACCCGAGCGCACCGACCGCTACGCCAGCACCGAGTGGGCACGAGGGCCTGGCGCCCAATCAGCGCTCTCAGCTCCCTGTCGCCTCGGATCTGCCAATCGGTGCGGCATTCCCGCAGCCGTTGCTGACAAAGTGCAGGGCAAGGGCGACCGCTCTCTCTCTCTGTCCAGGACCATAAGAAACGACAGAAGAGGATGCGCACAGCCCAGACCATCACGGAAGCCAACCTTCCATCCACGGCTCGCTGCCGCAGAAAGGCGGCCAACATCATCAAAGACCCATCCCACCCTGGTAATGACCTCCTACAACCTCTTCTGTCAGGCAGAAGATACAGAAGCCTGAACACACGCACCAGCAGGTTCAGGAACAGCTTCTTCCCTGCCGATATCAGACTGCCGAATGGGCTCTCTAGCCTCAGATATTGTAACTCGCAATGCGGCCTGTGTGCCTCTAAGTCTTTTTCATCTGTTCATCCTTTGCTCGCTGAGATCTGCCTGTACTGCTTGTAAACAAAGCTTCTCACTGTATTTCGGTACAGGGGACAATAAATTCTCTCTCTCTCACTCGCCGAGAGGGGCATACTGACTGGCAAATATTACCCATCACTGACACACTGGGTGGCAGCTCGATTCCCGCGCCAGCCAAACCTGCGACCAAGGTCCTTCCTACTCAACCTCTCCCCGAGGCGTGGTGACCACCTCCCCCCAACCCCCGGGGGGTTAAAGCACAATCCGCTGTTACCTCCGAGACAGACCACAACAGGGAGGCTCACCAGTCACCCTACCGTACATCAGGGACATTTCAGAGATGACCCACAAGACTGCTCAGACCCCTGGCTATCAACCACCCTGCGACAGCTACTGACAAACGTTAAGGATCCCATACCCACACAACCAGTAAAATTAGCGTAACATACAAAACACCGCGCAAGGATCGTGAGAAACACCGCACAGGCCAAACTGGGAGAAAACTAACAATAGGGGTACACAAACGCCGATGAGCCACCAAGAGACACAACCAATTCTGACAGATCTCACTACACAGGGACAAAGAGGGGCCATGAATTCGACTGGGACAACATATCCATAATCGCATGAGCCAAACAGAGACGAGCCAGGGAATTCCTGCAGGCCCGGTATTCCAACCTGAACTCCATCAACAAACACACCGAATTGGACCCCGTGTGCAAACCGCTGGGAAACAGAACCGGATGTGGTGCCAAACGCCCCAAATAAATAACCAATGGGACAGAACACCTACGCTTCACCAGAGGCGCACTGATGGTGTTACAAACAAACCCACCAGCTCGGTGAGCTCATCTGCCATCGGTCGTCTCTCTGCCGTACAATACTATCGCGGCCGATCGTCGGATTCAATCCGCTTTCTCCCCAACGCCCTTTGATCCCCTTAGCCCCCAAGGAACGCCGGCTAACTCTCTCTCGAAAACGTTCGACGTTTCGGCCCCTACTGGAGCAGAGACTTCCAACGGGCTCCCCCACTCTCCGGGTGAAGGCATTTCTCCTCATCTCGCCCCTACCCTGTGTCCTTAAGCGTGCGACGCTCGGTTCGGGGCTCTGCTGGTCATCAGAGAGGTGACGTTCTTTCGCGAGCGAGAGAGAGGTGGGGAGGGGGGGAGAGAGAGAGAGAGAGAGAGAGAGAGAGAGAGAGAGAGCGCACGCACTCGGTTTACAACATGTCCTCCCGGTGGAGGTAGAGAAAGAGTCCAGGGCTTGGCTTTTACCTTGTGTATGTTCAGCGTGATCTGCCCACCTTGAAATCCCGCTGGTCCACCAGACACGTGATAGCCAGAGTTTAACTGCGAGAGACAGAGGGAGTGCATTAGTCTAACAGCAGACGGGAGCTCACCTTACTATCGGGAAGGGGGTACTGTGATTCCAGGTTTATAAATTCCTGCTTGGGTCCTGATCGAGGGCGATGGGTGAGAGACCCAGAGGGAGGAGGGAGGAGGGGGGGGAGGGGGGGGGGGCGGGACACGGATCGAGGGCGATGGGTGAGAGACCCGGGAGGGAGATACCTGCTCTAGTGCCTCGGCCAGGTGCCTGTTCAGTTTCTGCTCCCTCTTCCGCAGCTTCTCAATGTCCCACTGCAGATCCTCGATGGTCGTCTCCATTTCAGACACCTTGGTCTCTGCCGATTGCACCTTATCCTGCAGCTCGTTGTACTGAGGTGGGGGGAGACAAGATGGGAGAAGGGTGAGACTACCACATCACTGGCCCCCTCCCACCCCACCCCACAAACCTAACCACGTCTCTGTAATCAGTGCCCTGCACTCTCCCAGCTCGCACACAGAGGTCTACTGCACGGAAACTGGCCCTTCGGCCCAACTTGTCCATGCCGCCCATTCAACCGGTCCCATTCACCTGCGTTTGGTCCATATCCCTCCATCCCTATCCAATCCACGTATCTGTCCAAAGGTTTCTTATGTGACAAAATCCTCCCAGCCTCCACCACTACCTCTGCACGAAAGCATTGCCTCTCTGGACCCTTTTGTACCCTTCCACTCTCAGCTTAAACCCACGCCCTATCGTTTTAGGCTCCCCGACTCTGGGCAAAAGCTATCCGCCTTATCTATGCCCCACATGGTTTTATAAACCCCTATAGGGTCAGGTTCCAGGGATAAAAAGTCTCCCTTTAACTCAAATGTTCCAGTCCAGGTAGCATCCTGCTAAGTCTTTTTCTGCACTCTTTTGAACTTCATAACATCCTTTCTGTAGGAGTATCTGATTTGCTTCAAGCGCCGAGAGAGAGAGAGAGAGAGAGAACGTGCTTGGTTACACGGCCTTTCAGCCTCGAGATCCAGGATCTCTGTGCCCTGCTCTCCGTCACCACAGAGGCTAGAATCGCGAGCAGCCGATGTGCTTTGGGAATGGTGTCGTTTTGTCCCTGGGGTATACAATTCAGCGACACCACGCGTGATTTGCAGATGGCGGGGAGCAGTTGGGGGGGTTGCTATGGAGGAAGAAATGTAGAAGCGAACTCGGACAAAACGCCCGAAGTGAGTCAGGAGGTGCCACAACAAGCACAGAGAGAACTAACCCGAAAGCAGTCAACTTTTACTTTCAACTCATTCACAGGATGAGGGCGTCTCTGGCAGGGCCCAGCATTTACTGCCCGTCCCGAGCTGCCCCAGAGAGCAGTTAAGAGTCAACCACGTTGCTGCGGGTCACGTGTAGGCCAGACCAGGTAAAGATGGCAGTTTCCTTCCCTAAAGGG
>NC_063380.1:3744988-3754052 GCF_021869965.1 Rhincodon typus
AACCCCGGCCCCACCTACAAGAGGAAAGAGGCACCGTCAGCGCCAGCGCCCACGCCCACTGGGCGGAGTGTCCCATTCGCCAGCCTTCCCTCCACACCGAGGGAGCTCGGGGAGGAGGTGGTAGGTAAACACCGGCTGGATGTTTGGGTGGGCCGCCAGCCCACTCTGCCTGGAGGGTGGGGTTGGGCCTGTTCGTGTAAACGTGCGAGTGACTGTGTGTTAGCCTGTGTCTGAGAGTGTGTGAAACTGTATTAGCCTGTGTCTCTCAGTGCGTGTGTGTGCGCGGCCCCACGACCGGGCAGAGGAATGGCTCCCAGCGCAAGAGGCCTGCAGGGACACAAATTGATGGGACATGTCATCGTGCGACGGGTTCGTTTGGTATTTTGGAGACCCTTGGGGTGTCAGTGAGGGGGAAGAGAGAAAGAGGTTGACCCTTAGGTTCATTCCATATGTTCGCATCAGTCCCATGACCCTGTTGCTTCTAAATTCTCCTTCCGACACTGCCCCTCTCACCCACACCTACTAGAGAAGGAGCAGGGCTCAAGAAGTTGGTGCATTTCACATAAACCTGTTGCACTATAACCTGGGAGGAGGGGAGGGTCCCTGTACTTTTGGACCTGACTTGATGAACTGGCTCGGGTGGGCGTGGCCATGGAAAGGCAACGTGGCCGAACCCTTGTGGTCCGCGAATGGCCGCGGCCTTGAGCACGGACCGTCCAATAGCGTCCCGAGTTCGCCTGACGGGCAGCGGGGCTGGCCAATGGAAAGGGGAGGGTCGGAGGCGCCGCTGCCCCACGTGGGAGCGGCAGGCGGGAGGGCGACGCGGCGAGCCAATCGGGCACGGCCGTGCTCCGGCCCGTGGGCGGGAGGCGGCAGTGACTGACGGGAGCGCTGGCCAACCGCAGAGCGTCGTATGACGGGCGCTCGATGACGCCAAAAGGCAGTGGGAGGGACGTTAGTCGGACGGTGGATGCATGCCGACCAATGAAGGAAGAGGGGATGGATCCAGGTTGGAGGGCGTGCAGTGAAGACCAATGGCAGAGCTAGAGAGGCGGGATTGTAGCTGATAGACAACAGCATCGACCAATCGACAAGTGGGGGCAGAACCGAGTGTGAGGACAACCAATGGGATAGCTGAGGGGCGGGGTCAGAACTGACAGATACCTACGCTGCCCAATGCTAGGGAGGGACGGTGACGGATAGCCATTCTGTCCAATAGACTGTCGGGGGCACGTATGACGGACGGCCGGCTCGACCAACCGGGTTCCTAAACCCGCCCACCACCTGCGGCGCCGGTGCTCACCGGGAGGTGAAGACTTTGGAGCAGCTGACGGATTCGCTGAGGTCGCACATGGCCCGGTATGCCGCGTCCCGTTCCTTGGATGTCTCGACGTGGTAGGCGTAGAGTGACAGGGCCAGGCCGAGGCCGCAGGCCAGCCAACGAAGCCGGGAGTCCCAAGTCGGTGTCATCGCCGCCATCACTTTCCTCTGCGTGTGGTTTTTGGGGGGGTGGTGCCAGCGTCCTGACGTTGGCCGGCGCGCTGACGTTCCCGCGCAACGCCTGACGGGAGGTGTAGTTCTCTTCGACACCGACGGGAACGTTGCGTTTGCCCATTGGTCAGACCGTTGCGTCATCGCGCCATGCACCATGGGAATTGTAGTTCGTTTCCCTCAACATTTCAATCACTTTCAAACCCCCTGCCCCTTACCCTCAAGGCTGTGCCATTCCTTTGGATTAGTGTCCACTCTCCTTCTGCTGAGGGGCAAGTGCTTGTCCCCATCTACCGCATATATACCCCTCAGCGCTTTGCACTTCTCAATAAGGTCCCCCACACCCTGCCAGCTACCTTCTCAGCCCTCTCTGGTCTAAGGAACACAACCCCAGCCTTGTTCAATCAGAGAAAGATGGTGTTAAATGTCGAAAGGGTTCAGAAAAGATTTACAAGGATGTTGCCAAGATTGGAGGGTTTGAGCTACAAGGAGAAGCTGGATAGGCTGGGGCTATTTTCCCTGGAGCGTGGGAAGCTGAAGGGTGACCTCAGAGGTTTATAAAATCATGAAGGACATGGATAGGGTGAATAGTCAAGCTCTTTTCCTCCAGCATAGGGGAAAGATTTAAAGGGACCTGAGGGGCAACCTTTGCATGCAGAGGGTGACGTGTGAATGGAACGAGCTGCCAGAGGAAGTGGGTGGAGGCTGGTATAATTACAACATCTAAAAAGGCATCTGGATGGGGACATGAATAGGAAGAGCTTAGAGGGATACGGGCCAAATGATGGCAGATGTGAGTAGGTCAATTTAGGGTATCTGATCGGTATGGACAACTTGGAACCGAAGGGTCTGTTTCTGTGTTGTATGACCCTATGGCTGCTCTCTCATTAAGGAAGGACAACCAGTTGGTGGTGGTTTAACACGCGGGTCACTGTGCAAATCTTGACCTCCTCTTCGGAAATAAGGCAGGGCAAGTGACTGAGGTGTCAGTGGGGGAGCACCTTGGGCCCAGCGATCATAATTCTAATCCTTTTTAAAATAGCTATGGAAAAGGATAGGACTTGTGTAAAAGTTAAAGTTTTAATTGGAGTTAAGACAAATTTAGATGCTGTGAGGCAGAAACTTTCAAAAGGTGCTTGGAGTAGCCTGTTCGCAGGTAAAGGGACGACTGACAAGTGGGAGGATTTCAAAAGTGTGATGAGGAGAGTTCAGAGGCATTATGTTCCTGTGAAGGGTCAGGCAGGTAGGATTAGGGAAACAATGGATAAATAAATATATTGAGGCTCCAGTCAAGAATAAGAAGGAGTCATGTATTAGGAATGGACAATTGGGATCAAGTGAATCTCTGGAAGTGTATAAGGGATGTTGGGGCTTTCTTAAGACAGAAAGCAAGACAGCAAAAAGGGGATATGAGATAGCCTTGGCAGATAAGCTGAAGGATAATCCAAAGAGATTCTACAAGTACATTACGAGCAAAAGAACAAAGAGGGCCTCTTAGAGATTTCGCATTAGTTTTTACTGTGGAGACGAGGGAACTTGGAGAAATAAATACTGATGTGTTGAAACAGTCCATATTACAGAAAAGAGCGTGCTAAAAAAACATAAAAGGTGGATAGATCTCCGAAACCTGATCAAGGGTATCCCAGATCGTTGTGGGAAGTTAGGGAAGAAATTGCGGGGCCCCAGCAGAGATATTTGTATCATCTACAGCTATGGGTGAGGTGCCGGAGCACTGGAGGATGGCTAATGTGCCTTTATTTAGGCAAGGCTATGAGGAGAAGCCTGGGAACAATGCAGCTGAGAGTCTGACATCAGTGGTGAGCGAGTTATTGGAGGAGATTCTGAGAGGAAGGTGAGAGGGGAGAGATTCGAAAGGGACCTGAGGGACAACTTTTTCACACAGTGGGTGGTTCGTGTGTGGAATGAACCACCAAAGGAAGTAGTAGATGCAGCAACAGTTATAACATTTAAAAGAAGTTTGGATAGGAACATGAATGGGAATGGTTTAGTGGGATATGGACCGAACGCAGGTAAATGGGACTAGTTGGACCAAAGGGTCTCTTTCCGTGCTGTAAGACTCTATAACTTAGCTGGAGTAGGAACTGAACCAGCTCTGTGCCTCATACCAGCTACACAGCCTCCTGAGCTATCCGACCCCCACTAATGGAAGGATGTGATTGGACTGGCGAGGATGCAGATGAGATTCACTAGGATGCTGCTTGGAATTGTTTTCCTTGGAGCAAAGAAGGCCGAGGGCAGGGGGTGCATTCGAGATGGGGAGAAACATTTCTCTCCTTAACAGAGGGGACAATAACTGTGGGGGCATGTTCAAGACCCGTATTTAGACGAGAACTGGAGACACCAGAACATTGCAAAGGCTACAGGCTCAGTGCTGGGAAATGGGATAGTGTTGATGGCCAGCATGGGCCAAAGGGCCTTCTTCCGAGTTCCGACTGGGAACTCAATCTCTGCCCGGGAACTCAATCTCTGCCTCCCCCCACCTCCCAAAAACCTTGACTCCTCCAACTGCAATGGTCTCAGCTTCTCCAGTGCCAAACAGTGGACCCAAAGTCCCACTCCGTAGCTATTACATATCTCAATGTTACTTGCAGCCAATTTCTTCCAGGAACAGGGCACGCACGGTCATGGTCAGAATCTCCCCTGGGAACACTGTCAGTATCTCTCACACACACACACACACACAAACACAAACACACACCTTCAGAGAGATGTGTGCAGTGTTAGCACCATCAAAATATCAAAACAATAATCACCCCAGTTTCATCTGGAAAGAGTGATCAAATTCAAGAAGAGAATTTTTATTCATCGATGGGATTAGGGCATCACTGGCTGGGTCAGTATTCGTTGTCCATCCCTAACTACCCAGAAGACAGTTGAGAACCACATGAATGTGGGTCTGGAGTCGCATGGAGGCCAGACCAAGTAAGACCTGAAGGATATTCGTAATTGGCTTTTCCGACAATCAGTTCACTGTCATCAGATTTTTCTATTGAATTCATCTGCCATGTGGCAGGATTTGAACCTGGGTTAATAGTCCAGTGTCAATACTTCAGGCCATTGCCTCCCCTGAAGTTATGGTGAACTTGGTTAGACCACACTGGGTGCACTGGAACAACAAATTCAGTGGTGCTATCCCCTGAAGTAATAGAACATAGAACATAGAACATTACAGCACAGTACAGGCCCTTCGGCCCTCGATGTTGCACCGACCTGTGAAACCAATCTGAAGCCCATCTAACCTAAACTATTCCATTATCATCCATATGTTTATCCACTGACCATTTAAATGCCCTTAAAGTGGGCGAGTCTACTATTTTTGCAGGCAGGGCATTCCACGCCCTTACTACTCTCTGAGTAAAGAACCTACCTCTGACATCTGTCCTATATCTATCACCCCTCAATTTAAAGCTATGTCCCCTCGTGCTAGCCACCACCATCCGAGGAAAAAGGCTCCCACTGTCCACCCTATCTAATCCTCTGATCATCTTGTCTAAGGTCTATCTAACCTCCATCGCTACCTTATACTATCATCCATATGCCTGTCTAATAGATATGCAACCTTTGGTGATCCATCGGGGTACAGAGGGTGATAGAGGCAGAAAGCCATCATAACATTGAAGAAATGTTTACACGGGCACTTGCAATGCAAGGCAAAATGGGCCAAGTGCTAGAAAAATGGAATGAGAGAAGCGAGATGGTGGTTTTTTGACCAGAGCAGAGCCCAATGGGCTGTACGTCTCCATCTCAGCTTCACCACCTTGACATATCTGCATCTCCCTACTTCCTTGGCGGGGGGGGGAGGTGGAGAATGCCGGGTGTTGTAGTTCCACAGGTGCCCGCCTGGTGTTTAAGAGGAGCCGGGCTGACTACATCCCCCGTGCGACCTTGCGCACCGGACGTTCGTCTCGACGTGATAAGAGACGACGCATGCGCGTTCCGCACACATTCCGAAGGCCTCGCCGAGGCTGGGCGCACGTGACCCATCGCCGCAGGGTATTCTGGGCGTTGTAGTTTTAGCTGCCGGTAGCCTCGCGGCGGAGTGTAAAGGTCCACCCGCCCAGAGGGACTACAACCCCCGGTAGCCCAAGCGATGACATTTCTTTTCACTCGAGTTAATAATTGATTATCGATATCGACCTGTACTTTTGCAAAACGAAAAGATTTATGTACATTGATTTCTTTCAGCTACAATCTCACCCTTCAGGTCCCCGTCCCTATGAGATGCCGGCGCTGGTCGGTGCACCGCTCTGTCTATGCACTTTCCAGGTCCCGCCCCAATTCTGCATCACCGCAGCAGCGCCCCGTTGTTTGGGCGAACCAATGCGTCCATCAACACATATAATCCAATCGTGGATGCTGTTACCGCCCACTCGCACATTCCCTTCTTTAATTGGCCGGTGTCTGCGTCACTCGGATTCCGATTGGTCGCGCCAACCGTCCGTCATGGTTTAGTCCCGCCGCCTCTACCCGTCTGCGCCTTTTCCTTTCCACGCCTAATTTACATAACGGCCATCCGAAGCCCCCCCATTGGTCCAGTACCCCCCACCGTGGAACGCCTTATTCGGTCATTGGACAGCGCCCCCGTCCGTCAATACCCTGGACCCGCCCTCCCACCCGTCTATTGGGTGAGAGATAGTAGGAACTGCAGATGCTGGAGAAGCCGAGATAACAAGGTGTAGAGCTGGATGAACACAGCAGGCCAAGCGGCATCAGAGGAGCAGGAAGTTTGGGGCCTAGACCCTTGGGTGGTTTGATCCACCCCCACTCAACGTGGGCGCAAAATGAGATGCTATTGGGCTGCCCCTTTCAGCCAATCAAACACCGTATCTGTGGATGCCCGGACTACCATTGGTTGATTGCACGTCGATCATAAGATGTAGTCCCGTCAGACTCTTTCTATTGGCCATAACTGGATGCCCGTCAAGGAGAAGGACGTTCCCAGCGCCCCGATTGGCTGTTCCTCACACACTGGGCGGGGAAGGGTCAATCCTCACCAAGATGGCGGCGGCGCTGAGGGCTTGAAGGGAGGCAGGAGCGGCCCGTCCCCACTATCCCTGCCTCTTGCCCTCTACCATTCACCCAAATCCTTTCTGTCTGTCTCTATGTGTCTACGGGAGACGGGTAAGTGAGGGTTTTGGTGGTTTGAGGCGGGGAGGTGCACCCAGTGAAGTTGTGGGGGAAGGGGTAACGTCCTCAGCCAATCAGGAGCCTGTTGCTAAGGCAAGGGTCATCGGCCAATCATTGGGAAGTGTTCATTGGCGGGATCGTGGAGTTCATCAACCAATCATTGGAGGGACCTGGGCGGGGGTCTTTGGTCAGTCATTGGAGGGATCTGGGGATGGGGTCATCGGCCAATCATTGGAGGGATCGGGAGAGTGGGGGTCATCGGCCAATCATTGGCGAGATCGGGGCGGCGGGTTCATCAGCTAATCATTGGCGGGATCGAGGTGTTCACCAGCCAATCAATGGAGGGATCGGACGAGAGGGTTTCATCAGCCAATCATGGCAGGGATCGGGGCGGAGGCTTCATCGGCCAATAATTGGCGGGAACGAGCGGTTCAACAGCCAATCATTGGAGGGATCAGGGAGCGGGGGGCTTCATCAGCCAATCATTGTAGGGATTAGGGCAGGGGGTCATCGGCCAGTATATTGGAGGGACTTGCGGAGGGGGTCATCGGCCAATCATTGGAGAGATCGGGATGGAGGGTTCATTGGCCATTGGGATCAGGGAAGTGGGGGTCATTGGCCAATCATTGGAGGAATCTGGGGTGGTCATCGGCCAAACGTTGGAGGGATCGGGGGGTCAGCAGCCAATCATTGGAGGGATCGGGGGTCAGCAGCCAATCATTGGAGGGATCGGGTGGGTCAGCAGCCAATCATTGGAAGGATCGGGTGGGGGGGGAGGTGGAGGTCATTGGCCAATCATTGGAGGGATCAAGGGATTATCAGTCATTTGAGGGTTGGGGGAGTGGGGTCTAGAACCAATCGTAAGAAGGATTGAGGGATTTTAACCAATCATTGAAGGGACTGAGGTGTCTTCAGCCAATTGTTGGTGGAATTTGGTGGGTCTTCAGTCGTTGGAGAGATTGGGAGAGTCTTCAATCCATCACTGGTGCTATTGAGGGATCATCAGCCAATCGTTGGATAGTTTGAAGGTTTATTGATCATTGGAGGGATTGAGGGTTTGTCGACCATTGGAGAGATCAGGGTGGGGTGTAGAGCCAGTAATTGGAGCAATTGGAGGTCTTCAGCTAATCATTGAAGGATTTGGGGAATCATCAATCATTGAAGGGTTGTGGGCCAATCATCAGAGGGATTTCCTGGTCAGCAGCCAATCATCAGAGGGATTCTCAGGTCTTGAGCCAATCGTTGGAGGAGTAGAAGGATTGTTGCCCATTCGTTGAAAGGATCGAGGTATCTTCAGACAATCCTTGGACAGCTAAAGGACCCCCTCTCCAGCTTAATAACATTCTTCCTATAACAGGGCGACCAGAACTGGACACAATGCTCCAGAAGGGGCCTCACCAACATCTTGTATAACCTCAACATGATGTCCCCAACTCCTATACTCAAAGGACTGAGCAATGAAGTCAAACGTGCCAAACACCTTCTCAACCCCCCTGTCTATATGTTTCACAAACTTCAAAGAATTATATCCCTGAGCCAGCCCTCCCCCAGGCCTCTCTACAGCACTACCCAAGGCCCTACTTTTAATTGTGTAAGCTCTGTCCTTGTTTGTTTGACCAAAACGCAACACCTCACGTTTATCCAAATTGAACTCCCTTGCCCCTCCTTGGCCCATTGACCCAATGGATCAAGATCTCATTGTAACGTTGGTATGGTCCCTGACAAGGGAGGCTGTTTATAAAGACGAAAGCGCCCATGGTAACGAAGGTTATGCGTGGGCGTGGATTAACTGCGGGCTGGGAGACGGAGAACAGAGTGGGGGAGCAAACGGTTGGCGTTTTGAGAGAGGGGGGGTGCGAGGAGTGTCAGGTGGGCTTCAGGAAAAGCTGCGTTTGGACAGGCGTGCTGAACGTGGCAGGGAAAATAGAACGCAGGGAAAAGTGAGCTGGTTCAGTCTGATAAAAATCATATCGAGGTTTTCTCAAACAGCAACGTTTAAACATACAAAGGTGACCTTGTGCAGAATTTTTATATAGAAGAGGAGCTGATTGTCAGGTGGACTTTTTCATGAAACATACAGCGAGCAGTTTCACCCGTCACCCTCCCATGCAGCGAAGACAATTTTTTTAAAAAAAGCGTGCTCAGAGGGCTACGTGCAGTCCTGGCCTCCCTGTCTCAGTGCCGCAGGGGGACTGCATAGAAGGTTCGCCAGACTTTGTCCCCAGGATGGTGGGACTGCCGGGGTGGAGAAACTGGGCCCCCATATTCGCTGGGGTTGTGAACGACGAGAGGCGATCTCGTCGAGTCCTACACCATACTAAGAGGGAGAGATGCGGGTAAGGAGTAAACCCGCCCCCTCTCCAGCACCGCCCCCCCACTGCTACATGGATAGGAAGGGTTTAGAGGAATACTGGCAAATGGGACA
>NC_063380.1:3754152-3756184 GCF_021869965.1 Rhincodon typus
ATGGCCGATGACAGTGTTGAGGAGGAGCGTTCGAAGATGGAGGCCATACGGAGTTGTGCAGCTACAGCCAGGAACCTGGCCTTCCTGAAAGCTCGCTCGATGGACGTCACCTTCGACGTGGGGGATGAGTACGAGATCATCGAGACCATCGGTACAGGAGCCTATGGAGTGGTGTCCTCGGCACGGCACAAACACACAGGTCGGTGCGGCTCAGTGGGGAGTGGGGGGGGGGAAACGGTCACCGAGAGCAATTCCCTGTGAGTTGGGAGGGCACTGTCTCCCATTTCTAATCCCCCGTCAGCCATTCCGCTCCACCCTCCATCCCTCTCTGCTGTCCCCCTGTCTCTCTTCACCCCATCAGACACTCCCCAGGACAGCACAGGGTTAGAAACAGGATAAAGCTCCCTCTACACTGTCCCCGCCATCAAACACTCCCAGGACAGGGACAGCACAGGGTTAGATACAGGGTAAAGCTCCCTCTACACCGTCGACCCCATCACAGACTCCCAGGACAGGGACAGCATTGGGTTAGATACAGGGTAAAGCTCCCTCTACACTGTGCCCCCCATCGAACACTCCCAGGACAGGGACAGCACAGGGTTAGATACAGGGTAAAGCTTCCTCTACACCGTCTCCCCCCCATCACACACTCCCAGGGACAGGGACAGCTCTCAAGCAAAAAGTAATAAAATAGAGTTAAACATCCCCCAGTGGTGCCCATCCCTCTACACAGTTTCTCCATTTCCCTCTATCCATCCCTCACCTCTCTCTCTTCCTGCCCCCCACCCCCACCATTTCCCTCTCACACTCTGTCTCTAATTCTCTGCCCCCTCCCTTCCCCACTGTTGCCCCCCCCTCCTGCCTTTCTGCTGTAAGGGTGATTGCCCCCTCTCTGTCTGCCCCTGCAGGTCACCAAGTGGCGATCAAGAAGATCCCGAATGCCTTCGATGTGGTGACCAACGCCAAACGTACACTGCGCGAGCTCAAAATCCTCAAACATTTCAAACACGACAACATCATCGCCATCAAAGACATCCTGAAACCACCGGGCTCCTACGCCGACTTCAAATCTGTGTAAGTAGCAGCCCACTCGCTGCGCTGTCTCTCTCTCTATTTCAACCCACAGCCAGGACAGAAAGGAGTGGGACAAACCGCCACAGTCTGCGAGAGAGACCGAGACAGAGACAGAGTGTGAGAGAGAGAGTGTGTGTGTGTACAAGACAGACCGAGAGAGAGAGAGTACGAGACAGACTGAGTGCGAGAGAGAGAGTGAGTGCACGAGAAAGACTGAGTGAGAGAGAGAGAGAGACTGTACAAGACAGACTGAGAGAGAGAGTGCACGAGAGAGAGAGAGAGTGCGTTTATGAGACAGACAGAGAGAGAGAGCGTGACAGACCTGGACCAAGACTGAAGGGTGAAAGAGAGAGAGAGCTGGACCAAAATGGGGAGGGAGGGGGTGGTGAGAGAGTGCACAAGAAAGACCGTGAGAGAGAATGAGAGAGCGTGTACGAGAAAGACAGAGAGAGAGAGTGTGTACAAGACAGACTGGGAGAGAGAGAGAGCGCGCAAGACAGACCGAGAGCAAGAGAGAGAGAGTGCACGAGAAAGACTGACTGAGAGTGATAGAGAGAGAGCGAGTGCACGAGAAATACTGAGAGAGAGAGAGAAAGAGAGAGTGCGTTTATGAGACAGACAGAGAGAGAGAGAGTGTGACAGACCTGGACCAAGACTGAGGGGTGAAAGAGAGAGAGAGCTGGACCAAGATGGGGAGGGATGGGGTAGTGAGAGAGTGCACAAGAAAGACCGTCTGAGAGAGAGTGTACGAGAAAGACAGAGAGAGAGAGTGTGTACAAGACAGACTGGGAGAGAGAGAGAGCACAAGACAGACCGAGAGCGAGAGAGAGTGTACAGGACAGACTGAGAGAGAGAGTGCACGAGAAATACAGAGAGAGAGTGAGAGAGAGAGTGCACGAGAAATACAGAGAGAGAGAGAGAGAGTGCATTTATGAGACAGACAGAGAGAGAGAGTGCG
>NC_063380.1:3756284-3757431 GCF_021869965.1 Rhincodon typus
GAGAGCGACCTGCACCAGATCATCCATTCGTCGCAGCCGCTGAGCCTGGAGCACGCCCGCTACTTCCTGTACCAGCTGCTGCGGGGCTTGAAGTATGTGCATTCTGCCAATGTGGTGCACCGCGACCTGAAGCCCAGCAACCTGCTGGTCAACGAGAACTGTGAGCTGAAAATCGGCGACTTCGGCATGGCACGGGGCCTGGGCACGGGGCCCGGGCAGCCCGAGCCTTTCCTGACCGAGTATGTGGCCACCCGCTGGTACCGGGCGCCCGAGCTGATGCTCTCGCTGGATGGTTACAGCAGCGCCATCGACCTGTGGTCGGCAGGCTGTATCCTGGCCGAGATGCTGGGCAGGCGCCAGATCTTTCCAGGCAAGAACTACCTAGACCAGCTGCAGCTGATCCTGACGGTGCTGGGCACCCCGCCCGAACGGCTGGTGGCATCCGTGGGCTCGGAGCGGGTGCGGTCCTACCTGCGGGGCCTGCCGGCCCGGCGCCCGGTGCCCCTCCCGTCCCTCTACCCAGGCCAGGACCCCCAGGCGCTGGAGTTGTTGGAGCAGCTGCTGAGCTTCGACCCCCAGCGGCGCCCATCCGCCTCCCTGGCGCTGGGCCACCCGTTCCTGGCCAAGTACCACGACCCCCAGGATGAGCCGGTCTGCTGCCCCCCCTTCGACTTCTCCTTCGACCGGCCGGCCCCAGGCAGGGAGCAGCTGAAGGAAGCCATCGCCTGGGAGATCCACGACTTCCACTGGCGCCGCGAAGGGATCCGGAGGGGCATCTGCCGCTCACGGCCCCCGCCGCCGCGCCCCCCGCCCCCACCCCCGCCCCCTCCCCCGCCCCCTCCTCCTCCGCCGCCCCCCCGGCCCGCCCCGGGCGTCGACATGGGCCCCGGGCCGGGGCCTTGGGGGGGGGGCGCCGCTGGCCGCCGGGGGTGGGGGGGAGGAGGAGAACGAGGAGGAGGAGAACGAGGAGGAGGAGAACGAGGAGGAGGAAGGGGCACAGGCGCCCCCCACCGACGCCAGGAAGGAGTGCGGCATCTCCGCCGACACCAAGGCCGCCCTCAAGGCCGCCCTCATCAAATCGGCGCTGAGGCAGAAGCAGAAAGGTGAGCCCCCCCTTCCCTCGCCTCCTCCCTCCTCCTTCGCCTCC
>NC_063380.1:3757531-3761628 GCF_021869965.1 Rhincodon typus
CTCCCCCCCCCCCCCCCCCCTTCACACACACACACAACCCTCACCACGGTCTCTGGTCCTCAACGTGAGCCGCCGCTTCACTGGAGCTGGAGCCACCTCGACAGGCCGAAGGGCCTCACTCTGCTCCTGTATCTCATGTGACTCTCTAAATGCAGCCATTTATATGGCGTTATCCATTTATAAAAATTAAAGAAACACGAACCCCCTTGTAAACCCCCCGTTCCCCTTCACGCGCTCAACGTAGACAGCAAGGAGGAAGCAAAGTAGGGCTCAGGGACGGAGGGAAAGCGATCCACTGGGTCATGATTGCGGGATCTACCGAGCTAATCCTCCTCCAGCGGCCCCCCTCCCTTTCCTTCCCCCGCTTTGCCGGGGTGGCAGGTTCAAACTGTACGGGAAAGTGTCCGCCCGGCCACTCGCAAGCCCCAGCCCTCTTCCCCGCGCTGAACCATTTTGATTGGTTTTTATGGTCGCATGTGCCGCAATAGAGTGAAAAGTTTTGTTCGCGAGTGG
Source organism: Rhincodon typus (assembly GCF_021869965.1). Classification (NCBI taxonomy): domain Eukaryota; kingdom Metazoa; phylum Chordata; class Chondrichthyes; order Orectolobiformes; family Rhincodontidae; genus Rhincodon; species Rhincodon typus. The sequence goes on from NC_063380.1 coordinate 3,758,045, forward strand.
CGCGGGCAGACCGTACCAAGCGAAGGCCGGCAGTGGGCGGGCGTGCATGTGACGCATCCAGCTCATGCCCGTCTACTACTTGTTGCAATCCGAGCTACATCGCGTTCCAGTTTGTCTGCAACCCCCCCCACCCCGTCACCCGTAGCTCTGTAAACAGCACTCGCACTGAGGATCACCTCACGCGCTTCCAACAATCCGACACACTCCCGGTTTCGGAAACCGGTTCAGCCCGCTAACAAACAAAAAACAGATAAAAATAAATCACCGCGCGCTCGCCGTCATCGCTTCACACAGGCCGTCCTCGCTGGGTATAGCCTACACGTGACTCCAGCCCCAAGTGTTCGCCTCGCAACTGCCCGAGGGCAGCTGGGGACCGTAAGTGTGGGCCAGGCAGAGAGGAGGCAAAATTAACCACCCCCCCCCGCAACACAACACCACACGTCCCCTCCCGAGGCCAATGCTTGGGACCTCCTCAAACAAGTCCCACCTCTCTCTTCAGGGTTTTGTTCCACCGTAACTTAGTCGATGAGTCTCTCCCGCCCGCTCTCCTCTCCCCTCACCTCAGCCCACACCACACCCACGTTCCTTCCTCCGCACCCCTCGGGTTGTGTTCGAGACCGTGTCAGCCACAATCCTCGCTCCACAGACCCGTCAGCTTTTCCTGCAGTTCCTACCCGTTCTTAGCCTGAGAGTAAAGCTCCCTCCACGCCACCTCTTCCAGGAGAGTAACGGCGCGGGCTTACACACAGATCAAAGCAAACTCTACGCGAGTAATGCGTGCTCGCATCAAACACTCCCAGGGCGAGTATACAACAGGGTTAGATACAGAGTAAAGCTCCCTCTACACTGTCCCCCCATCAAACACTCCCAGGGACAGCACAGGGTTAGGTACTAAAGACTCCTCAACTGTTTTATGAAAACAGGAAGTTCAAAATTATAAGAACGACCCAGTCCCTAAATCGAAATTAAACACAAATAAACAGTCAAATGGAAACTGACAGAAACTTAGTAAATTAGAATAACGTGTCTCCCCCCAACTCTCTCTGTAATTGTTCCAAAATTAACTTCCTCACCTCTTAATGCAATTAACCTGACGGTTTGGCAGACGTCAGGGACATGGGAGGGACTGGCGCTGCCCACGCCGAGATAGATCTGCTCGAAAGGGGCCGAAAATCGCCCGGGTTCACGTCCTGAGACGGTCTCCCCCTTTTGCTGCCTGGCTGTAGTAACCCGTGGTGGTTCGTTGCCGGCTCGCCACGTTAAGATCGCTATTGCCGAAACGCTCCCCGCCCAGCCGAGAAGCAGGAAACATTCAGCCATTTTGCTGACGGGGCGCCGCCTCTGCGTTTGTTCTCTCCCGACAGAGACAGCCGGCTGTGGGCTGGAGCATCCAGAGGCCCGCAGGTCGGTGACGGCCCAGGAGCGGCAGCGGGAGCGGGAGGAGAAGAGGCGCAGGCGCCAGGAGCGGGCCAAGCAGCGGGAGCGCAAGCAGCGGGAGCGGGAACGCAAGGAGCTGAAGGAGGGCGACGTGCTCGGGGGCGTGGTGCTCAGTCAGGGCGACAAGAGCCTGCTGCAACGCTGGATGAGGATGACCGAGGGCAGGCAGAGGCCCGAGGCCGGCGATGGGGCCGCCCCGGCCCTCAATGGGGGCCTGGACGGTCCGGCAGCAGGCGCCAAGCCAGCAGCGGGCCTGGGGCCTACGCCGGGTCTCGGCCCAAACCCAAGCCTCAGGCCTGGCGTGGGTCTTGGGCCTGCTCCAGAACTCCGACCTGGCGTGGGTCTCGGGCCTACCCCAGAGCTCAGGCCTAGCATGGGTCTCGGGCCTACCCCAGAGCTCAGGCCTGGCGTGGGTCTCGGGCCTACCCCAGAGCTCAGGCCTGGCGTGGGCCTCGGGCCTACCCCAGAGCTCAGGCCTGGCATGGGCCTTGGGCCTACCCCAGAGCTCAGGCCTGGCGTGGCTCTCGGGCCTGCTGCTGAGCTCAGGCCTGGCGTGGCTCTCGGGCCTACCCCTGAGCTTGGCCCCAGTGTGGGCCTCAGGCCTAGTGTGGGCTTTGGCCCTGCTCCGAGCCTCGGGCCTAACGTGGGCTTCGGAGCTGGCCCAGGCCTCGATCCCGGCCTAGCCCCGGGCCCCGCCCCCTCCCTGGCCTTTGGCGCCGCCCCAGGCCTGGGATTCAGGCCCAGCCTGGGCTTCGAGCAGGCCACCGTCCTCCAGCCCGGTGGGGGGGCGCCCGACGGCCCCGGCGTGGGCCTGGAGGCGGGCCCAGCCTTCCCCGGCCCTGGCCAGGCCTGGGGGAGCGGGCAGCAGCGACCCCCGACCCTCCTGTACCCCCCGGGGCTGTGTGAGGTTCCCTGGGGCCAAGGGGGTGAGCTGCCGCATGCGGCCGGGTTCGGGGAGCTGGGTCTGCGCGAGGTTTCCCCGCAGCCTCCGGCCCATTACCCTCAGGAGGAGCAGCAGGCCCCTTGCCCAGGCCCACAGCCGCACCTCGCCCTCCCTCCCACTAACGCCTCCAACACCGAGTCTCCCGACATCAACACTGTCACCCAGCAACTCTCCAAATCACAGGTACGCTCCACAGTGGCTCTTGTGCTCTGCTGGGAGAGGGGGAGATGGGGGGTGTGGGTGCTCAGGGGTTACCAGGAGGCATTGCAGGCCTGGAACCTTCAGGGGGTCAGTGGGAATCAGAGGTGCGCAGAGATTTCGGAGCGTGGTGGAAGGAGAGGGTGATGTTCCTGGGGCGGTGCAGGGGGGAGGTGAAATGACGCCTTGTCTCAGGGGAACGCTCGTAAAGAAACATTATCCCCCTCAATATACGCAGGAAGGGTGTAGGGGACTGGAGGGGGTTACAGAGACAGGGAGGGGGGTGACAGAGATAGGGAGGGAGTGACAGAGATAGGGAGGGGGGGTAGGGGGTGACAGAGACAGGGAGGGGGTGTAGGGGGCTGGAGGGGGTGACAGAGATAGGGAGGGGGCTGGAGGGGGATACAGAGATAGGGAGGGGGTGACGGGGAGTGGGGGGGGTGTTGTAGATAGAGGGCTAGAGAGACAGTTTGTAGCCCAGTTGTGTTTCTCTGCGTAACAACGATACACTGTGTGTGTCCCTCGATCCATCCAGACTTGGTGCTGCGGCTCTCCCCTCCCATGTTCCTGAGAATTGTGTTTTCCTCCTGTCGGCCTGTTCCCGTTACCCCCCACCCTGTGAGGCTGGTACATCCGGCTTAGGCACAGGCTCGGTGTTCGTCCTGGCACTGCCCGTAACATCGGGGTCAGACGGGCCCCCCCACCGGCCGTGTTTGAGGCTGCCCACCCACTGGCGCTAACCTGGGGGGCGCGTGCTCTCTCTCTGACCCTCTCTCCCTCCTCCCCCCTCGCTGACCACCGGCTGCTCTCCTCTGTCTAACAGGTGAAAGACCTGCTGCCCCCAGGTTTCTCCGTGACTCCGAAGGGAAGCGGTGCTGGCTACGGGCTTGGATTCGACCTGGAGGAGTTCCTCAACCAGTCCTTCGACATGCAGGGCGACAATCACGAAAGGTAAGGCCATGGCACCTTCTCCGCTGGTGGGACGGAGCGTCTGTCTAATCTCCCT
>NC_063380.1:3762206-3762706 GCF_021869965.1 Rhincodon typus
AGTGTAGAGGGAGCTTTACTCTGTATCTAACCCCGTGCTGTCCCCATCCCTGGGAGTGTTTGATGGGGGGGACAGTGTAGAGGGAGCTTTCCCCTGTATCTAACCCTGTGAGGGACGTTAATGGTATTGTCTCTGCCTTGTAGCCAGGGTGATTCAGCCCCCCTGTCTGCCTCTCTCCTTGCTGACTGGTTGGAGGTTCACCGTATGAACCCAGCAGAGATGGAGTCCCTACAGCAGGAGCTACAGCTCGGCTCTCCCATGATTCTCTCGGATGGCCACGACCTTTAGCAGCGACGGCTGTGCGTGAGACGGAATACGATCCGAGAGCCCAGGACACATGGACCGACTGTCTCAGGGACTGCAGGCCACACAGCGAGGACAGCTCACCCTCCTGCCCCAGGGCGACGGGACTCCATCGGAGAACAAGGGAGTGTTTATCTCTGTTGTCCTGATCCGAGGCTGAGCATCCCACCAAAACCTTCTCCTACCACCCCCCCCCC
>NC_063380.1:3763206-3766544 GCF_021869965.1 Rhincodon typus
GGGAGAGGGAGGAGTCGGGCGCTCTCGGGCCTCCTGCCGTGCTGCCCGCCGCGGTCGCTTGGCCGGCTCGCGCCGCTCCACGATGACGTTGACGCGGCCGGGGACCTTGCGCAGGACGGTGGCGGCCAACTGCACCTGGCTGGGGGCCCCGGGTCCACGCACCAGGTCCTGGTCGGCCGTTCTCCTCGGCCTCCTGCCTCTGCCCCGGGTAGCGGGGCCCTGCGCCGTTGCCGGCTGCCTGGGCTCCTGTTTGTTCCCGGGGCTGGACACCCTGCTCGCTCCCCCAGGCACGGGGACTGCCTGACCAGCTGGACTCCCAGCTCCAGTTAGCGGGCTTGGACTACAGCTCCCCCCGACCATCTCACCCCCATCCGTGGGGAGCTGCACCTCCTCCGCCTGTGGCCCCTCAGCTCCCGTCTCTGCAGGGAACACGCTCCTGGGGACAGGAGTCACCTCTGACCTCTCAACTTCCATCTCTGGGGCAGAGGTCGAGAGTCGCTCCTCTACCTCCGACCTTTGACCTCCTGGCTCCACAGCAGGGAATGTCCTTGGGCTGTGCTCCTCCACCTCTGACCTTTGACCTCCCATCTCCACGGTACCAACTGTCCTCAGGAGATGCTCCTCCACCTCCGACCTTTCACCTCCCATCTCCACGGTACCAACTGTCCTCGGGAGATGCTCCTCCACCTCCGACCTTTCACCTCCCGTCACCACAGCGACCAATGTCCTTGGGTGGGGCTCCTCCACCTCCGACCTTTCCTCTCCCGTCTCCATGGTAACGGATGTCCCCAGGTGGCCCTCCTCCACCTCTGACCTTTCACCTCTCGTCTCCGGGGTGACCAATGTCCTCAAGAGGTGGCCCTCCACCTCCGACCTTTCACCTCCTGCCTCCGCTGGGCCAACCGTCCTCGAGAGGTGGCCCTCCGTCTCCGCGGCGACCAGCGTTCCCAGGCGGTCGCCCTCCACCTCCGAACTTTCACACCCCACCTCCGGGGTTACCGGAACCCTCGGTGGGCTCTCCTCCGCGTCCGGCCCCTCCTCACCCCCCGTCTCCAGGGCGGCCGGCGCCATCGACAGATGCCCCTGTGCCTCCAGGGGGTGGGGCACAGGCAATGGCGGCGGCTCCCCCTCTGCCCTTTGACCCGTCGGTTCCTGGGGCCCGAGGCCGGCAGGGAGCAGGCCCCCATCGGGGGGCGGTGGGCTCGGGGCAGAGGTCGGAGCCCCCTCGCGAGGGAGGTCTGGGCTGGGAGGTGGCGGAGGTGGCTCATCCTCAAACAATTCTTCGGGCAGTTCCGCGCTGATGTGGATCTGGAGGTCACGGGCAGGGACGGGGGCCTCGTAGCTCAGGGGCCCACAGACCACAGGCTTGGGAGGCGAGGGCTCCCGGGGCAGCTGCGCCTTGCGAGCCCCCCGCAGCCTCTCGCTGGTCCGCGTGCCCACCCTCTCGCTCTGGGCCTTGGCAGGATGACGGGCCTTCTTCTGCCTCTTCAGGCGCAGTTCCTCATTCAGCTGGCTCTCGTCGTCCTCCGTCCACTTCCACACCTCGTCCTTGGCCTGGTCCAGGTCCTTTCGGGCTGCCTCCACTTGTTCCTGTCACCGGGGAGGCGGGAGGGAGCAGGAAGAGGAAGCGGGGTGGGGGAGGGAAGACGGAAGGACAGAAGGGGATAAAAAGGAGAGAGAGAGAGTGAGAGTGGGAGGTCAAGCACAGTATTCCCCAACGGTCACCACACTTTCTACTCACAAACACTACACCAGGACAATTGCCTGCCATTTCCACAAGATGCCCCCACACCCCCCCCCCAAAACAACAAAGGTTGATTGTCCCCGAGTTACCCCCCCCCCCCCCCCCCCACCCCCCCCTCCCTCCCCAATACAGAGACGCCATCCACCCCAGGGCCTAGTTACCGCTGCAGCCCCCCCACCACCCCACCTACCCATCAGGGATACCATCCATCCCAGGACCTAGTTACTGCTGCCCACCCCGCCCCCTTCAGGGATACCATCCACCCCAGGGCCTAGTTGCCACTGACTGCCACCCCGCCCCGCCACCACCATCCCCTCTCAGGTAAGCCATCCATCCTCAGGCCTAGCCATCCCCAGGATCTTTGGATCAGGGCCAGGCCAAGAGTGGGCCCTCAGTGGGGCAGTGGTGACTGGCTCCCACCCTCAGAGTGGCCCACGCTGAGGTACGCCCATGAGCATTGGACACGGTGTTAATGAGATGGCAGGGGGAGCAGGCAGTGTCTCCTTCGACAAGATGCTATACCTCAGCCTGTTTCAGCTCCTCCTTGCTCACAGCTTCAAGGGACGCCTCCAGGTAGTTCATAGCATACCGCTCGATTGGTGTTAACTGGGGGGAGGGGGGAAACAAAAGGAAGCACGTTAGTGACGAGCACAGAGTGAGAGAGAGAGGGGCACACAGTGTGTGTACACGTCCCTGTACTGGTGAGGGACGGTGTTAGTGCGGACAGATTTGGACTGGGAGCGTAGAGGAGAGGGGGGGTTCAGTGCAGCACAAAGCCCAGCACCTCCAGACTCCGTGTCATTACCTGCTCGACCAGCGCAGCAATCTCCTGCTCAGCTTTGGACAACTCTTCCTCCTCATCTCGTGTCGAGCTGTCCTCTCCATCCAGGGGAATGTTCTCATTGAACTCAGCCAGCTCCGCAACCTGCTCTGCCTTGGCCTGCGAGGCTGCTCGGATATCCTCCTCATCCTCCGCCCTGCACAGCGCCTGGGAACAGAATCAATCCATCGGTACACAGCGAGGTGACAGTGGGCGGGAGACAGACAGAGGGCGTGTGCATGCACACAAGGGAGGGAGGGGGAAGAGGGAGACAGATGGTGCGCATGCGCACAAGGGAGAGAGGCGCAGACAGCGGGGGGGGGGGGGGGGGGGGGGTAGAGAACAATAGCAGATCAGAGAGAGGGAGAATGAATGTGAAAGCGAAGACGAAAAAAAAGTTTACAAGCCTCACCCTGGATGACCCAGCATCCCTGCCTGTGGTCAGCTCACTGGCTGATACCAGGACCATGATAGAACGGAGGGGGAGAGGCGCAGACAGCGCATGGGGGGTGGTGGGGGGAGTACTGGCCGCTACCGGAGGAGCGTGTCTTACCGCTGAGATGTCGGAGTTGTGGGAACGGACTCTCCCCTCCCGACAGCAATGCAGTAAAATATTAATCTGCGACCGCCCAGTGAGGATCACCAGTGACTGGGTGGAAACGTGACGCACACTGGTACCCAGGGTGGGCAGTCGGTCGGAGGTCACAGCACGCTGTCCTGGGGAGAGCGCAGGAGCGGACCACTCTGTAAACGCTGTGGGGGGGGGGGGGGGGG
>NC_063380.1:3766644-3791584 GCF_021869965.1 Rhincodon typus
GCTCGAGGATGAGAGTCTGTTTGGCCGACATGGAATCCTCCTCTTCCGGCTGGGAGGGGGCTGGTGCAGGCACCGGTAATGTCAGGGGGACCAGCTCCTTCTTCGGCTCCTCTGTCGGAAGGTCAAACAGCTCTCGTATCGTTTGCTGCAAAAAAAAAAAAACAACAAAAAAACACAGGGGTGGGAGCGAAAACGTCCCCCCAAGACAACACAAAAACTCCCCCCCCCAGCCCAGCCCACGCCACCCCCCCCTTCATTATCACCCCCACCTCCCCCAATGCACACTGATGTGCTGCAGAGGAAGCCCAGACAGCTCCGCCACTCGACACGCTCCCTCCAACAGTCCCACCTCCCCCTCGGCCAGCTCCAGCAGTACCTCTTTGAAGAAGGCGGTGGTGAAGTTGCCGCCTTCGATGGCCAGGTCCCCCAGCATCCGTTTCTGATTGGCTTTCTTCAGGATGTTCTCCTCCACAGTCCGGTCGCTGATCAGCCTGCGAGTGGAGGGGGGTGGGGGGGGGGAAACACAGACAAGCATCAGGACCCCATCATCTGACCGAGCATTTAAAATCGTCAAAACCCCTACCCACACCCTGAGCTTCCAAGAGTGGGGCCTGCCTGAAATCAAGAGACTCAACGTCATCCCATCTCCTCCCCCACCCCCGCTGCCCCTTCCACACCCCTCCCTCACCTACCTGCTCCGCTCACAGAGAGAACGAGCGAGCGAGAGCGAGTTTACTGCTCCAGATTCAGCGACAGCAATGCCACTGAACATCAGGGGAGCCATGGTTAGATTCTGTCTTGTTGGAGATGGGCACTGCCTGGCATTTGTGTGGCACTAATGTCACTTGCCCCTTGTCAGCCCGAGCCTGGATATCGTCCAGACCTTGTCGTATTTGAACACGGACTGCTTCAGTATCTGAGAATCACAAATGGTGCTGAAACATCTTCACCTCTGACCTTATAATGTTGGCTGCTGGGGGTGGGGTCACTAATGCAGCAATTGAAGGGATCTGGGTCTAGGATACTACCCTGAGGAGCTCCCAGAGTATCCCACTGATGGCTGGTGGCTCCCGTTGCAGTTTGTGTGCACTTCCCCTGTCCCTCAGCCTGGTAGTTGGACCACGCACGCACACACGCACACACACTACCTGTAGATGTGTACATCTCGGGTCTGGCCAATGCGATGACAGCGATCCTGTGCCTGGGCGTCCATGGTGGGGTTCCAGTCGCTGTCGTAGAACAGCACGGTGTCAGCTCCGGTGAGATTGACCCCGACTCCACCGCTGCGGGTTGACAGGATGAAGCAAAAGATGCGTTTGTCGGCATTGAAGCGATCCATCAGGATCTGAGAAGGGTGGGGGGTGGAGACAGAGAGAGGCAGCAGAGCATTTACACATCCAGCCACGTGCCGAGCCCTGCCACAGGCCCCGTCCCATCGGCGCTCTCCTTGCGGATAGCTGCAAGCTGCTGCCTGACAGTGCACAGCATGATCCCGGAGAGCAAGCGACGTGCGCGAGCAGCGCGGATCGTTCACTTTCTAACGTGACAAGGCTGCGTTGAGCAGCGGTGAAGAGAAAAGGCTCACCATAGCCCTGTGCTGCGCTCCACCTCCCCCCGCCCCCACCCCCAACCGCCATTCTTCACCTTACACAGCTCAAGAGTGCGTCAGACACGTTCTCCCCCCTCCCCAGCAGCGCCAATCCCCCCCTCCCCTCCCCGCGCACACGCACACCCACGCCCTTTTACCTGACGCTGCTCCACCTTCGTGCTGCCATCCAGCCGCAGGTAGATGTGTCCGTGGAAGTTGAGGAACTGCTCAAGAATGTCCAGCATCCGGGTCATCTGCGTGAACAGCAACACCCGATGGCCGCCCACCTTCAGCTGGCGTAGCAGGGCATCCAGGACTTGCAGCTTGCCTGCGTTCGGAGGCAAAAGCGAAGGAAGTGGCGCAGGTGAATGCGGGCGTAAGGCTTGTGACCCGGAGGTGGGCGGGTGGTAGTTGAAAACAGGTTGTCAACGGGACACACTGCTGCCATTGTGCGTACGTGGAGGAGGAAGGTGGTCGGGGTTCGGCGTCTTGATCAGGGGTTTTGGGGTGGGGGGTGCTGCTTTGTCCCTGGGACAGTGTGCGGACCTTCCCAATTGCCGGAGCTGCCCCCCCCATCCAGGGGCAAGTGGGGAGTATTCCCCTCCCCCCTTGTGGATGGTGGGACAGGCTTTGGGGAGGGTGGCAGTGAGGACGGGAGTTACTCGCTGCAGGATTCCCAGCCTCTGGCCCGCTCCCTGTAGCCACAGGATTGATGTGGGGCTGGGGGTGCCGGGACAGTTTCTGCTCAATGGGGGACCCCCAGGATGTTGGTATGGGGGGGGGGGGGGGGGGGGGGGGGTTCAGTGATGGCAACACCATTCAATGTCAAGGTAGGTGTGGGGGGTGAAAACGGTGCCGAATATTGTGAAATGCTCGGGAACGTCCCCAGGTCTGATGGCCTGACAGACAGGTTTGATGACTGGGTGGGACACTGCTCTGCGCAGGTAGGAAACAGCAGGGTATGGTTCAATCACCTCCCACCTCCTCCTCAAACAGGGAGCTCACTTCCAAAGTGGAGCGGCAACAGCCCACGTCCCTCCCGCCTCCCCCCTACGCCCACTCACCGCAGTCATACTGGATAAGCCGGAGATCCGGGAACTGGGTCCTCATGTTACAGATGGTGCGATGGAGCCGGGTGGTCCTGGGCGAGAGCTCCCGGTGTAGTGCATCAGCCAGCAGGAACTGCTGGTGCAGGGAGGATGGGTGAGGGTGAGACATGTGCATTTGGACAGCTGGGGCCTCCACAGGAGGTATAACAAAGATAAACCTGGCAACGAGGGATTAAAAATAAAAAAGAAAACCATAAACCAACTGGTGCAATCAGGTCGTGTACGTTGTAAAGCTGCCTCCACCCTCACACCAAAACAAACTCCCTCTACACTGTCCCCCCACTCCCAGGGGCAGGGACAGCACGGGGTTAGGTACAGAGTAAAGCACCCTCTACACTGTTCTCCCATCAAACACTCCCAGGGACAGGGATAGGGACAGCATGGGGTTAGGTACAGAGTATAAAGCTCCCTCTACACTGACCCCCCCGCAGGCAAACACTCCCAGGGACAGGGACAGCACGGGGTTAGGTACAGAGTAAAGCTCCCTCTACACTGTCCCCCAGAACACAGACAGAGACAGTCCGGCACCCACCTGTCAATGATGTCCGCCAGTTCCTCGATCCGCTCCTCAGGGTTATGTACGGCTCCGTCCAGCGCCCGCGTGCTCCTCCAGTAGGCCTCGGGCTGTCGGGCCTCCCTGCTGACCTGGGCAGCCAGGCAGTGGGCATAGCCCAGGCCTCGCCAGCCCGTGCCCTCGGGCGGGCTGTCCACCCCCACCGCCCTGGCCCTCTCGACGAAGGCGCAGAGCCGCAGCAGCTCACTGCCATAGACAGGGGAGGCCGCGCACCGGCGCTCGTTCACCGTGACGATCCGCTCCAACCGCTCCTGGCGATGTTGCCGCCGCTTCTGTTCCAGGGCTTCCTACAACCGCACAGAGGGGCCGAGTCAGACCTGGTGGGGGTGGGGGGAGGCTCCCCTCGCATCCACGAGCGCGCTCCGACCGCACGGCACTTACCAGTTTGAAGGGAGACTTGGTGGGAGGTGCCTGGTGCCGCCTGGGCCGGAGGGCAGCCAATGAGGTAGATGAGGTGACTGGCTCGACGGGGGCTGGAGCAGGGGCAGCGGCCGGGCGCGCGATCACCGGCCGTAACGTCGGCAGCTCAGAGTCCTCCTTCTCTGCCACGTTGGGGCCGGTCACTACCAACCGGGTCACGGTGGGAGCAGCTGGATGGCAGGGAGAGACACACAGAGAAATGTTACACATCGAACAGCACCGCCCCCCGACTCTCGTAGGGGCGAATGGAACATGGAGCGAGGGCGACCCGTGAGAGAGGGGGGGCCAGGGTGGGTGGGGCGACATGGATTGTGGGCGGTCGGCCGGTCTGGGGACCCAGCACCGCCTCAGCAAGCGCTCAGGGGAAATGCTACTCAGCGATAGTCTTCCCATTGGCACTGGTTTTGGGGCGGCTCATCAGAGTAACAGCCTGTTCCTCGGTGAAGTGCCTGTCTCTCTCTCTCTCTCACACACACACACACACACACAAATCAGAACCCCCACCACCCCCTCAACTCCCCTTCCCTGCACGTGTTGGAGACAAAGAAAATCCCAAGTTGCTCACTAGCCTTCCGTGTCTATGTTCCATCAGCTGCCGTGTGTGTAAATCCCTTGTTGAAAGGGAAAATAGGGAAAAAAAAACCACTTGCAGACGCACCGGGAAGGCAGATGCTGAACTACAGGGTCCCTGTACCCCGCCCCCCCCGCCACCCAAGCCCACAGCGCCTACCGACAGGAAGGAAACCACAGAAACAGAATCGAAATGACCCAGTATCTGTGGTCTGAACAGGTGCTATTGAACTGTGTTTCCCCACGTACTCAACATTCACAATAGCGTTACAGTCATACAGCACAGAAACGCAGCCTTCGGTCCAACAATCCCAAACTAAACTAATCCCACCCACCTGCGCTTGGCTCGTAACCTTCCAAACATTTCCCATTCATGTACTTATCCAAGCATCTTTTACATGCTGTAACTGTACCCATATCCACCACTCCCTCAGGAAGTTCATTCCACACACAAACCACTCTCTGCGTGAACAAGTTATGACATCCTGTACAACCTCAACATGACATCCCTACTCCTACATTCAAAACGCTCTGAGCAATGAAGGCAAAGCGTGCTAAACGCCTTCTTTACCACAGTCTGTGTGTGATGCAAACTTAAAATCAAGTCCCTGAACCCCGGGTCTCTGTTCTGCAACACCACCCAAGGCCCTACTTTTAATTCTATAAGTCCTGCCCTTGTCTGTTTTGCAACACCTTTTGTATTTATCCAAATTAAAACTCCTCCTGCCACTCCTCAGCCCGTTGACCCAATTGATCACGCTCTCTTTGTGACTGTAGGTAACATTCCTCGCTGTCCACTGTATCTCCGATCTGCGCGCCATCCGCAAACTTACTAACCCGTGCTTTCTACACTCTCCTCCAAACAGTTCTTAAATCGATGAGAAACGAAAAAAAGGAAGAATGGATCCAGAAGAGAGCCCTGTGCTTGTGATTCTGAAAAGGGTTAAGCTTAAAGTTGCACAGTTATAAATGGAGAGATATTCAACTCACTTGCAGAAGGTTGGATTACAATAAGATTGGGTCTCTCATTGCCCAGGTGAGCATATTCTTCAACCTCGAACTAAATTACCAAGTAGAAACACGCAATTCAATGAATTTGGGTGGAAGTTCCCTGTTTTTATAAGGATTACGGGAACAGTAGTGCTCGATTTCCAGTGCATTACACCCGGGGTTTCGGCAATGCCTACTCCTCCCCCCTACCTGTGCACAGCTCTGGCCTGTTGGGAGCATTCCCGTGAGAGCGAAATGGGCGCGACAGCACGAAGACGGCAGCAGAGCGCTGTTACCTGGCTCAGTGTTGACAGCTGGTGTGTGAAGTACCCTCAGGACCGGGCGGGGCGCGGCCGTGCTGAGGGTCAGCGCCCCAACAGGCAACTGGACGCGGCCTGGGGTCACCACGGTGGCTGGGAAGCGGGCGGCAGAGACGGCAAGGGGCCGTGGCGAGTGCACGGCCAGCGGGAAGCCTTCCTTGGGTGCCTGGCGGACTACAATCTTCACCACACTGGAGGTGGTCACTACTGAGGCAGGGACTGTGAAAAAGAGAGGTCAGAGAGGTCTCGAGACACGTTTGACCCTGGCAAAGTCAAATCAAGCGAAGTCAATCAGTTCACCCTTTTCCCCCCCCCCCCCGGGACCTACCTCCCCACCTCAATACCCTGGCTCCTACACATCCCTGCAACCCCTCACCACAACGAACATCATCATGCCCCATAACCCTCCCCACCCACCTCTTACACACCCTCAAACCCTCCCAACACCGTAATGCGCAGATCCCTCCCTCCCCACGCCTTCCTGCCCTGATTTCCCCCGCCCACCTCAAAACCCCCACAAGTCCCAGTTCACTCGACTTCCTCCCCACCGCAGGGCTCCATACCCCAGATCTCTCCCATCTGATCCCAAACCTCCACTGATGCGCCAGATCCCTCCCTCCATGTGTTGTACCCACTCCCACACAAACAGGCACCCCGTCCCAATCTACCTTCACAACAGATCGTTCCCTCCCCACCTCAGAGGGAGAGAAAGTGAGAAAGGTGAGGCAGTGTGAGAGGGAGGGAGAGAAAGCAAGCAGGGGAGGCCGCGTGAGACAGCGGGGTACAGAAAAGCAAGTGGGGGAGGCCACGAGAAAAGCTGGGGGAGGTGGGGAAAAGACAGAAAGCAAGGTGAGGCCATGAGAAGGGTGGGGGACAACTGGACAGAAAGCAAAGCGGGGGAGGCTGCGAGAAGGGTGGGGGAAGAACAGGACAGAAAGTAAGCGGGGGGAGGCCACGAGAAGGGTGGGGGGGAAGAACAGGACAGAAAGCGGGGGGGGGGGGGGGGGCCCCGGGAGAGAGGGGGTAAAAGAGTGGGGGAGCGCGCGCGCTATCAGGAAAAGGGGGCGGCTGGCAGCATCATACCCTGTGCAGCAGCTACTGGCACGGCTAGACCAGGCGAAGTGGCGGCCGTGGAGATGGTGGACTGTGCCCCGGTGACCGTCTGCAGCGGTGTCTGGATTCCCATCGTTGGGTGGGCGTTTTGCTGTGCCATGGCCTGCATCAGTGCAAGCTGGGCAGGCTGTCCGATGATGTGATGACCACCCGTTGACACCAGGTGAACCATGTTGCCTGTGGTGGGGGGGGGTGGAGAGAAATAAGGAGGTGATGAGTAGAGCAAGTAGCAGTGAACGTCAGACGGGCATAAATTAAAAAATTAAACCGGGGGGGGGGGGGCGGAGGAGGAGGAGGGGGAGACGAGCACCACCTCACCTTGCAGTTGCCGGGGCTGCCCCACCGCCACTTGTCGGACCTGAGCCCCTGCCAGCGTCAGCTTGTTGCCTTGGATCTGGAAGGTAACGGGTTTGCTGCCCGGACTGACTGGGTGGCCAGACTGCCGGTTAGTCAGAGATGCCAGCTGACCAATACTCACTACCTCACCCGCTGTACAGAGAGAGAGAGACAGACAGACAGACAGAGACACATGGTCAGTGCGTGGGCCAGGAGGTCCCTCCAACCCCACCCCGCACCGCAGCAGCAGCACGCTTCCCCCCCCCCCCCCCAAACTCCCCCCATGTTCTTTGCTCCGTGCAGTCTCCCCTCTCCAGCACCTTCACCCTATCCCCCATGTTCCCCTCTGACCCTGCATTTCCAACACAACGGCACATCACACCCTTTCCCTGGCAGGGTAGGGGGAGGTGGGGAGCAGTGAGAGCCAGGCGTCCGTGTTCGCACCCCCACCCCTCTCCCCCAATAACAAAACACCGGAGTTTGAGAGATCACTTACTGGGCAGCCGGGCCTGTACATCTGGGGACAGGACGAAGCGCTGGGGCAGACCCACAGGCGGGGAGGGGAGAGGGGCAGCAGGAGGGGGAGGGGGAGGCGGAGGGGGTGGGGGAGGGGGAGGTGGGGGAGGGTGTGCCGGGATGGAGGCCGCCGCCTGCACAGCGTATCCCGCTGTCCCCGGCTGCTGCTGGACGGTGGGGGTCACCCTCAGCGCTGACAGCGGGAAGGGCCGGGCCGCGTTGACGGGCAGGGTGAGATGAGGGGAGGGTGTTGAGGGCCGGGCATGTGCCAGGATGGTCCGGGGGGGTCCGGCAGTGCCCAGCGGCAGGCTCAGAGGAGTCGTCGACAAACCTGCGGGCAAGACAAATAAAAAAAAACACACACAGGTTAGAGACCGGTGAGAGGGACAGATGCTCTAGCCCAAGCCTATATGACTGTTCCATATTCACTACAACACTTCTTCACTCAACCGTGACTTGCAGCCACCCGTTAGTGTACACATCTCTCAGAGGGAGCGGGGGCGAGGGAGAGGGAGAGAAAGAAAGGAAGGACGGACGGACGGACGGGAGAAAGAAGAGAGAGAGGGAGAGAGAGAGAGAGAAGAGGAGAGAAAAAGAGAGAGAGCTGAGAGACACCAGTCACTGTACAGATATTTGGGCAGGAAATAAGAGGGTAAAGAGATTGAGAATAAACATGTTTCTATTGTTTTCACTCTGGGCCACAGAACAAGCTAATGCAGCGTGAACCTCGGTCACACTGACCCGTGACTGTACCCAGTCCTCGCCGACACTCAGGATCCAGGCCACCCTCCCCTAAAAACTCACCCTGCGAGGGGATGACAGTCTGGCTGACCGGGCTGACCACTGTCTGGAGTGAGGCTGTCCCTCCCTGGACAGTGTGGAGCAGCTCTGCCACCCCTCCTCCTGAAGGCCGCTGCAGGGCAGGCTGCACCCCCGGGGCTGGGGGCCGGGGACTGTTCACCAGCAACACCGTCCTGCCATCGGGTTTCTGATTGGGCTGCAGCATCCTGCAGGGAGACAGAGATGTGAGACAGGCCGACACGCACAGAGCGAGCAAGCGAGGTGGGTGAGTCACACACGGCAGCCAAAGACCGCTTGAGGGCACTCACCTGTTGACCTTCATGCGGACGGGTTTGGGGCGCGGAGGAGGATCGGGAGCTTCAGCAATCTCCTCTATCAGTTTCTTGGTGACTTTGTGCTTGGGCAGGAAGACCTCAGACTCGTAGCGGGACAGCCGACCCTCTATGTTGATCAGGTCGAAGATGCTAAGATCCACCTGCTGATTTGTTTCCGGTTGTTGGAGGCAGCGGGGTGGGGGGAACAAAAGAAAGAGGCACCATTAGGATCTCTGTTCCATCTTAACTGTCCACACCACAATCTGACAGCTGCACGTGGTCTCGTAACCCCCACCCCGGCCAGTTCGCCTGGACACGCAGACACAGGCGTTATAAAATCAGTCATTTCACACAGCAATCCCTACTGCCCACTGCCTCACTCCAGTCCAACCACCCTTTCCAAATTCTCATTTGCGTACCCCCCGCCAGCCTCCCCGACCCCCATCGCTAGGCTCCTCCCCAACTCCAGCCCCTCCCAGTGTAACAGAGGGTGCCATCCTCCTTCGTGAGCATGCTCCCTCCCCCAGACAAGGCCTCATTGCGCACCCCCACCCTACCAATCGCCTCAGGGACATCACCCTCTCATCCTTCCCGAACCCCAGCGGGTACAGGGCCAACCTTGCACGGACTCCCCGGGACGTGAAGGCCTTTCGGCCCGTCGTGTGCGCACCGAACCCGTGAAGAGCACCCAGACCCACCCCGTACCCGCCAGCTGTCGGGCCTTACCTTGAAGGGCTCGTACTCCAAGGCCCGCTCGACGCAGGAGGCGGTGGTGTAGCAGATGCCCTGGGTGATGAAGGGGGAGTGGATGGGCCGGGGGTCAAAGAGGTTTGGATGGTTACACACCTTCCGCAGCTGCATCAGGATGTTAATGACACTCATGAAGTGGCCAGTCTCCAGCGTTTCCTTGGTACTGGAGGAGGGAGCGAAAGAGAAGGAGTGAGAAGGAAGAAGAGAGTGAGAGGAGGGAGAGAAAAAGTCAGGGTTCAAATCGCTCATCCACCCTGGGATTCCCAATTAAACCTGCCGTCCTCCCCAACAGCCCACAGATCCTGCTGCCAATACCTGCTCCCAAGGGGACTAACAAAAGTGGCTTCCCTGCCCTCAAGCAATGCATTGTACGTCGCAATTTTCTTAAAAAAAAAGGATCGCCCTGCCCCACACTTTTTCCAAATTATCTCACAAACCTAGGAGAGAGAAACAAACCAGGACATTGCTAAGGCCGAAGCTGGAGTGCCGTGTCCAGGTACGGGACGCCCTGTTGTAGGGAGGATATTATTAAACTGGAAAGGGTTCAGGAGAGATTCACCAGGATGTTGCCGTGAATGGAAGGTGAGAGTTATAAAGGAGAGGCTGGGACTTTCTTCCCTGGAGTGTAGGAGGTCGAGAGGGTGACCTTGTAGAGGTTTATAAAATAACAAGGGTTATTGATAGAGTTAACGACGAGGGTCTTTTCCTTAGCGTGGGGGAGTTTAAAACTAGGAGGCATACCTTTTAAGGTGGGCGGAGAAAATTTTAAACAAAAAGTTAAGCCTCATGTCCTTTTCAAAAACAGTGGTTCGTGTGGGGAATGAACTTCCAGAGGAAGTGGTGGGTGTGGGTACACTTACAACGTTTAAAAGACATTTGAATAAGTACACAAATAGGAAAGGGTTTGGAAGGATATGGGCCAGGAGCAGGCAGGTGGGAGTCATTTAGTTTGGGATTATGGTCGGCATGGACTGGATGGGCCGAAGGGTCTGTTTCCATGCCGTATGAATCTAATACTTCCACAGTTTGCCGAAAGAGGGAGAACTCTTGATCCAGATTTGAGATGGTGGGAGGAACCGTGTTGGCATCCACCGCGTTCAGCTCCCCCCATTTTCCCACCTTTAGTACCCTACCCGATTCAGCAACATTACCCCCTCAATCTTCCAGACCCCAGTGGGTATCAGCCCAACTTTTCACACAGAATCCCTACAGTGAGGAATGGGGCCATTCAGCACATCACATCTGCACCTACTCTCTGATGACCATCCCACCCAAACCCAGATCCACCACAACCCTGCATTTCCTACGGCGAGTTTACCTAACCTGCACGGCCCTGGATGCTGGGCACAATTTAGCACGGACAATCCACCCAAACTTGCACATCCCTGGGCACTACGGGACAATTTCCCACGGCCAGTCCACCCTAACCCACACATCTTTGGACTGCAGGACGAAACTGGAGCACTCCGACAGTGAGAACGTGCAGACGTAAAGCTGGAATCACACGGGTCCATGGCGCTGTGAGGCAACTGCGCTAACCACTGAGCCACTGCGCCACCCCCCATTTCCTCGTAATGGGGGGGGGGGGGGGGGGTTTTTCCCCCCAGTTAACCAAGGGAACGTTCTCTGACCTGCCTCCACTGCGAGTCTATCCCTCCGCAAGTGAGGAGACTTGAACTGCACACTGGACTCCGGGTATAGCTGCACCAGCGCCGCAGAAGGTCTGCAGCAACACTTATCCACTCTTATACCTCTGTCCCCCTTTTGCAACAAATGCCAAGGTTCCCACAGGCCTCACTCATGATCCAACTCTCCTCCAGCATCCAGCCCAAGGCCCTGACCGCTCAGAATCGGACTCCACCCTCTGGCTGAGACTCACATTCCTTCCCTCTGCGCCAGTCCCCACGTGTTTATCCAGCTTCCTCCCTTCCGATATTTCTACACCATACGCCTCAGCCATCCCTGCACACGCACACACATGGGCGAGAGAGAGCGTGCGCGCACATGCCCACACTCATACAAGGTTGACATGACCCCCAAGAGAGTAGGAGGAAGTTACTTTGCTCATCGTCTGCTGACTCTCTGACCACATTAGTGCCTCCCTTTGCTTTCATCTCAACCTGGCAGAACTCCCTTCTGGGCACCTTGTCTTATTTGCTGTGAGCCAATTAACCGCACCCTCTACATCCCCATGCTGTCACTAGTGACTGAGCGAGTGGGTGGGAGAGAATATGATCCCTCTGCGCTTCCCAGTCACAAGTCTAGCTCCTGCTCCTGGACCCCGTCTCACCCACACAGGGTAAAGTATCATTCCTAAGTCTGCCCGATTGAACCTCACTCTGTCACTGCCATCGAGATGCTCAGCCCTCCCTTTCCCAAAGGAGAGCTCCAGTGCATTCGAGCATTCCTGCTTTTCATCTCTTGGTTTCGGAGGGACCTCCCCGCAAGCAAATTTCTACACTGTCAAAAACCTAACCATCAATACCGAGCTGACAGGATTCCCACAGGGTACAGACAGCTCAATGTGCAGTGTCACTGCCAAGCTCCTGTACAAGATCCACACGTACTCCCAGGGACAGGGGCAGCACGGGGTTAGATACAGAGTAAAGCTCCCTCTACACTGCTCCCCGCCGCCCCCACCCCCAAACACCCCCAGGAACAGGGACAGCACGGGGTTAGGTACAGAGTAAAGCTCCCTCTACACTGTCCCCCTCCAAACACTCCCAGGGACAGCACGGTGTTAGATACACACACTAAGTCACATGTTCCCCCCACCCCCAAAACGTTAGCGGCTGGGCTGTCACTTACGAAGCCTGCGACATGAAGTCATCATACAGGTAGCGCTGGCGTTTGGAGAGGCGACACTGCACCACATGCTCGTATTTCTTTGGCATCTGTTTTTCCACGTCCAGTTTGATCCTGCGAAGGAGGAACGGTCGGAGGACCTAGGGTGGGGAGTGCGGAAAGCAACTGGGTCAAAATAAAAACCACCGCCAGCAGCTGGAGCTGAGCAGACCAGCCGCACAGACTGACACACCCTGAAAATCTATCCTGCTCAGATCTCTAGATTCACTACCCCACCCCCCAACCAACTAGATTTCCCAGGGAAAGGGATCCACGCATCCCGGACTGCACTTCTCACGCAGCGGGATCTACTGATCCTGATTCTCAGTGGATCTCCACGTCTCTGCAGATCCCAAATCCCATTGTTCACCGACACCCCATATACTAGGGATCTACAGATCCCATGCTTCATAGTGGGGACCTATAGATCCTGACTCTCAGCAGTTCTCCATGCTGTAGGGATCTATAGATCCAGAATTCCAACCTCCCCACCCACCATAAATTGTACGGTAGACATCCACAGACCCTCAACCCCTACTCTTCTCCCCATTTATTGCGAATTTATAGATTCCCGAATCCCTGTCTTCTCTACGTATAGTGGGCACCTACAGATCCCAAATCCCAGTTTTCTCATGCGTTGGGAATCTGTAGATCCTGGTTCACAGCTGCTCTCTATAGAGCCAGAATTCACCCCACCCAATAAAGCAGGGATCCTGAATCGTGTGCGTGCACTATAGCCAGCGAGCAGACTCTTCCTTAAGCATTTCCTGCACTCACAGACCCATTCCGAGACTAGGGACACCCCAATTGTATATTAAAAAAAAACTATGCATCCAGATTTTCAAATCACTCCATGACCATGTCTTCCTCCCTATCCCCAGTCCCTACACCGCTGCCTATCTGTAACCCTCCGATTCCACCCTTGCGAGCTTCACCCGAATGTCATTGCTCCTCCTTCAGAGGCCATGCAGAGTCAGGATCCCGGCCACGGGGGCAAACGCTGGAGGGCAACTGCAGACGAGGGGTAGCCAGCTCACCAGTTGGGGTGGGGGTGGAGAGAGAGGGAGAGAGTTCGGCCCGTACAGAGGGAGCTCAGCAGTGTCTACCTTGTGCAGCCGTTTGACGAGGTTCTCGTTGTACTCCTGGCTGCCCTCGATCATGCCTGTCAGCGGGTTGGAGAACCACTCCTTGAACTCCCGATGTGACTGGAAGACGTGCGGCATCAGGAAGTGCATGAGGGACCAGAGCTCCATCAGGCTGTTCTGTAACGGGGTCCCTGTCAACAGGAGACGATGCTGGCTGTCCGAGAGAGAGAGAGAGAGAGACACAGACAGAGAGAGAGAAAAGACAGAGAAAGAGGTTGAGAGAGAGCAATCCATCACTGACAAGGTGAATGGTGGGCTGCAGGTACAGCGGTAACCGAGGAGAGGCCTGGGGGATGGTGGAGGGACAGAACGGACGGCTGAGGGTTTAACAGGAGGAAATGGGGAGGAACGGCACTAGCCTGTTCACTCATTGTAAGTGAGAACCATGTTAGCTTGCTCCTTGCACAGTTACCAACAAGGACAGCCATCGCTTCTTACCGTATTGAACATGCGCCACACCTCTCCTGGGTATGTTTGTTAATTACGGAGTAAAGCTCCCCCCCAATCAAACACTCCCAGGGACAGGGACAGGGACAGGGACAGGGACAGGGTTAGATACAGGGTAAAGCTCCCTCTACACTGTCCCCACCATCAAACACTCCCAGGGACAGGGACAGGGACAGGGTAAAGCTCCCTCTACACTGTCCCCACCCCCCCATCAAACACTCCCAGGGACAGGGACAGCACGGTGATTAACAGAAGGGGAAACATGTGAATATGGGAACAGGGCAAGGGCTAACACAAACCTGTTGAAGTTCAGCAGTGACTGCCAGCGCTGTGACTTGAAGTTTTTGATGTTCTGGGCCTCATCCAGGATCATGTACTTCCAGTTTTTGCGACGGAACGCCTGGTGATCCTGGAGCACCAGCTTGTAGGAGGTGATGCAGACGTGGAAGGCGTTTGGCTTGGTCCATCCCTACCGGGGTTTTGTGGGGGGGGGGCAGGAAATCCCAGAAAAATTTTAAAAATGCAGTTTAAAAAAAACGAGCACAGAGGCTCCTACTGAACCAGACCCCACTTCCTAAGAAGCCGTCTGCTCACCACCACATGCTACTCTTCGACAACGCGAGGCATCACACCAGTCAGTCAGACTGGCTCCCTCATCAGCCAGAGGAAAGAACACACCTGACCAACAGCCTTGCTGGGCGCTCTGAAGCCAACACCGTCAATCTGACTCATGCTTTCTCCCCACAACACTACACGTTCTCTCTTCACAGACAGCAATTCAACCCCCTCACAACTGAACCCCACCCCCCCACTCCAACAAGCAAATGGGACTGACTCCACGCTGCCCAGACCCCACCGCCATTTCCCTAAACCTCAGTCAGCTCCCCCACATCCCCCGGCCTTCTCTCCCTCAAATGGGGAGCAACCCCAGTGCCTCCGGCCACTCCATGTCCAATTGCAGGATCCGTTCCCAGGAATCCTTCCCACGCCCTCTCCAAAGCCCTCGCATTACCGGGAGCGCGGTCCCAACAACTTTTTCTCTCACACACACAGTCTCCTTGCTGCTGCAACAACAACCACGTGAGCTGCCTGCTACACTCCCCTCCCTCCCCGCCTTACAACTGGGGGACGTAGACAAGATGGACCACGGGAGGAGAGGGGGGAGGAAAACGAATGAGCAGCTCTACCTGGCGTTTGAGTTTCCGCTCCTTCTGCGCGCCGTAGTAGGTCAGGATCTTGAAGGAGGGGCACCAACGTTTGAATTCCATCTCCCAGTTGAGCATGACACTGGTGGGCACAATGATCAGGTGGGGGCCCCAGTTGCCTACAAAAGCAGAGACAGCAGAAATCAAGGATAAGGCAGGAGGGGAGTGCACAAAAGTGTGGTGGAACAGCACATATTCAGGGTGGGAGGATACAACATCATGGCAGCATCCTGCACACATTAGCGGTGGGATGCAACAGCGAAAACTGCTGTATTCCAACGGAGGTACAGAATGGGATGGGTCAGCACCGCAGTATGGAGGGTTAATTAGCATTTAAAAAAAACAAACAAACAGTCTGCAGCGGACGCTCCTGCATTGCAGGATGCCGCAGCACGTTTGGGGAACGTGTCAGCATCACAGTATCCTGTTGCATATCTGGGAGCCTGGATGCATTAGTGCTGCTGTATCAGTGTTCCTCCTATTCTGTCGCTACAGACCGCGAGAAAGAGAGCGCGAGCTCCTATCCCCAATCCCACAGCTGTGGCAGGATACCCACATTTCACCAACACCCCCCCTTACCCACCCAGCCCCCATTCCCCCGAGACTCCTTCAACATAACCGCTCGCACCCATCGCGGAGAGAAGAGGCAGACGCACATTTCTCTATCGCCAGGTGGGCAAGGAGGGCGATGGTCTGGATGGTTTTGCCGAGGCCCATCTCGTCGGCCAGGATCCCGTTGAGTTTCTTCTCGTACATGGTGACCAGCCAGTCCAGCCCTATGTGCTGGTACTCACGCAGGGTCCCGCGCAGCAGCGAAGGGACAGGGGTCTTCACCTGCGGCACACAACACACACCGTCACTCGAGACACGCTGTCCCCCCCCCCACCCTGAGACATGCTGCCACCTCCCACCCCCACCCCGAGACACGCTGCCCCGTTCCCCCCCACCCCCCAGCCCAGGTGGAAATGTCAAATACTCGAGGGCATAGGTTTAAGGAGGGGGGGGGGGGGGGGGGAGAAGTTTAAAAGGAGATGTGCAAGGTAGGTGTCTTTCCTTTTTTTTTGAAATAAAGGACACTGGGCGGTAGGTGACTGGAACATGTTGCCAGAGGTGGTGGTAGAAGCAGGAAATAATAGAGGCATGTTGAGTGCAGGGAGATGGACTGTATACAGGGAGATGGGATTATGGTTGGCACAGACATGGGCAGGGAGGGGGGATAGTGAAGAGCACGTTCTTGTGCACCCTCCCTTCTCCACTCCTTGCACAGCCCCTCTTGCGGGTTACCTGGGTGGTGGCCAAGGTGTAGCCTTTGGGCTGCAGGCTCTCTGCAGCGGCCGCAATGTCAGTGATCTCCTTCTTGGGTCCCCTGGCCTCACCCGGGACCAGGTCCTGGTTTCCCTCGTCATCTCCGTCCTCCCCCTGGATCAGGTACTCCACCCCAATGTCCTCGTCAGTGTTGTCCTCCTCCTCTTCCTCCTCATCCTCCTCATCTGTGACACTTGAGTTTTCAGAGTCTGAAGACAAGGGAAACACAGACAAACACAGTTACCATTTCCAGCCCTGGACTACTTTGGGGATCAATACGGGGCTGTGGTGGGAGGGAAGTGGGATTAGTTTGGGGATTGATATGGGGCTGTGAGAGGAGGGAGGGGGGCAGTGGGATTAGTTTGAGACGATCAGACAATGTGGGTTGCCCCACCTGTTGAGCTGCTGCTTTCTTCCTCCTCCTCATATTCTGTCGTCGTCTCATCACCTTCCTCCTCCTCTTCCTCCGAGTCGGAGCTGTCGTTGGAGTCGGAATCTGGTGTCTCGAAGGAATCAGAGAAAGCCCCACTGTATTTCTTCAGCAAGTCTTCCACGGGCATCTCACCTGCGCGAGAGAGAGAGAGAGAGAAAGAAAAGAGAAAAAACAGAAGAGAAAAGAAAAGAGAAGAGAAGAGAAAAAAGAAAAGGAGAAAAAAAGGAGCGAGAGAGAGAGAGAGAGAGAGAGAGAAAAAAAAAAGATTGAAACAACCCACAAAAACCGAGAAAGGGAGGTGTAAAAACAATGTCAAAACGCATATCGGGAGTTCCATTGTTGCCTTACTTTCCTTGGCTAGGTCATCAAGCTCTGCTTTGTGATCCACCTCACCCTCCAGCGCCTCCTCCATCTCAATTGTCTCCTCCTCATCCTCAGCTGCAGACAGACAGTTCAGAGTCACGGAGGGTAGGGGAATCCGACAGGCAAAACCACTCAAACGCACCCCAAACCCGAACCCCATCCCCACCCCCTCCAACAGTCAGATTCTGGTCTGTAAGTCACTCCCGGGTATTTGTTCCTCCATATGCAAGCCAACCCCCAGCCTCCAGATTAAACTCACGACAACCGATGGCTGTCTGAGGACGGAACAACTGCCCTCAGTTAGAGGGACCAGCACGTCAGTCCCCGATAGACAGCTACTAGAGGTCCCTGCAGCCTGCTATAGGGAATGCAGGAGGAGCTGGCTGGTGTACAGCGTGCCCAATGTTAGCTGAGGAGGGGGTTATAGGATGTGGATGGACAGGGCAGACAACATTAAGATTCACCTCTCCCCCACCGGCCCCCTCCGTCCCCGGGGCTGGTTCCTACCTTCATCCTCGTCTGCCGTGAACTCCTCGTCCTCAGGCTCCCCCCGCCGGTGTTTGCCCCTCGTTGGGAATCGGTGCGCGTTCTGCTCAGCAAAGGAGAAAAGACAGATGCAGACCCGTTGCCTCAGCACTGCCCAAACCAACACACGCACACAGCCCTGCCCGAAAGAGGGTGGCTCTTCCTCTGTATGGAACAACTCCCCACCTCCTCTTCCCCCGCCGCACACTCTCCAGGGGATGCACACTCAGCTATGAGTAGACCATAAGACACAGGAGCAGAAATTAGGCCGTTCGGCCCACCGAGTCTGCTCCGCCATTCAATCATGGCCAATAAGCTCCTCAACCCCTTTCTCCTGCTTTCTGCCCATAACCCTTGATAATCAAGAACCTATCTATCTCAGTCTTAAATCTACTCTGTGACCTGGCCTCCTCAGCCTTCTGTGGCAGTGAATTCCACAGATTCACCGCTCTCTGGCTGAAGAAGTTTCTCCTTATCTCCGTTCTAAAAGGTCTTCCCTTTACTCTAAGACTGTGCCCTCGGGTCCTAGTCTCTCCTACAAATGGAAGCATCTTCCCAGCATCTGCTCTGTCCAGGCCATTCAGTATTCTGTAAGTTTCAATTCGATCCCCACCTCATCCTTCTAAACTCCAATGAGTGTAGTCCCAGAGTCCTCAAACATTCTTTATATTTTAAGTTTCTCATTCCTGGGACCATTCTCATGAACCTCCTCTGAGCCCGCTTCAGGGCCAGTACATCCTTCCCGAGATATGGGGCCCAAAACTGCACGCAATACTCAATGTGGCCTGACCAGGGCCTTGTATAGCTTCAGTTGTACATCCCTGCTTTTACATTCAAGCCCTCTCAAAACAAATGTCAACATGGCATTTGCCTTTCTGACTACTGACTCAACCTGCAAGTTTACCTTGAGAGAATCCTGGACTAGAACTCTTTGTACTTCAGATTTCTGAATTTTCTCCCCATTTAGAGAATAGTCCATGGTTTTATTCTTCTTACCAAAGTGCATGACCTCACACTTTCCCACGTTGTACTCCATCTGCCACTTCTTTGCCCATTCTCCTAACCTGTCCTAATCCTTCTGAGGCCTCCCCGCCTCCTCAATACTACCCGTCCCTCCACCTACCTTTCTATTGTCTGCAAACTTAGCCAGAACGCCCTCAGTTCCTTCATCTAGATCATTAATGTATAAAGTGAAAAGTTGTGATCCCAGCACCCTTGTGGAACACCACCTGTCACTGACTATCCTGGGAAAGACCCTTTTATCCCACTCTCTGCTTTCTGCCAGAATCTTCTATCCATGCTAGCCCCTTGCCTCTAATGCCGTGGGCCCTTATCTTACTCAACAGCCTCCTGTGTGGCACCTTATCAAAGGCCTTCTTGAAGTCCGGGTAGATAACATCCATTGGCTCTCTTTGGTCTACCCTGCTTGTTACTTCTTCAAAGAATTCTGGCAGATTTGTCTGGCATGACCTCCCCTTGATGAAACCATGCTGACTATGCCCTATTTTACCATACACTTCCAGATATTCAGCACTCATCCTTTACAAAGGACTCCAAAATCTTACCCACGACCGAGGTTAGGCTAATCGGCCTGTAATTTTCCGTCTTTTGCCTTACTCCCTTTTTAAACAGGGGTGTCATGTCAGCAATTTTCCAGTCCTCTGGGACCCTCCCGGACTCTAGCGATCCCTGAAAGATCACCATTAACGCTTCCACTACCTCTTCAGCTACCTCCTTTAGAACTCTGGGGTGTAGAGCATCTGGTCCATGTTATTTATCCACCATCAGGCCAAATCAGTTTTACTAGCACCTTTTCCTTGGTGATGGCCACCATACTCAGCTCTGTCCCCTGACTCTCTAGAATTTGTACGAATCGATACGAGTAGTCGTATCACATCTGATGGTGGCATTGAGGAAGTCATATCTGGATTTCCTGTATCGGTCTGGGTCGTTCGACTTGAATATCACACACCTGGTCTTCAGTAGGTGATGGACTTCTGGGTCCATCCAAGGTTTCTGGGTTTTTTTTTTGTGGTGGGGGGGCGGATTTCTTTGGAACACAGTCCTCCACGTGCTTGCTAACCAAGTCTGAGGGTGATTTGCCTAGGCTGCCCTCCAAGTACTTGAATACAGTCCAGTCCACCGATTCCACACAATCCCATAGACGCTCTCCCGCTGCCTTAGACCAACACTGTACTACTTTCGGTGAAGGATCCTCCCACTTCGGCTCCTGCTTGCAAGCCGGGGGTGGGGAGGGAAGGGACACAGCGCTGGGACCGGATTTTCCAAAGCGTGGACGGGGTACGGAGCGGTAGGCGTCCTGGGTGGTTGCGCAGCAAGGATGTTCGGGCCTCTTGCAGAAGCAGGGAGAGGTGCTGCTGCTGTTTTGGCAGCACCTTCTGGAGGATGGCCTGGCTGAAGTCGTCAGCCACAACAAGCAAAGCCTCAGGGAATTTCGTCTCTAGGACTTTATTTTGTATAACGTTTCAGTTTTATACTGGGCAAAGCTTCATTATTAAGTAATCTGTGCTGTAAACATAGCGTACAGCCCCTACATTACATCTCTGTTACCTTGTGTACATTGACTACTTGGGTCTCTTGATGAGCCTGAATATCTCAACCATTAGGCACATTCCTGGTCCCATTGGTGCCCTTTAATAAAACATCTGCTGTACTTCAGCCAAGGTCTATGCAAGTGCAGCGAGAAATCACTCCTTCTGAATGCCAATATACTATTTGCCTTCCTCACTGCTTGCTGGCCAATGCCTGTCTATTTTCATCGACGAGTAGAGACAGACAGTCAGGTCCCTTTGTACATCAAAAGCTAAACAAAGGACTGCTGGTGTTGGAAACTTGAAGCGAAAAAACAAAACACACGAACAAAACAAATTGCTCGAGAAACTCAGCGGGTCTGGCTGCAGCTGCATGGAGAGAGAGAAAGTAAATTTAACATTTTGGGACCAGGAGAACCCCTCGTCCGAACAATTCTGAGGAAGTGTCACTGGACCCGAAAACATTAACTCTGCTTTCTCTCTCCTTGCAGGAGCAGCCAGACCTGCTGAGTTTCTCCAGCAATTTCTGATTTTGCTCCTCTTGTGCACTGACAGCTCCCAATACACCACTGCTGAAGTCACACTCCACCTTTCTGTTCACATTCTGCCTACATTTGCCCACTAATTCGACTTTGTCCTCATCATGCCTCCTTGCATCATGTTCACAAATCCACTGTGGCTTTAAGAGGTGTATTTTGCCCTGGCTTCTTTTGACAGAGAGAGATAGATTGAACAAGTACCACCAAACAAACAGTCTGTGGTAACGCAAACAGTTTGAGGGACCTTGGGTTTTCTCTTTTTTTAAGAAAAGTTGGAACAATAGAAGCAGCCTGGCTGGGTGTGGCCAGCTCTCCAACACCAGGATTTCTAGCCTTTTAGGTTCAACAGAAGCAGTTAGAATCATTTCTCCCCCTCCCTCAGTTATAGCAAGAAACTGGGGCTTGTCTTCCTACTGTGGGCATTGCATGAGAGAAAATCTATTTCCTGAATTTGCCTTTTTGCCAAGGGACACGTTTATGGTGTGCTGCGACATTGCAACACTTAATTAGTAACAGCACTGGATGAATTATTCTGTTAAGTTTTCCAATACAGTTATTCTAAGTTCTTCTTTCTTTCATTGTATTTTTAACTACGGTATTCAAATTAATTGCGTTTTGCTTAACATCAAATAGTTTGAGCAGTCGAATTGCATTTGGAACACAACACTTAACATGTCTTCAATATAAGACAGACTTCAGGTCTAGGCTAACTTAAAATACTTTTGGAAGTGGGGGGGGAAGAGGAGGAGATGATCTGGTCTGGTCCATGACACCATTCAGTTGCCACCAAAACTCTGTATTTGGTTCCCTGATGTGTTTGTGTGTGGCATTAATAGCTGAAGCACCAAGTAAAGGCCTACAGCTTCTGCAGCACACGGCGACACAGGATTCAAGCCCACAGCCTCATCACTGAACACAAACAAACAGTCAGACTCAGTACGCAATCCAGGGTGGTGGGGCCAGGCTGTACACTCACTTGGAGCACCCTCCTGGGCCTGGGTGGTGGATCTTCCGAGGACTCGCTGCCGCTGCTCTCCTCCTCCTCCTCACCCTCTTCTTCCTCCCCGCCAATCCCCTCCTGCTCCGCCAGGCCGGCGGGCAGCGAGCGCAGCAACTCATCCAGGGGCAGTTCGCTCTCCCGCCGCAGCAGCTCGATCTCCCGCCGCCGCGTCTCGTCATCGTTGCCGGCCTGCTTCTCCTCCACCTCGATTGTTTCCTCGTCATCTTCCTCCTCGTGAGGCTGGAAGTCTGCAGGAGGCAAGGAGGGGGGGGGGGAAAAAAAAAGAGGTTTCTGCTGAGCTGCGCTGAGCAGGCTCCCGCCGCAACCGGTGCCAGCGTTTCAACAGGTTCGGGTCACTCTCTGAGCGAGTGGAGGGGAAAGAGACCGCGAAAGAGACAGAGATTACAAGAGACTGGCATGTAGCGTGGAAACACTGCCACCTTAGCAGGAAGGAGCAGTTAAAGTGGCGTACTACTCAAACAACAGTTTTGTACAGTGCGGAACAAAAGGATCTGCAAGTCCCAGTGCATGAGCTGCAGAAGTTGGCACGCAGCAAGGATTAGCAAACAAGGAAGTTGGCCATTTACTGCCTGTGGAGTGGGGTTTCAAAGCACAGAAGCCCTGCTACAATCACACGGAGAGAGTGTGTTAGCAACACTGTTCCGGGAGACAGTTTCCGGTCTCCAGGCTAAAGGAGGGGAACATGGCACTACAGACAGATTCCTGCAGTGAAGGGGAACACTGCACGAGCACAGGCCCCACACAAGCTGGGTTTGTGCCCTGGGCTGAGGAGGAGGACCTTATTGAAACGTACAATTTCAGGAGATCAAGAAAACAGCAGGGTGTTTGGCCTGTGGGAGGTGCCCTGCTATTCGCTGCCTGATCCACCATGGACACTACACTCTTGCTTTCTCCTTGGATGCCTGGAAACCTTGATTCCTCCTCAAATATACTGCAGGAAGAGACGCCAAACCCTCCCACCCAACACCACCCACCCCCCACCAACAGAACAGTGGTCAGGAATTGTACAGGCTGCCCACAAACCAACGACCGCCCTGCGACAGCTGCTCACGAACGAAATGGATCCCACACCCACACAACCAATAAAACTAATGTAATATACAAAACACCATGCAAGGACTGCGAGGAACATTATATAGGCCAAACTGGCAACAAAACGGATACACGAACACTGACTAGCCACCACCAATTCTCTCTGGTCTTAGTACACACTGACAAAAGGAGGACACGAATTCGACTGGGTCAACACATCCATAAAAGCACGAGCCAAACAGAGGCATGCCAGGGAATTCCTGGAGGCCTGGCATTCCAAGCAGAACACCGTCAACAAACACACTGTATATCGGGTCCAGTTCACTGGAAAAACTGGACCAAAAGTAACACTAACCACCCCAGCAAACCGAGACATATAAATCACAAGCGGGACAGAACACCGACACTTCACCGGATGCACAGAGACGCTGTTACCTAGCAGGGTGACAAAACGTTTGCAACCAAACACACTGCCTCAGCGAGCAAGTCTACAACCTCATCTGCAACCCGAACTACAAATCTTCCCAAAAACTTTAGATCAAAGCACGTACAGATGTAGTCAGAATAGTCCCAGACCCAGGGAACTACGGTCTGGTCAGACATTAGAAAGTTGGGAGGCACACACGACCGGGAGCGAGTTTACTGGAGAGTCTCAGGGAAAGGTTAAGCAGATTGGGGCTTACAGGCCTTGCAGTTTAGGAGAACAAGAGATGATCACATTGAATCATAGACTATCCTGACAGCAAAGGTCCTGATACGGTGCAGGCTGAGAGGATGCTCTCCCCTCATTGGGGATGGGGAGGGAGGAGAAATCGAGAACGAGGGAGTTATGTTTTCAAAATTAGGGCTCTCGGGCTCCTGACTGTGACGAGGAGGGCAGGTCCATGGAAGTCTACGCTGCACCAGACAGACAGAGAGCAGTGGAGGGAGTGTCACTAACATATGAGGATGAGCAAGATGTTCGTGGATGAAGATGTTAAGGGTTATGAAGGCGTGGTGGGGGGGGCGATGACAGGAAAGTTGGGTCAGCCACGGCCGCCTCCAACCCCCAACATCTTCATGCAGAAGGCGATCCCCACCGTCCTGCCTCCCCGCACTCACCTTCGTCCTCGGTGGCCGAGCCGGAGATGGGAGGGGTGGAAGCCGCTGAGCCAGCCAAGGAGGAGCCGAGCTGGGACGAGCCGGGCTTGCTGGCTGGCAGGGACTCGTTGAGGCTCTGGCTCAGCAGGTCCGAGTACTTCTCGGTCTGGCCCACAATGAAATCGAGCTGCAGGTCCAAGGCCTTCTTACGTTTCTCTTCCAGGCGGGACTGCTGCTTGAACTGCACCACCTACACAGACAGGGCAGGCGGAACGGAGAGAAGATAGAGGAGACAGAGAAAACGAACACAAGTGAGCAAGGTGGGGGGGGGGGGCGTGGAAGAGGGAGAAAATAAGTGAGAAACAAGAGGAGGAGGGAAAGAGAGAAGAGAGCAACAGACAGGAAAGCAAGCGAGCGGCAGGGGAGTGGGGGGGGGGGGGGGGAAGAGAGAGAAACAAAAACAGCAAGTGACAGAAACATCACAACGAAGACGGGTGAGAGAACAAGTAGGGGGAGGAAGAGCAACAAAGTGATGGAGTGGCATTAGAAGGGGGGGGGGGGAAGAGAGCGAAAGACAGAACAAAAAGTGAGCAAGCAGGGGAGTGGGGTGTAGTGAGCACACAGAGAGAACGGTAAGAGAGAGAGAGGGAGAGAACGAACACACGAGCAGGAAGAGGGTGAAAGGGATGGTGGTGGGGAAAACGCAAGAAAGAGAGAGAAAAAAAACATGAACTGTGGTCAACAAGGGCACAGCGATACAGTTCCAAAATCAGGACAGAGCATGCTTGAAGGAAACCGAGGTATCCCAGGACGTCTGCTGTCTGTCAAAGCAGTAGAGGTTGTAGGTTTGGAAAGGGTTGGCGGAGGAACCCTAGACAGGGGCAGCATATTAACTCACCCTGATGTGAGCAGGCCCCACAGTCACATACAATGGCTTGACCGCAGATGGGGAAAAAACCCCATGTCTCTCCTGTTCAGTAACACAGCTGGCACCGTTCCAGCCAGCTGTGGAGTTACGAAGGAGAATCGCTCTAAGCCCCAGCTACCA
>NC_063380.1:3791684-3800535 GCF_021869965.1 Rhincodon typus
CGGGAGAGGAGGAGGTGTTTGATGGGGTGAGGGGGGAACAGTACAGGAAACTTTATTCTATATCTAATACCATGTTCACACCTTCAGCAAAAAAGGCACCACCAGAACGCCATCCCATTTACTGAGAAAGACCTTGCTCTCTCCCTGTTCCAACCTTTGAGCGGGTGTAAGAGATGCCCTATCACCAGCCCTCAGAAGGTACGACGTTCAGTGGCCAGGAGCCTCGGGCTACAAAGGGAGATGGAGGTCTCAGACAGGACCTTACTGAATGGTAGGCAGGCTCGGAACTCCTAAGTGGGACTCAGGATGCCGCTGGCAGGACCATCTGTTGCTACACATACGCACACCACCCCCTCACCTCCCCAGGTGACCTACAGGACGGGGTGGGAGGGGGTTGCACTCCTCAGCGGCATTTCCAGAGCAGACGGGCAGTTGAATCCAGAGTCGCACGTGGGAGCGGAGGACAGCACAAGTCCCTTCCCTGCAAGCGGTCACCTGCTGGGGAGTGGGGAGTGGGGGGCACAGCTCCCCCACACGGAACCCAATGCCCATCCCCTGCCTTACCTTCTCCACGTTAGTCCAGAATTGCTTGACGTCTTTGGCGATAGAGGAAGCAATGCGCCGCAGCTTGACCTGTTCGTCCCTCTTGGCCCTCTCCTCTTTCTGCCTCTGCTCCTCGTGGAAACGCAGGACTGTACGGGCCACCTACCGGGCGTTCCGTAAAAACAATAATGAACGAGAGAACGAGATGATCATCAGGTGAGGGGCAGAACCTGTTGGGAAGGGGAGGTACAGAGGGAGCCATAGGACAGGGTCACGGGTGGTGCCCTAACGAGATCCAGACCACAACCCCAGCTTTCATTCATCAGACTGAATCCGCCAACGTCCTTGGTACCAAAAGCCAGACAGACATGTAGTCACAGCTGCTTTATGGTAACACAAATCAGAATCCCTACAGTGTGGAAGCAGGGCATTCGGCCCATTGAGTCCACAATGGCCACCCGAAGAGTATTCCAACCAGACCCACACCACCCCCCACCCTACTGCTGCAACTCTGCACGTCCCATGATCGGCCCACCCTAACCTGCACATCCCTGGACACTACGGGCAATTTCCCATGGCCAATCCCCCAAAACTGCACATCTTTTGAACTGTGCGAGGAAACCCACACAGTCGCCCAAGGGTGGAATCAAACCCAGGTCCCTGGCACTGTGAGGCAGCAGTGCCAGCCACTTGTTAGCTCCTTCCCTGTTAGCAACGGGGCACAGGTGGAAGGCAGCATGCAGACGCAACAAACGCACCCACCTCCCTCCCGATTAGAAAGGCAAACCGGGAGCCCCCCCCCAGACTGCCAGGACATTCCTGGCTGCTGGTCAGACTGTAACTGGAGCATGGGGTACAGTCCTGGTCTCCTCACTTCAGGAGAAAGCTCACGTGGCTAATTCCCAGGGTGGGGCGTGGGGGGTGGGGGGACCAGAACAGAGAGGAGGATGATACTGGGTGGGATTCCCAAACCACCCCCCACCCTCCCACGAAAGAAGAGCAGAGGGTGCATCACTGAGTATGCTCAGGGCCGAGTTAGAGAGAGTTTTGAAGGACTGGGGTGGGGGATGGTGTTTTTACACAGGAACGAGGCCACGATGCGGTCAGCCACTGTCTCACGGAACGGCAATGGCAAGCTGGAACAGCCCAATGGCAGCCTCCGGCTCTTTCGGATCAGGGTCCGGTACGAGGTCGGCTCTCACCTTCCTCGCCACACCGCGCTTCCAGCGGCGCTCCTGAGTGAAGTCGGCTGACAGCCACTGCATCTCCTCACAGAGATAGTCCCAGTGGGACTTGGGCCTGGCAGCCTCCTGTACCCGGTTCAGTCGCTTCAGGGACCACAGGCCCTCCCTCCGCAGCTCGGCAATACGATGCTCGATCTTGGCCTCCTGCAGCCGGGGTGGGGGGGTGGTGGTTGCAGGACAGAGAATAAATGAACACGGTTAACATCGAGAGCAGCAGACTAACCCATAGGCACAACAGGAAGGGGAGGGGGAGAACCAGGAAGAGAACAGAGAGACAACACAACAGGAAGGGGAGGGGGAGAAAGAGAACAGAGAGACAACACAACAGGAAGGGGAGGGGGAGAAAGAGAACAGAGAGACAACACAACAGGAAGGGGGGCAAAGCGAGCAGGGAGCCAGAACAGAGACAATGCAGGTGGGGAGTGCGAGACAACATGACAGAATGGGGGTGGAGGGAGCAGAGGGGGACAGTGAGAGGGAGAAGGCACCTACTCTGCCGACACTGCTCTGACTCGCAGCCAGCCATTTCTGCCATGAGCTCGTGTTGTGTGTGTGTGTGTGCGCGCGCGTGCACACGCGCGGTACTCACATGCTTGGCCTGCTCGGCGATCTCGGCGTGAGCCTTGTCCCAGGCCTGTCCCTTCACAGGCTGGTTGCAGGGCCCGAGGTCAGGCACCCACAAGCCGCAGGCCAGCTCCTCCGGTGGCTGGAGCTTGGGCGAGGCGAAGGTGGCAGGTCCGTCCAGGGAGTCATTGGTGAGCGAGCCCACATGAGCAGGGGAACCACCCGCACTGGAGGCTGGTGAGGAAGCGGGTGAGACTGGGCTGCTGCCAGTCATTCTCTCCTTGCTGTGTGCAATCTGCAGAGAGAGACAGAGAGAAGAGACAGACAGGGAAGAGCAGAGTGGTTAGTAAAAACAGGCAGCACTGCACCAATAGACACACACCATTCACTCAACCAGCAGATGCTAAGCGCTGCGCCACCCATAAATGTCTTTTGGCAAAAAAGGATTAAAGAAAATCCCAAATCATTTTGTACATATATACAGAGCGAGAAGGTAGCTAGGAGGGGGCAGGTCCACTCAGGGACCAAGGAGGGAATTTATGCATGGAGCTGGAGAAAGTGGGGGAGGTTCTTAATGAAGACTTTGCATCGGCATTCACTGAGCAGGAGGACATGGCGGATGGTGAGCTGCAGGAGTATATTGATACGGGGTGGCACGGTGGCTCAGTGGTTAGCACTGCTGCCTTGCAGCGCCAGGGACCCGGGTTCGATTCCACCCTCGGGCCTCTGTCTGTGTGGAGTTTGCACGTTCTCCCCGTGTGTGCGTGGGTTTCCTCTGGGTGCTCCGGTTTCCTCCCACGGTCTGAAGATGTGCAGGTTAGGGTGGATTGGCCGTGCTAAGTTGCCCCAAAGTGCCCAGGGATGTTTGGGTTAGACATGGAAAATGCAGGGTAGGGGAATGGGTCTGGGTGCAATGCTCTTCAGAGGGGCAGTGTGGAATGTTGGGCCGAATGGCCTGTTTCCACACTGTAGGGATTCTATGATTGTTAGGGCATGTCAAAATTTTGAGGGTGTTGGGTGTTTTAAGAAAGGCATTAAAGGAAGGCTAAATCCCCAGAACCAGGCAGGATCTGCGCCAGAACGCTGAGGGAGGCAGGTGGACAAAATCTCTACCCTCTTTAGTCAAGGAAAATCTGGGAAATTGCAGGCCAGCTAACCTTACATTGGCGCTAAGGAAATTGCTGGAGAAGAATCTTGGGAATAAAATTCACTCACATCCAGGGGTGGATTGTTAATAACAGGCAGCACGGCTTCGTGCGAGGAAGCTGGTGAGTCACAAGCTCGATGGAGATTTTTGCAAGAAGCGACAAGAGGCGATTGTGTGGGGCTGGGGGAGCAGGGCAGTAGATGTCTATCTGAACTTTAGCAAGACCTTTGACAAGGTCCCTTATGGCAGGATGATATAGAAGGTGAAGTCACATGGGATCCACGCTGAGCTGGTAAGATGGATACAGGACTGGCTTAGTCACAGAAGACAGAGTAGCAGTGGAAGGAGGCTTTTCTGACCGGGGACCTGTGAGCAGTGGTGTTTCTGCAGGGATCAGTGCTGGGACAAGTGTTGTTTGTGATACATATACACAAAAGTGAATGACTTGGAGGAGAATGATTAATAAGTATGCGAACAACGCAAAGATCAGGGGCAGCTG
Source organism: Rhincodon typus (assembly GCF_021869965.1). Lineage (NCBI taxonomy): Eukaryota > Metazoa > Chordata > Chondrichthyes > Orectolobiformes > Rhincodontidae > Rhincodon > Rhincodon typus. The sequence goes on from NC_063380.1 coordinate 3,795,682, forward strand.
CAGGATATAGCTCGGCAGAGATCTGGGTGAAGAAACGGCAGATGGAATTTAATCTGGACAATTGCGAGGTGATGCATTTTGCAAGGCCTAATGTAGGAGGAAAGTATACAATAAGTGGCAGAACCCTTAGAAGCATCAACATACAGAGGGATCTAGGCACACAGGTCCCTCAAAGTGGTAAAATGGTTTAAGATGGGCAAGAAGACACTGTATATGGCATGTTTGCCTTCATCAGCAGGGGGGTGGGGGGACATAGACTACAAAACTTGGCAAGTCATTATTGCAGCTGTATGGAACATTAGATAGGCCACATTTGGAATACTGTGTGCAGCTCTGCACACAGTGGAGAAGTCGGTGAGGATACAGAAACAGTTTACCGGTACATTACCTGGTTTGGAGGGTATTAGCTATGAGGAGAAATTGAACAGACTTGGTTTGTTTACACATTAAGGTTGAGGGGCGAATTTACAGAAGTTTACAAAATCGTGGGGCATGGACAGTCAGAGACTCTTTCCTAGGGTAGAAGTGTCACTTACTAGGCGATGTAGATTTACGGTAAAATGGGATATGTTTAACACTGCCAAAGGCAAGCCCCCACGCACAGAGGGTAGTAAGTGCCAGGAATGCACTGTCAGAGGTGGTAGTGAAGGCAGATACAATACTAACGTTTAAGAAATGTCTTGACAGATATAAATAGGTAGGAAATAGAGGGATTCGGACCACATCCAGGCAAAAGGTGTTGTTGTTCATTGGGAGCTGCTTTGATTCTAAACATTGCACCCCATCTTGTTCACTCTGGCACCCAACTTCAGGTGCTTCTAAATTTCAGGAACAGCACCTCCCCTCCTTCTGGACCTGTGCCCACTGCCGTTCAACATTTTCTTTCTAGACAAACCCCTTCATTCCAGGGACCAGCAGAGGGAACCCCCTCTCAAGTGTCGATACGTCACCACCTCCAGCACCCCACCTCTACACCCCTCCCCACCTCCAGCCCCAACAGGTACGGGCCCAGGCCTCCTTGGTTAGGACAAACCCCCTTTCCCTGTAACAACGCCAATTAAAGCCATCCTCTGGGCCCAAGCAGTCAGCCACGGGGCCCAGTCCACTACACCCCCCGAGGGTGTGAACGGGTCTCATCTCTTACTGCCAGGGGCTGCTGGTTCACAACCCCAAGGCAACACCATGACCACCCGCACCCCACCCAGCTGCAATAGCAAGGGAAAGGCCTACAGTGTGAATGGGGGTGCAGGGAAAGCAGTGGGGAGGTAGGCTGCAGCACACAATCGTGGCAGGGGCTGGACGCTCCAGAGCCACAAACAAGATCAGTCTCAGGCTCCTGGCTGATTTTTCTTTTATAAAAAGGTGTGGTGGTGAGGGGAGACACAGAAATGGACATTCACCACATCAAAAAGGCACCACTGGGCTGCAGATAGGCAGAACAGAGGTACCGAGGGCATAGCAGAAGCAGTGACCTAGCAGCAGGAAGGAAAAGTTGCGAAGAGGACATGAGCAGAACGGGGGGGGGGAGATTGTTTTACTTTGGGGCTTTTTGGGGAGCTATCAGTATGCCGGAGAGGGGGCAGACAAGATTAACCAGGATGTTGCCAGGAATGGAGGGTTTGATAAATAAATACTGCCTGGAAAGGCTGGGACTTATTCCCCCACAACAACATAGGAGGCTGAAGGGTGGCCTTATAGAAGTCCATACAATTACGAGGGGTATAGATAAAGTGAACGATGAGGGTCTTTTCCCTAGGGGCAGGATTTCAAAACTACTGGGCACCTTTTCTTTTTATAAAAAGTCTTTTACCTCTCACCTTAAAAAAAAGGGACACAAGGGCCAATTTTGTTTTAAAAGAAACTACACAGTGGTTCTTCTGTGAAATGTCAGAGCTGGTACACGTGGAAACAGATCCTTCGTCCACGCCAACCAGATATCCTAAATTAATCTAGTCCCATTTGCCAGCATTTGGCGCATATCCCTCTAAACCCTTCCTATCCATGTCCCCATCCAGATGCCTTTTAAATGCTGTAACTGTACCAGCCCCCTCCACTTCCTCTGGCAGCTCGTTCCACACACGCACCACCCTCTGCATGAAATAAGTTGCCCCTTCGGTCCTTTTTAAATCTTCCCCCTCTGGTTTTGAACTCCCCTACCCTGGTTATTCACCCTATTCAGGGGAACCCGTGGATGCGAGTACAGCTACAACATTTAAAAGACATGTTGGATAAGTACACGAAGGAGAAATGTTTGCAGGGAAATGGGCCGAGCGCAGGCAGCTGGGACTAGTTTAGTTTGGGATTATGGTTAGCACAGACCGCTCGGTCTGAAGGGTCTGTTTCCGTGCTGTTTGGCTAGGAGTACTGATCAAACCCAGGCAACGGTGGCACAATTGTAGGTGACACATGGGACCCCTCCTCTGGGCAGAGAGCACCCTTCAAAAATCACTGGGAAAATCCATTAGCTGGTGGGCAGAGATGGCGCTGCCACTTGTGGGCAAGACCAGAACAAGGAGCCAATGATGCAAGGGTGGTCATGAATAAATACAAAATGGGAATTCAAGAGAAATATCACACTGCACAGAGAGCAGGGAGAATGCAGAATTCAGTGACGCAGGGAGTGATCAAGGTGTACAGTACTGATTCAGTCATTAGGCAGTACAGCACTTGGAATATCCCTGAAAAAGACAGACACGTCTTTAATGTTTTTCAGCTTGCCTCGTGGCGAGGCCAAATGCAAGAAGGACATATTTTGAACGATCACGACAAGTGATACTGAAGGCTTCGTATGTAGTCTTCTTGCTTTTGTCCTGATCAGCGCAAAACCACATTTGAGCTTTCTGCATCTGTTGTTGCTTTTGTTTTGGGCAGGGGAGAAGAGGAGACATGGACAAACACCAGGGTGAAAGGGTTAGGAGGATGTGTCGATGGGACGGGAGGTGGCTCAGCACGAGGGACTAAGGTAAAATGCCCCAACTGGGCACGCTGTATGCAGGCCGATACCTGATTATGGTGCGTGTTGTAGTGGAGAGGAGAGTTGGTCTGCATCTTACACCCGCCAGCTCCACCGCTGATGCCGAGACCCTCCGCGAACTCCAGCGTGGCCAAAGTGCTGGGGACCTGCTGCAGGGCATACTGGGTGCTGACCACATTCTGTACAGCTGGTCTCGGGGACGAGCTGTCCAGGTACTGGGTCCCCTGCTGACCCAGCCTCTGCTCGATGCCACTGAAGAATACCCCACCTGCAGGGAGAAAAGGGGATGGGCTGGGTTAGGTTAGATACAAAAGTAAAAGTACCCTCCACTTTAAACTAAAAGTGAAAGTAAAGCTCCCTCTACACTGTCACCCCACCCAAACACTCCCAGGGACAGGGACATGGACAGTACAGGATTAGATACACAGCGAAGCAACCTCTCCTTTTAAACCAAAAATAAAATGGAAAGTAAAGCTTCATCTAGGTGTTTTTTTTAAAGACCAAAAAGGAAAGATTTCTTTATTCTTCAAAACTAAAGTCAAGCTGTCTCAATTCTGATCCCATCAAACACTCCTGGGACAAAAACAGCACTGGGCGAGACAAGAGTAAAGCCTACTCTACTCTTAACATGAACACAGATCTTCCTCTATGCTATCCCCGAAAGCTCCCAAGACAGGGATGGCATAGCGCAAGATAAAGCTTCCTCTACACTTTTAAACCAGAAGTAAAGCTCTCCCCAAACACTCCCAGGACAGGGATTGTAGAGATTTAGAGACTGTAAGACTCTCTTTCCACTATCCACAAACACTCCCAGGACAAGGGGCAGAACAGGGTTAGATACAGAGGAAAGCTCTCTCTAGTGTCCCCACTCATGGGGGCAGAGAAAACAAGGGGTTAGATACATATAAAAGCTCCCTCCACTCTTTTAAACCAAAGGTAAAGCTCTTTCTACTCTCTTAACCTCAAAGTAAAGCTTCCTCTGCACTATCCCCATTTAACACTCCCATGACAGAGACAGCACGGGGTTAGATCCAGAGTAAAGCTCCCTGTACATTGCCACAAACACTCCCAGGGCAGGTCTCCAACAACATGGATTCATTCCCGCTTCCAGTCAAACATGAAACAACAGTGCACCTTGTCAATCGTGGACAGGTTTAGGGAAGAGACAAGTCATTCACTGCAGACTTCAGGGAGATTTAGAAAAAGGGGAACATTTTTTTTAAAAAAATTAATCAGTCATGTTAGGGATTTGGAAATAGGGTTGAGAATTTTTTTAAAAAACGGGAGCTGTCGCCAGACGCAGGGTTCCAGTCAGCAGGCACAAGTGAACAGGACTGGGATAAGCTGATCATTCAGGAGGGGAGAACGTGGGTGAATGGCTGACCGTGACTGGGAATAGTTGAGACACTGGAGGAGCTGACAAAGGGTTCCCTCTCCAGACAGGGGTCTGAGTCAAACAGCGTTACAGAGGTAAATGGAAATCAAACAGTATGGCTGGTACAGCCTGGTTCTGCCTCAGAAACCAGGGAGAGGGACAGAGTCGGGAACTCAGGCAGGGGGCCAGGGGGCCGAAAAGGACAATCTCAGTGGCCACCCAGGAGAAACTGACTGTTCGCGGTCCTGAAGGGGTGGGGGTCAGGTAAAGGGGTTTTGGGTTTGACAACTGGGCGCTGTGAGGGGAAATAATACTCCCTGACTAACACACGGTGCGGGACAGCGCTCCCTTCTGGACTACACTATCAGCGCGCTCACCACCACAGCACCCACACCCCCCCTCCCCCCCCCCCACCCCAGGGGGCCGCTACATTCCGTACCTGGATGCTGTGCAGTCTCCCTGAGGTCTGTAATCTCTCCTTCCACGATGTTTGGTTAAGATACAA
>NC_063380.1:3800635-3807972 GCF_021869965.1 Rhincodon typus
GTTAAACTGCAGGCCAAATGCTCCAAGTCCGTTACACATCCCCCCCATCAAATCCAACACAGAGCTTCGCTCGAGTTGCCACTCCATCCCTCCACCACCGACGCACAGCCATAGCAGTGTGTACCTGGCAGGAACCGCACTGCAGGCTTGACAAGGCTGTTCCAAGGGTACCCTTGGAAACCCATGGCCCCTACCCACCAGAGGCAAACACACACACACACACCAAGCTCTCCTCCGTGCCCCACGCACCATCCTGACTCGGAAGTAGATCAGCCCCACTTTCACCGTTGCGGGTTTGAAATCCTCGAGCACACCTCCCCTCCCACAAACAGTGAAGCAGTACCCATACCACAGGGCTGCAAAGGGATCAATGTGTCAACAGATCAGCACCACCTTCTCAATGGGGCGGTCAGCGAAGACAGGTTCATGCAGCAATGCCCACAGCGCTGCATTCACCTCTGCGCACCTCGCCCTGGGAAGGTAGTACTAGCCCAGGCGCAGAGAGGATGCAGATGTTCCAGGTTAATGATCAGCTGGCTTCCCCCCCCAACTTTGCTCACTACACATCAAATCCACGGCTGCCAGCACCTCACAGCCTTCAACGCCCAGTGAGCTACAACACTGGAAAAGGAGTCACCACTAGACAGGAAGAAATAGATGGTTCATAAGCAACAAGCTCCCAAGAACAGCAACGTGAAGGCGACCCAGCTCCTGCTTTCTACAGTGCCATCGGATAACCCACTGTCCAACACCCTGAGCAACAACTTCATTTCAACAATATCCAGGCTTGGACTGACAAGTGGCAAGCGGCAAGCAACATTCATGCCACACAAATGCCAGGCAATGACCATCTTCAACAAGAGAGAATCTAACCATCACCCCTTGACGATCAACTATGTTATAACTGAATCCCCACCAACTATCAACATCCTGGGGGTTACAAGAAACTGGGACCCAGCCCCATATCAACCCTGTGGCTACAGGAGCAGGTCAGAGGCTGGGAATCCTGCAGCGGGTAACTCCCCTCCTGGACCACCCCCACCCCCGCCACCCCCCCCAAAAGACTGCCCCACCATCAACAAGGCACAAGTCAGGAGGGGCAGGGAATACTCCCCACTTGCCCTGGACGGGTGGGGGGGCAGCTCTGACACTCGGGAAGCTCCACACCGTTCCAGGGACAAAGTTGGCCCCCCACCGTCCCCTCAATCAACATGCTAGCCTCCAACTTCAACACTCATTCCCTCCGCCAACAGAGTGTATATTGTCTACAATATGTAACTCACCATGGCCCTAACAGTGCCCTCCAGCTCACAAACTACATACCATACAGACATACAAGACATGGGGGGAAAGAACAGTGAAGAGTTTTATGTTCAGTTTACAGAAAGTAAAGGGTGCTCTGCCTTCTCCCTGTGCAGTGTTTTGGAAAAGCTGTGTCCTGACCACAACCAAGTCCTCAAGCATCATGAATAAGTGGCAGGCGGCAGCCATTCAGCCCATCCAGACTGCTCGCCCTTTCAATTCAATCCTGGTTGTTCTCAGAGCCCTTCTCACACTGTCCAAGTGAAGAAAGTCCTTTCTCTGTTCTGATACAGTCTTGTCCCGAGACTGTCCACACCACCCCCCCACCCCCACAGCCCAGTCCCCAGCCCGTGTCAACATCCTTTCATAACCCCATCCGTCTGAACAAGATCAGCTCTCGTTCCGAAGCGCAGGGATGATACCAATCCAATTTACTCAATCGTTCTTTACGCTCCCACTCCACCCCCAACCCCACCTCCACCTCCACAGAATGCTCCTCACCCTTACAGCAATCAAGTGACCCTTCGGCGAATTACCCCAAACACCGCCCCATAACAAATCCATCCTGCCCGAGATATGGAGACAACAAAACAGGCAGCACTCCTCCAGAACCCACTGTGGGACAGGGAATCAAAGATTCCCCACCCTCCAAGTACAGAAATTCTTCAATGTCACACAGCATGGAAACAGACCCTTCAGTCCAACCCGAACATAATCTCCAACTAAACTACTCCCACCCACCTGCCTGCTCCTGGCCCACATCCCTCCAAACCTTTCCTATCCAAGTACTTATCCAAACATGTTTTAAATGCTGTAACTGGACCAACATCCACCACCTCCTCTGGAAGTTCATTCCACACGCAAACCACTCTCTGCTGAGGAAAAGTCGCCCCTCATGTCTTCCTTAAATCCCTCTCCTCTCACCTTAAAAATGTACCTCCTGGCCTTGAAATTACCCATCTTAGGGAAACGATACCTACCATCTACTCTATCTAAAGCTCTCATTATTTTATAAACTTCTATCGGGTCGCCTCTCTCAGCCTCCTACGCTCCAGTGAAAACAAGGTCCCAGCCTCTCCTTATAACTCAGACCGGCAACGTCCTGGTAAATCTCTCCCGAACCCCTCTCCTGTTGAATAACATCCTTCCTATAAAGAGAACAGGACGCAGTGCTCCAGAAGAGGCCTCACCAATGTCCCTGTACAACCTCAACATGACGTCCCCAACTCCTACACTCAAAGCTCTGAGCAATGAAGGCAAACGCGCCAAACGCCTTCTCGTTTGGACTCAATGGCCGATGCCACAGTCCCTGCTTCTGGACCCCAAGGCCAAAGGGAAAGGAGCACCCCTCCCTGTAGGTCTTGTTCATAGCAGATAAAACTCCATCTCCAGTGCTCAAAACCCTGGTCACCTCAAAAATCGCCCGTCCAAACATCAGCATTGTCCCAACCTCAAGGGCAGGCAGTGGGAAGGACAGACACTCTGACCACAAGCGCTCCGAAGCTGGCCGTGCAGAGTGGCCGCCAACGTCGTGCCTGCCACTCAACACGAGGACGCGGCAGGTGCTAGATCAAGTCACAGCATCGAATCCCGCGATCTTCCTCCCCAGCCGGACGGCAACACTTCATGGTCAAAAGACGCGCACACATGCCCCCCGTCAACGTCTAACCAACACGCACCCCGCAGGTACCAAGCCCTCAGCCCGCGGGTCTTCCCTGCCACCCAGATATACCCCTCCACCTGGTGTAGCACCCGCCCCCACATGGTCCACTGTCACCAGATCAGTCAGCTCCCCACCATGTGGAAAAAGCACCCAGCTGAAACGATTTCAAGAGCCTCTAAATCGATTGTAGGGGAGGGGTAGGTAGGGTTTCCTGGGTTTCCGTGAAAATCAGAAAGACAGGAGAGGGTGCTTCTGAATCAGGAAAATGAATAGCCAACTTCATTAGTAAAAGGATAGACACGAGCAAGGTAACTCTGAAGAATTGAACAGCATTTGTTTCAACGCAAGAGTGATGAACTCAGGCCACGTATTGGAAAACAGGACTGGGAACACATAGCCATTATAGAAACTTGGCTGAATGAATGACAGGACTGGCAGCTCAATGTTGTACATTTTAAATGTTATAGGAAGGACGGAAAGGAGGGTGGGGAGGTGGCGGTGGTATCTTTGATTAAGGAAAAATATTACTTCCATAATTAGACATATTTCTGAGGGAGCACCCAAAGAAAATATACAGGTTGAAATTAAAAAATAAAGTGATGATCACCTTGATGCAATCGTACTATAGCCTCCCTCTGACTATAGGGGAAGGGGGGGAATTGAGGGGCAAATATGTAGCGAGATCTCAGATATATGTAAGAATAGGGCTGTAATAGGGGATTTCAATTTCCCAAACACTGGCTGGTGCTGCCATAGCGTTAAAAGGTTTGGATGGCAAGGAATTTGTTAAATATTTTCTTTATCAATGTTCCTCCGAGAGAAGGAGCAAAATTTGACCTTCTCTTCGGTAATAAGGCAGGGCAAGTGACTTCAGTGTTAACAATGGAACACTCTGGGACTCATGATCATAATTCTATGAGTTTTAAAATAGTTATGGAAAAGGATAGCCTTCCATAAAAGATAAACTGGAGTATGGCAAATTTTAATGGTGTGAGACAAGAACTTTCAAAAGTTGATTGTAGTACACTGTTCGCAGGTAAAAGGACGTCTGACAAGTGGGAGGCGTTCAACAGTGCGATGAGGAGAGTTGAGGCATTTTGTTCCTGAGAGAGTGAACGGTAAGGGTGATAAGATTAGGGAAGGATGGATTAATCAAGATATAGAGGTTCTAGTCAAGTACCAAAAAAAAGGAATCATTAAATGGACAACCGGGATTAAATAAATCTCTCGAAGAGCATAGGGCTTTCGTAAGAGGGCAATAAGGGGATATGAGATAGCCTTGGCAAATAAGGTTAAGGATAACTCAAAGAGATTGTACAATTACATTAAGAGCAAAAGTACACCTAGAGAGAGTAGATCCCCTTAAAGATCAACAAGGTCATCTTTCTGTTGAATCTCCATAGTTGGGAAGAGATGTTAAAGGAATATTTCGCATCAGTTTTTACCGTAGAGAAAAAAAAAATGGAGGCTAGAGAACGCAGGGAGATAAATATTGATATTTTGATAACAGGTCACATTACGGACAAGCAAGTGCTGGAGTGTCTCCCAGGACACTATGGGAAGTTAGAGAGGAAATGGAGGGGCCCATAGCAGAAATATCAGTATCACCTACAGCTACGTGCAAGATGCCAGGGGACTGGTAGGTGGCTAATGTGTCTTTATTTCGGAAAAGCTGTTAAGGAGAAGCCTGGGAACCATAGACCTGTGAGCCTGACGTCAGTGGTGGGTAAATTGTTGGAGGCAATTCTGTGAGATAGGATTTACATGCATTTGGAGGGGCAAGGAATGATTAGGGAATACGCAGCATGGTTTTCAGTAAGAGAAATCATGTCTCACAAACTTGAATGAGTTATTTTTCCCTGAGGAAGTAACCAAAAAGATTGATGAAGGCAGAGTGGTAGATGTGGTTTACTTGGACTTTAGTAAAGTCTTTTATAAGGCTCTGCATGGTCAACTAATTCATAAAGTTACATCACGTGGGATTCACAGAGAGCTTGCTAATTGGAGGTAAAATTGATTTGTCAGTAGGAGACAGAACGTGGTCGTGGAGGGCCGTGGATCACCACTGTTCCACAAGGATCGGTGCTGGGTCCACTTTTGTTTGTCATTTATATAAATGGATTTTGATAAGAACATAGGAGGTATGCTGAGTAAGTTTGCAGATGACACTAAAATTGGTGGTAGCGTGGACAGTGAAGAAGGTTATCTAGGATTAGAGTTCTTGATCAATTGGGTCAATGGGCTGAGGGGTGGCAGACAGTTCAATTTTGATAAATGCAAGGTATTACATTTGGAGCAGGTCTTATACAATTAAAAGTAGGACCGCGGGTGGTGTTGTAGAACAGAGAACCAGGGGAAGAGGTATATAATCCTTTGAAATTTGCATCACAGGTTAAGGCAGCATTTAGCATGCTCGTGCTCACTTATGAGAGCTCAGAGTACAGGAGTTGGGATGTCATGTTGAGGTTCTACAGGACATTGGTGAGGCTTCTTCTGGAGTACTTGTGTCCAGTTCTGGTCACCCTGTCATAGCAAGGGTATTAGTAAACTGGAGACAGTTCCGAAAAGATTTATAAAGGGTGCTGCTGGGTTAGGAGGGTTTCAGTGATAAGGAAAGGCTAGGACTTTTTTTCCCCACTAGAGCATAGGAGGTTGTCAGGTGACCCTATAGAAGCTTATTAAACCATGAGGGGTACAAAGTGAATGGCAGACGTCCTTTCCTGAGGGTTGATGTTAAGATTAAGAGGCATATCTTTAAGGTGAAAGAGGAAAGATTTTTAAAAATGACATAGGGGGAATGCATTTTAAAAAAAAGTGGTTCACGTGTGGAATGAACTTCCAGAGCAAGTGGTGGATGCAGGTACAGTTACAATGTTTAAAACATGTGGACAAGTACATGGATAAGAAAGGTTTGGAGGGATGGGCCAGGTGTAGGCATGTTGGACTCGTTTAGTTTGGGATTATGCTCGGCATGATTCTTTGCACCAAAGAGTCTGTTTCTGTGTTGTATTACTCTATGTTTAAAAAAAAAACAGAAGCCTCCAGAACTACTCCATTCTGAACACAGCCAGATGGGACATGGGGTGGGGGGAGAAGACAGCACAGAGGACAAGTGTGTGGGGTAGAGACAGCAATGAGGACAGAGTGAAGGGTGGGGAAAGAGGGCAAGAGAGGAGGCAGACACAGAGTGGAGGCGACCAGGGAAGAGAGCAAAAAGGGGGCAGAAGGGAGGAAAGGGCAATAGCTGGAATCCAGACACTGCAAGCACCTCAGGTACCCCAACAAGAAACAGGCTGTAGCAACAGACACAGTGATACATCAGCTGGTTAATACCCGCGCATGAGAATGAATCATTTCTGGCTCAGACGACACACACACACACTGCAACCATAAAGGGAAGGGGAGAAAGAGAAACTCCTTCCTCTTTAGGTAGAAGAACAAACTAGCCTCTGGACTACACAACCCTTCAAATGAAAGTCTCTCTCTCTCTCTCTCATGCACAGATCATCTCTCCGTCCCCAACCACCAAACCTACAGCCACCGCACCCTGCAAGGCGGTTCAAAAGCAAAATTGCAAAACGAAAAAAAAAGACACAATCCCGATAGGACACAAAACGAAAAAAAGAGAGAGAAAACCAGCCAGGGGCGGGAGTTGGGGAAATTAAAAAAAAAACACACACACACAAGCTCTTGAAGCTCAAAAGAAAAAAGCGCCGAAGTCTATTGTCAGCGGGTGTTGCTATATCAAACCCGCAGGGAAGAGAGACAACTTGGGGCTGTTTTCCATTGCACACTCCTCCTCAAAAAGTCTTGCACCAGGGGAAGGGGATGTCGGTCTAATGCAGAAGTGTGTGTGTGTGTGTGGGGGGTGGGGGAATCCCACATGCACATTCGCGATTCACAAAAGCTGCAAAACCCACGAGGAGGAACAGGGCGCCTGTAAACATGCGGCAGATATGGAACTACTATAATCAGAAAAAAAGAGGGGTTGCATTTAATAAAAAAGGCGGAGGGGGAAAAGAAACGTAGAAAAAGCATTTTACCGCTGGGGATTGCAAACCGCTTCAACAACAAAAAAAAACAACAAATTTGTAGCCGCAGAAACAATAAAAAACCGAGCATTTTTTTAAATTTCTATACACGTGTCGACACGTGTTTCTGTGGAAGGGTCGGTTTAAGACATAAACACGCAAGGTCGCATGCAAAAGCACTTTTTCTCTCCTTGCTGAAACTGAAGAAGTGCAATTTAAAAAATGAAGAGGCTTGCAATTCAGAAGGCGTACAGAAAGAAAAGTCGTTCCCCCATCGACAAGTCTAACGTGCGGGGTATTCCGGGAATTAGATGCAACATGGGGGGGGGGGGGGGGGGGGG
>NC_063380.1:3808072-3810024 GCF_021869965.1 Rhincodon typus
CCGATATTTGCAACAGATAAGACAAACTTGGCAAACGTTACGTTTTGCTACAATGCAGAAAGCAAAAGCATGAATGACTATGTATTTTTTTTTTTAAAAATTGTTTTTAAAACGTAGGGAAGAGAAACTAATTCGATCGAAACTGCAAAGCAAAGATAAAATGAAATGAGGCGAGAGTGCAATTTCACATTGTCAAAAACAATAATACCAGCGATGCAAAAGGAGGGGGTATGGGTGTGGGAGGAAAAGAAACGAGGTGAAAAGAAGGCAAATTTTTCTTTTAAAAAAAAAAGCAAAACGGTTGGAAAGTGTGAAGACGAGGGCTACCAACGAGGAGAGAGAATGCACCGCGTTTATGTAAGTCAATAGTCGCAGGGGAAAAAAAAAAATGAATGAACACACAGCAAATGGTAGAAATTGCCAAAATGACGAACAGGGGCAAGTGCAAGGGATGCGGGAAAAAATTAAGGGAACCAAGAAACAAAAAGTGAATGGATGCGAATAAAAACGAGAAGTCGAGAGGGCGCCGAACATGCCAAAAGAGCGAAAACGTACAGTAAGATCAAAGTGCATGTGCAGACAAACCATGGGATTTTTAAAAACAACAAAATGAGATTACAAGCAAATGAAGTGGGGGGGGGGAACCTAATGAGAGAGCAGGATATGCAAAAACCTCCCAAAACGCGACAGCAGGCTTCCCAAAAGTGCACGGAAAGGTCAAAATGAGAGAGTGTGTGCAGGCAATCCTCCAAAAGCGTGCATTAAAGCCGAAAACAAAAAAGGGCAGAATGTGTGGAGGGCGGCAGCCAGAACGAGTGTGCAGCAGGGAGTGTAAAAACACGCCAGAGTGCGCCAAGAGCTGAAGGCCAGATGAGAGTGCAAAAGGAAGTGCGAGGGTAAAATAGCCGAGAGGAGAGCAAAATAAAAATCACAACGGCAGAAAAAGAAATGCAAATAAAAAAAGTGCAATACACACTAAACGCAGATACAGAAATGGGGAGGGAGAGAGTATGTCTTAAAATAAAGCAACGGCAGAGAGAAACAGAACGCGGAAAAACAACTAAGTGTAATACACACACAAAACGCAGACAAGCGTGGGAAGGGCGAGAATATATATTTTAAAAAGCAGGAGAGAGAGAAAAACAGTGCAACGCACAAAATGCAGATACAGAAACGGGGAGGGCGAGAATGTATTTTAAAATAAAGCAGCGGCACAGAGAAAGGAATGCAAAAAAAAAAGCGCAATAGACACAAGCACGGGGAGGGCGAGAATATGTGTGTGTATATATATATATATATATATATTTTAAAAAGACAGCAGAAAGACGAGAAGGCTGTGTTTTTTTTCCAGGGGAACAAGTGGAAGGAGAAGGAGGAGGAGGAGGAGGAGGAGGAGGGGGAAGGGGGTGTGAGGAAAGGAGGAGGAGGGGGGGGGGGGGCAAACTTAACGAACTGAGGGGCGAGAAATTTGTGGTGGGCGGAAGGGAGAGAAAGAGGAGCAAAAAGAAATGCAACAGTAACAAGCAACAACAACCAGAAGAATAAGAAATTTTTTCTCCCCCCCCCAAAAAAAAAAAGCACAAAATAAAACACGCGTGCACGCCTCTAAAACGTTTGCATTGCACTGAATGCACGGACACGCAACCCAACCTGCAAGTCCTTGGTGCTCATTTTAAGAGGAGGGGTGGGAAAAAGAGAGAGAGAGAGAGAAAAAGGAGGAGGAAGGGGGGAAAAAAAAAGGACAAGTTGGCCTGGGAGCTGACGTCAGCCAAGGGGAGGTCAGAGGTCACCCTGACATACCCCCCCCCACCCCAAAACAAGAAAGACAAATCAAAAACAATCTTAAAACAAATAGGAACATTTTCCACGACGCAAAAGGAACTCGCCCGCGGTAAAACGATTTCTTTTTTAAAAATATTTTTTTTTTTTAAATTTCTCCCACCCCCCCCATA
>NC_063380.1:3810124-3810380 GCF_021869965.1 Rhincodon typus
AGCCAGGGGATGTCAGTCGGAGCAAGAGTAAGGCCATTCCCTCTGCTTCCTCATCCAACGAGATCGCGGCTGATCAGGGTTTCCGCTTTCCCTCCCCTTTTCCCCAGAAATGTTGTCTTTTTCTTTCTAAACACCCCCCCCCCTGCCCCGTTCTCACCTTACTTCACCTGATCGGCACCCCAGTTCTGGATAAGGGGGTCATTTTGACTGGAACTATTAACCCCCCATTCCTATTCCTATTCCTATTCCGTCCCCC
>NC_063380.1:3810480-3811197 GCF_021869965.1 Rhincodon typus
CACTTCCCCCCCCCACCCCTCCTCCGCGAGGAACAAAAAAAGATGGCGGCGGCCGACGATCCGACCCGCGCGGAGACCGAAGCGGGCGCTCGCGTCCTAGGCCTCAGGCTTCTCGCCCTCTTCCCCGGTCATCGGCGTCGCCTCTCGCCGCGCCATCCGCCCTCCATCCACCTCAATCCGCGCGGCCCGGGCGCCGAGCTCTCTTTTGCCGCTCGGGGATTTGAAGGGAGAGGAGAGGGGAGGGGGGTGGGGAGGGATGGGAGGGAGGAGGAGGAGGAGGTGGTGGGGTGGGGGGAAGGGTAATCGCCGATAATGGAGGACGACGGTTCCAAGATGGCGGAGCCGGCTTTTCTCTCGCTCTCGCTCAGTCCTTCTCTCCTTCCCCCCCCCCCCCCCACGCCCACCCCCAACCTACCTCATACAAGGTCAAGTCTCGCGAGAGCTGCGCTCCACAGGCATGATGGGAAATGTAGTCTTTTCTTCTACCACCCCCCCTCCCAAAACAACCCCAAACTTTGTCATCCCCAACTCTTGCCTTACCTGGATGGACCAGGTGAGGGAGTCCAAAATTGGAGAAAAGACTCCAAAACCTTCAGTGTCTCTCCATCTTATCACACCCCACTGTCCCCGGCCGCCCATTTTCAGTCTTTTGGAAGAGGTTGTGGCTGGAGCGAGGCCATCCAGCCCATCCAGTTTTTGGGCTAGTAGAGCCAGGGG
>NC_063380.1:3811697-3823109 GCF_021869965.1 Rhincodon typus
CCCCCCACCCCCCCACTTCCTACCACCTCTCTCTCCTCCTATCTCTCATTTTGGTAAAACAAACCAGGGCAGGACTTACACAATTAATGGTAGGGCCCTGGGTAGTGTTGTAGAACAGAGAGACTTAGGGGTTCAGATCTATAATTCCATGAAGTTTGTGTCGCAAATAGACAGGGTGGTTAAGAAGGCGTTCAGCACACTTGCCTTCATTGCTCTGACCTTTTGATAGGAAGAGAGAAATTGAGGAACAAATATGCAGGAAGATCTCAGATATATGTAAGCATAATAAGGTTGTGATAATGGCGGGGGCGAGATTTTAATTTTCCAAACATTGACTGGATCTACCACAGTGTTAAAGGTTTGGATGGTGAAGAATTTGTCAAATGTGCTCAAGAAATTTTTTTTTAACCAAAAGGTGGATGCTCCTACGAGAGAAGGTGCAAAACTAGACCTTGTTTTGGGTAATAAGGCAGGGCAGGTGACTGAAATAGAAGTGGGGGAACACTTTGGGTCTAGCGATCATAATTCTATTAGTTTCAAAATGGTTATGAAGAAGGATAAACCTTCCATAAAAGTTAAAGCTTTTAATTGGAGTAAGGCAAATTTTAATGGTATGAGACAAGAACGTTCAAAAGTTAAACTGTTGGCAGGTAAAGGGATGTCTGATGAGTGGGAGGCATTCAGGAGTGTGATGACGAGAGTTAAGATGCATTTTGTTCCTGTTAGAGTGATAGGTAAGGCCAGTAAGATTAAGGAACAATGGATGAATAAAGATATTGAGGTTCTAGTCAAGAATACAAGAGAATTTTCTTTAGACACGGACAACATGGTTCAATTGAATCTCTTAATCAATATAAAGAGTGTGGGGCATTCTTAAGAGTGAAATCGGGAAGACAAAGAGAAGATATGAGATAGCGTTGGCAGATAAGGTTAATCCAAAAGGATTCTACAAAGACATTAAGAGCAAGAAGATAACTGGAGAGCGGGTTGGGCCTCTTAAAGATTAAGGAAGCCGTCTTTGTGTTGAATCCTAGGAGATGGGAGAGATACTAAAAGAATATTTTGCATCAGTTTTTACTGTGGAGAAAGAAATGGAGGCGAGAGAATGCAGAGAAATAAACTTTAATGTTTTAAAAAACAGTTCACTATCCAGAATAGGAAGTTCCAGAGGTCTTAGGGAATATAAAGGTGGATAAATCTCAGGGACCTGATCTAATGTGCGAAGTAAGGGAGGAAATTATGAGATCCCTTGGGGAAATATTTACATCATCTATAACCACAGAGGAGGTGCCTGATGACTGGAGGGTGGCTAATGTTGTGTTTTTGTTTGAGAAAGGCCGTAAAGAGAAACCGAGGAACTACAGACCTATGAGTCTGAATTTAGTTGTGGATAAATTGTTGGAGGTGATTATAAAAGATAGGATTTATGGACATTTAGAGGCAATAATTGGTTAGGGATAGTCAGCATGGTTTTGTGCGAGGAAAATCGTGTCTCACAAACTTAACTGAGCCTTTCGAGAAAGTTACTAAAAAG
Organism: Rhincodon typus; assembly: GCF_021869965.1. NCBI lineage: Eukaryota > Metazoa > Chordata > Chondrichthyes > Orectolobiformes > Rhincodontidae > Rhincodon > Rhincodon typus. Next base: position 3,813,232 of record NC_063380.1, read on the forward strand.
ATTGATGACAACAGAGCAGTAGATGTTGTTTATTTGGATTTCAGTAAAGCCTCTGACATGCTTCTGCGTGGTAAACTAATCAGTAAAGTTAGGTCACATGGGATTCAGGGTGAGCTTACCAATCAGATATATAACTGGTTTAACGGCAGGAGACAGAGAGTAATGGTGGAGGGTTGCTCTATGGACTGGAGGCCTGTGACCATTGGTGTCCCACAGGGATCGGTTTTGGCTCCTCGTTTGTTTATCATTTATATAAAGGATTTGGATGAGAACATAGAAGGCGTGGTTAGTGAGTTTGTGGACGACACCAAAATTGGTAGCATTGTAGGCAGGGAAGAAGGTTTTCTAAGATTACAAAGGGATCTTGATCAAATGGGTCAATGGGCTGAAAAATGGCTGAAAAATCTGGATAAATGCGAGGTGTTGCATTTTTGGTACAATAAACAAGGGAGGGCTTGTACAATTAATGGTAGGGCCCTGGGTAGTGTTGTAGAACAGAGGGACCTAGGCGTTTATGTTCATAATTCTTTAAAGTTTGCGTCACAAGTAGACAGGGGTGGTTAAAAAGGCTGAAAGAACTGCAGATGCTTTAAAAAAAACCGACGTTGCTGGAAAAGCTCAGCAGGTCTGGCAGCATCTGTGAAGAAAAAAGTCAGAGTTAACGTTTCGGGTCCAGTGACCCTTCCTCAGAACTGATTTAGAAGGTGTTTGCCTTCTTGCTCAGAGCTTTGCGTAGAGGAGTTGGGATGTCACGTTGAGGTTGTACAGGGACGTTGGTGAGGCCGCTTCTGGAGCACTGTGTCCCGTTCTGTTATAGGAAGGATGTTATTCAACAGGAGAGGGGTTCAGGAGAGATTTACCAGGATGTTGCCGGGTGTGGACAGTCTGAGTTATAAGGAGAGGCTGGGACTTTTTTCACTGGAGCATAGGAGGCTGAGAGAGGTGACCGGATAGAAGTTTATAAAATAACGAGAGCTTTAGATAGAGTAGAGGGTAGGTATCGTTTCCCTAAGATGGATAATTTCAAGGATAGGAGGTACATTTTTAAGGTGAGAGGAGAGGGATTTAAAAAAGACATGAGGGGCAACTTTTGTTTTACACAGAGGCTGCTTAGCATGTGAAATGAACCTCCTGATGAAGCAGCGGATGCGGGTACAGTTCCAACGTTTAAAAGACATTTGGATGGATATATGAATCAGAAAGCTTTGGAGGGGTATGGGCCAGGAGCAGGCAGATGGGAGTAGTTTAATTTGGGGACATGGTTGGCACGGACTGGATGAGCCAAAGGGTCTGTTTCCGTGCCGTGTGACTCTATTACTCCGATATTCTAATTCTCTCTCCGTCCACAGATACTGCAAGACCTGCCGTGTTTCTTTACAATGCAATCAGATGCAGGGTGGGATAATAGATCGGCACAACGTCGCGGGCCTGTACTGTTTTATATATCCTTCCTGTAATGTGGATTCCAGAACCGCACACAGCTGCTCCAACTCCAGATGGCCCAACCAAGGTATTATGCGCTTCCAGGATCACCTCTCTACTCTTAAACCCTGCGTCTCGGTCAATAAAGCAAGTAGCCCATGTGCCTCCTGAACCACTGTAACTGCCCGCGCTGATACCTTAAGGGATGAACGTACCTGCGCACCCAGTTCTATCTGATCCTCCCATTCATCGTGTGCTCGCCTGTATCTGCTGCCCCGCCTTGTCTTTCCAGACGGAAGCGGCCGTGGGTTTGGAAGGCACTGCCTCGGGAACCGAGGGTGCATCTTGTGGACGGTACACGCTGCTGCTGTTGAGCGTCAGTGGCGCCAACCGAGAGATGTAGCTGGCACGTCCTGCGCTTCTTGAATGTTGCCAAAGCTGCCACCCCCCCCACCCATCCAGGGCAAGTGGCTGGCGAAAGTCATGTTACAGACTGTTCGTCCCCTTGAGCCTGGGCCGACATTATTCATGTGCGTTTTCCACCCGATCCCCTCATTCCCCGACTGATCGGGAATCGATCTATCTCAGACTTAAATATACACGAGGGTTCTGCACCCCATCCCCCCACAGCTCTCAGTGGTGAGGAGGAGGCCCTCAACCCACTCAAGAAATTCCTCCTCCTCACATCAGCCTTAAATTGGCGCTCCCTTTGTTCTGAGACTACGCCTCCTGGTCTTAGACGAGAAATGTCAGCTTTGGCCACGTCAAGCCCCCTAAAGAATACAACATCTTTCAACAATCATAGAATCCCGACAGCGCGGGAACAGGCCCTTCGGCCCAGCAAGTCCACACCGACCCTCAGAGCATCCCAACCGAAAGCACCTGTTATTCTGCGAGAGCAAGTAGACTTCTGACCTGTTTTGCCTTTGCTCATAAGACAGACCCCACCCCCAACCAGACCAGAGATCATCGTCGTGAGCCAACTGCCTCCAATAAAATGATCATCTTTCCTTAAATAAGGGGAACCAAAGTTGCTCGCGGTACTCCAGCTCTACAGTCTCCCCAGCGCCTTGTACAGTAAGCCTCCCCCTGCCCTTACGCTCCAACCTCCCTTGAAACAAGGGCCTGCAAGTTAGGACTGAACATAAGAGTGGGAATCAGGCCATTTAACCCGTCGAGTCTGCCCCTTCGTTCACTGAGATCGCAAATTCTACAGATCCATTACCCTCCGCGAGAGAGAGAAAAAAGAAGAGACTGGAAAAGACAGATAAAGGCAAACTATTTCCACTGGTTGGGGATTCTCGAGCTGGGGCGGGGGGCGGGGGCTGGTGGTGGGGGGAGCATAGTCTGAGAATTAGACCCGGACTGTTCAGTAGAGAAGCACTTCTACGCAAAACTACCTTTCAGAATTGGCCGTGGATATGGGATCCGTTGATAAAATCCGAGTTGGATCCATTTTTGCCCAGTAGAGCGTGTTGAAGGGCATGGGCTGAAGGCAGATGTATGGGAGTTAGGGCCAGAGATCTGCCATGATCTCATTCAATGGCGGAACAGACGCGAGGGGCTGAATGGCCTACTCCCTGCTCCTCGCGGCTCTCTCGCAAGGGGAAAATCAACCTTTCCGTAATCCCACCCTAAAGTACTTGGCCAAGGAGGGGGACTCAAAATGGCGACGGTGGAAAGGCAGCATCCAGACTCCTCAGCCTGGGGTCCATCCACTTCTTTCTTTTCTCCACTCCTTTTCAGATTTTGCTTCCACTTTCCCATCTGAGGAGCGCTTGGTAATGGCGGCTTTTTCTGGAACTGGAGCGTGACGGTGAGCCTGGCGTGGGACTCTGGCAAGAGGCAACGTCAGTGAGGTAGGCCCAGTGGCGAAAGAATGTGCCTGAGGAGCAGCGACTTCAACTCTGGTTGGGTCCAGTGCTGGTTTCTTATTTTTTCATAAGCTGCGTTATTTTCTTTTAAAAATTCTTAAAATGTTCAAAATGGTGCCAGATCATGGCAATGGTAGAAGCTTTTTGCTGTACTTTACTGCATTTTTCAGTGTAAAATACCCATGACAATAAAAAAAAACAAATTTGCCCGTTAACCTCAGCTCTGCGAAACTCCCTGGCGATGGGAGAGCCTGGTTGAAAAACTGCAAATTATTCAAACCAAGAAAGTTTAGGCTCTCAGGTTGTGGAAAGATTGAAAAAGTAAAATACAGTGGGATAATCATTGTGGGCTTGAGCCTCTGCCTGGAAACAAGTTGAGACTTTGGCTCGCTGTCTGTTTTGAGATCATTTCGACTCTCAATATACATATTTAGGAAGCTCGATTTTGTTTCGATGTTATCTCGGCTTTTGCCGAATAAATCTTCAGAGGGAATCTGTAGCTTTGTGTGCACACGCCTCACTTAACAAACCAGCCTGTTTATTAACTAAACAACAGTGAAACAAGTCTCTCAAACCAGGGAGACAGCAGGAACTGCCGATGTTGGAGTGGGAGACAACACAGTGTAGAGCTGGATGGACACAGCAGGCTGGGCAGCATCAGAGGAGCAGGAAAGCTCACGTTTCGGGTCGGGACCGGGTTCGTTCTGGAATCTGACTCGTACCTTGCGCTGACTTCGTTATGAGAGAGAGCTTGGCTGGGATTTGCAATCGTCAAGTACACGCTAAACTCTATTGGACAGATTGAATTTTGATTTTGAATTTGATTGAATCTGAGAATTTTTTTCTGGGAATAAGCGACGTGTCGGTGGAATGTTTGAGATCCTTGATGAGAAGTTACCGGATAAACGGTATGGTCCTGGGGAGTGTTGCTGAACATAGAGGTGCAGGTACATAGTTCCTGGAAAGTGGGGTGTCGCAGGTAGACAGGACGGTGAAGAAGGGATTTGGGATGCTTGGTCAGTGCGTTGAGCGTAGGGAGTTGGGAGGGTAATGTTGCGGCTGTATGGGTGAGGCCACTTTGGGAGCACTGCATTCAATCCCGGTCTCCCTCCTACAGGAAGGATGTTGGGAAAGGGGTTCGGAAAAGGGATGTTAGAGGGTTAGAGCTACAGGGAGAGGCTGGGGGCTGTTTTCCCTGGAGCGTTGGAGACTGAGGGGTTGACCCTTATAAAGGTTTATAAAATAATGAGGGGCGTGGATAGGGTGAATAGCTTTTCCCCAGGGTAGGGGGAGTCCAAAACTAGAGGGGCATAGGTTTAAGATGAGAGGGAGAAAGGGACCTGAGGGACAACTTTTTCACACAGAGGGTGGTGCGTGTATGGAACGAGCTGCCAGAGGAAGTGGTGGAGGCTGGTACGATTACAACATTTAAAAGGCATCTCAATGGGGACATGAATAGGAAGGGTTTAGAGGGATATGGGCCAAATGCTGGCAAATGGGACTAGATTAATTCAGGATGTTGGGCGACAGCACAGACGGGTTGGACCGAAGGGCCTGTTTCCTTGCTCTATGACTCTAAATCGATGGTCGAAATGAAAGCAGATGTTCGCAGGCCAAGAAATGCTTCAATGATCTCCTTAACATTTAGAGGGAGATGAGAAATTGCAATGTCACAGCTATAATCAGCTTCAATTCAGAGAGAATTAAGAAGACTTCATTTGGAGGAAGGAAATTCAAGGAAGAACAGGTAAAGAGAATTGGAGCTAGGTAAGCTTGATTTCGAAAGGTATGGAAAAGAGAAGTGAGAGACGAGGGGTTGGAATGTTTAAAAGCTTGAATGCCAAAGAGATTGGGACTTTAGGCAATATGACTCTCGCTGGAGAAAAGCTTTAAGACAGAAAGAATGAAGAGAGAGCAGCTCGGAAGATGATTCTGATTCCAGCGAGGGATTTGACTTCACCAGAAATCTCTTACGTAGTGTCCTTGTTTGCTGAGGATAGAGTCGAAAGAGATGTCACCTCACCTGAAGAAGGTATCTGAGCACTCAGAATGTCCAAAAAAGAAATGCCTGGACCTTCACATTGGTACGCTGGTACAGTTATGAGTGTGTACGCCAGTTTGTCAGAAGAGCAATAGGCAGATTGTGCAACTGTTATATGTGGAAAAGAAAGCAATATTCACTGCCTATAAACCGCCCCCAGAGATACGAATCAAAATTTAGTCCTACAACAAATGAACCCAATCAGACTGTAGTTACTGTAAAAAAAAATTGAGAATGTAAAGCAAGCCATGATTACAAAAGATCACATTTAGTTAGGGGGGTTAAGAAAGCGTTTGGCACGCTTGCCTTCGTCGCTCAGAGCTTTGAGTGTAGGAGTTGGGACGTCATGTTGAGGTTGTACAGGACATTGGTGAGGCCTCTTCTGGAGCACTGCGACCAGTTCTGGTCTCCCTGTTACAGGAAGGATGTTATTAAGCTGGAGAGGGTTCAGAAGAGATTTACCAGGAAGTTGCCGGGACTGGAGGGTGTGAGGTATAAGGAGAAGCTGGATAGGCTGGGACCTTTTCCACTGGAGTGTAGGAGGTTGAGGTGTGACCTTATAGAGGTTTATAAATTCACGCGGGGTAGAAATAAGGTGTCTTTTCCCTGGGGTGAGGGATGTCAAGACTAGGGAGCACGTTTTTACGGTGAGAGGAGAAAGATTTTAAAAAAGACACAAGGGGTAACTTTTTTTCTTAGACAGTTGTTCGTGTGTTGAATAAACTTCCAGAGGAAGTGGTGGGTGAGGATACAACGACAACACTTAAAAGACTTTTGGGTAAGTACATGAATAGGAAACGTTTGGAGGGATATGGGCCAGGAGCAGGCAGGTAGGGCTAATTTAGTTTGGGATTACGGTCGGCGCAGACTGGTTGGGCCGAAGGGTCTGTTTCCCTTCTTTACGACTCTATTCGGACAACGTTTACGCAAACATGAAAGCGCGCTCAGCCCAGTGTCAGTTTCAGACCTGAGAAATTGCAGTGCCAACAGATGCCTACGCTATCTCATGCCGACAGCTGTAGGTCGGGTGATGTTCGTCCAGGAATCGACGAAGAACCTGCAAGGGTAGAAAAGCTGCAGATGGAAGATACATCAGTCAGAAGGATGTCAAAGTAATAAAGCTGAAGGAGCCAGAACCAAAAAAAAATAGGTGGTTTGAAGAATGTTTCTACTGTGGTAACACAGGACATACCAAAGCCGAAGATTATTAAGAAAGGAGAAACGACCCAGGTAAGTCAAAATTCTTTCCCGATTATTCACAAAGAGGTTCTGAGTATTTCATTTCAACGGGAGAGGGGTTTCCTTCTGTTTTGAGTCCAGGAGGCAGATCAGTAAAGATAATGGAGGGACACTGAACTTCGGCAGTCGCTGGATGGTGATATCATTTTTGCTTCCCGGTGGGGTTAATTAAAGAGAGAATGTAAATTTGATTTATTATTGTCACATGTACCGAGGTACAGTAAAAAGTTCTGTTTTGCGTGCAGCGCGGGCAGATCATACCACACAGGGTGCATCAGGGCAATAGAACAGAGCGAGGAATACAATGTTACGGCCGCAAAGAAGGTGCACACAGGGTGAGATCAACAATTTACAATTTGAGAGGTCCATTCAGTCTGATAACAGTGTGGGAAGAAGCTGTTCTTCAATCTGTTGGTGTGTGTGTTTAAGCTTTTGTATCTTCTGCCCGATGGAAGAGATTATAACTGGGGTGGGAGGGGTCTTTGATATTGGCTGCCTCCCTGAGACAGCGGGAAGTATAGATGGAGGCAGTGGATGGAAGGTTGGTTTGTGTGATGGACTGGGCTGTGTCCACAACTCTCTGTAGTTTCTTACGGTCCTGGGCAAAGCAGTTGCCTGACCAAGCTGTGATGCATTCAGATAGGATGCTTTCTGTGGTGCATCTATAAAAGTTGGCAAGAGTGAGGTTGTTGACTTGCTCGCCGAGCTGGCTTGTTCTCATTCAGACGTTTCGTCACCATGCTAGGTAACATCATCAGTGAGGCCTCCAATGAAGCGATGTTATTCTACTCTGCTGGGAATTTATACTTTCCGATCCGTTATGGTGAGTTCTGTCATTTCCAGTTTTGTTCTGTATGGGTTTGTATATGGGGTCCAATTCTATATGTTTGTTGATAGCATTATGGGTGGAGAACCATGCCTCTATGAATTCCCGTGCATGTCTATGTTTGGCTTGGTTACCTTGTCCCAGTTAAATTGATGGCCTTCATTGTCTGAGTGTACAGATATTAAGGAGAATTTGTTGTGCCGTTTTGCTGCTAGCTGATTTTAGTGTATTCTGATGGCTAGTTTCCTTCCTGTCTCTCCCATGTAATGTTTGTGGCAGTCGTTGCATGATATTTTGTAAACCGCATTGGTTCTGCATGTTGTGGGAATGGGGATCTTTAATCCTTGCAAGTGTTTGTCGTAGAGTGGCTGTGGGCTTGTGGGCCACCATGATTCCTAGTGGTCTTAGGAGTCTTGTTATCAGTTCCGATATGTTCTTGATGTAGGGCAGTGTGGCCAGTGTGTTAGGGCGCACTGTATCCTGTTGTAGCCTGTTTACTAGGCATTTGCGGATGAAGTTGCGAGGGTTTTATATAGGTGCTCTTCCTCATTCCTGCGTAGTTCCAGGCTGTTGCAGTGTGTCCTGGACCATTTAAGCAGTGTCCCAGTGCAGGTTTGTTTGTGGGCGTTGGGGTGGCTGCCGTGGAAGTTGAGGATTTGATCAATGTGGGTAAGAATCTTTACGGACATGCTGAATTTCCATAGCCTCCTGAGGACGTCGTGCTTTCATGACCATGGCGTCAACGTGGCTGGACCAGGACAGATTTTTGGTGAACATCATTCCTAGGAACATGACGATATTGACCCTCTCCACCTCAGCACCATTGACACAGACAGGCGCGTGCCCTCCACTCCACTTTCTGAAGCCAATGACCAGCTCCTTCAACCTATCCCATTATACAGAGTTGGATTAAAGACCGATGGAGAACTCATGGTTTGCGGAGGCGAACTAAAGAAGGGGATTAGTGTTACTTGGCAAGATGATCGACTGCTTCAAAAAAATATTGGCCTCACCAGGAGTGGTGGAACAGCCACTGGAGGTAAAGGAAACTGAGATGTTCTGGGAGGAACAGAGTCAAACAAAAGAAACATTGGTGTTATGGATGGAAGGAAAAATCTGGGAGTCATAGTTCAATTGCACCAGTCCACAGGTTTCACTGAGAAAATGCGTTTAGTTGTCCAGAACTTTCCAATTTCTTTTAAAATGGAGATAACTTCACTTTCCTGCAAAAGCCTCTAAATGGCTTGTTAAAAGCCACAGCTTACACCAACTCCTGGGAGAAAATAATGAGCTTTCAGATATTTTTACTGCAGAGAGGGAGAGACACACAGCCAAAGGCTTCTCCACATACTGAGCACGCCCACAGGCTGTCCTTGTAGCCCTGAACCAATCAGAGCCTCATTATCAGACTGTTGACCATTGGCATCCAGGATGAGGTCACAGTTGTGCAAACCAATCAGCTCCCTGTTGCTAGCCAAATCACTCTTTGCCGTTTTCAGTAACTTATAGAGTCGTACGGCATGGAAACAGACCCTTTGGCCCATCCAGTCCGTGCCTACCGTAATCCCAAACTAAACCAGTCCCACCTGCCTGCTCCTGGCCCATATCCCTCCAAACCCTTTCCTATCCACATACTTATCCAAATGTCTTTTCCATGTTGTAACTGTACCCACACCCAACCCTTGCTCTGGCAGTTCATTCCACGCATGAACCACTCTCTGTGTAAAAAGATTGATCCTCATGTCTTTTTGAAATCTTTCTCCCCTCACCTTAAAAATATTCCCCCTAGTCTTGAAATCCCCCCAGCCTTGGCAAAAGACATCTTATCTACACCCCCCATGATTTCATAAACCTCCACAAGGTCACCCCTCAACCTCCCACGCTCCGGTGAAAAAGGCCCCAGCCTATCCAGTTTCTCCTTACAACTCAAAACCTCCACTGCCGGCAACTTCCTGGTAAATCTCTTCTGAACCCTCTCCAGCTTAATAACATCCTTCCTGTAACAGGGAGACCAGAGTTGGACGCAGTGCTCCAGAAGAAGCCTCACCAACGTCCCTGTACAACCTCAACGTGATGTCCCAACTCCTATACTCAAAGCTCTGAGCAATGAAGGCAAACGTGCCAAACACCTTCTTAACACCCCTGTCTATATGTGACACAAACTTCAAAGAATTATGTGCCTGAACCCCTAGGTCTCTGTGTTCACAAGACCACCCAAGACCCTACTTTTAATTGTATAAGTCCTACCCTTGTTTGTTTTACCCAAAAGTAGTACCCTCCTTCCCACCTCTTATTAATTTCAACATCCTGGGGGCTCCCATTGAGCAGAAACTGACCTGGGACCTCAGCCCCATAGCAATCCTGTGGCTACAGGAGCAGGTCAGAGGCTGGGAATCCTGTAACTCCCCTCCTGACCCCCAATCCCCGACAGCCTGTCCCACCATCGACAAGGCACAAGGCAGGAGGGGGGAGGGAA
>NC_063380.1:3823628-3825587 GCF_021869965.1 Rhincodon typus
TGTGTGTGTGTATGTGTCTGTATCTGTGTGTGTATGTGTCTGTATCTCTGTGTGTGTGTGTATGTGTCTGTATCTCTGTGTGTGTGTGTATGTGTCTGTATCTGTGTGTGTCTGTGTGTGTGTATGTGTGTATGTGTCTGTATCTGTGTGTGTGTGTGTCTGTGTGTGTGTATGTGTGTATGTGTCTGTATCTCTGTGTGTGTGTGTATGTGTCTGTATCTGTGTGTGTGTGTGTCTGTGTGTGTGTGTGTGTATGTGTCTGTGTGTGTGTGTGTGAGAGTTTTTGTGTGTGTGTGTGTGTGAGAGTTTTTGTGTGTGTGTGTGTGTGTCTGTGTCTGTGTCTGTGTGTGTGTATTTGGGGATTGGGGAAGGGGTAGAGTTTAAGTTGCAGAAATAAGGACTCTTTACTTTCCATCGATCTTCTTGCAGTCGAATACATCGCAATAAATAGCAATTTTGTTTTCTGTGACCAGAGAAACCCAGTTTCCCTTCATTCATTCACGGGATGAGGGTGTCGCTCGCTTGGCAGCATTTATTGCCCATCCCTAATTGCCCAGAGGGCAGTTAAGGGGCAACCACGTTGCTGTGCGTCTGGAGTCACACGTAGGCCAGACCAGGTAAGGATGGCAGTTTCCTTCCCTAAAGGGCATTAGTGAACCAGATGGGTTATTCCCGCCAATTGACAACGGATTTGTGGTCATCATTAGATTCTTAATTCCAGATATTTTATTGAATTCAGATTCCACCATCTGCCATGGCGGGATTCGAACCCGGGTCCCCAGAACATTATCTGGGTCCCTGGATTAACAGTCTAGGCCATCGCCTAGTGGTATTATTGCTTTCGTCCTGAGTAGTCATTATTCAGACAATTCGATCATTTTGGTGGGATTCGATGTGTTGAAACATTTTGCAGGACTCGTGAAACAGTGGGGCATGATTACCAGTGACCGCTTCCCAGTTAAATAGCGACAATTGCGAGGGGAATGGAGTATACAGTCTGAGGGAAGTTTTAGTACAACGGTGTAGGAGTTTGGAGAGACAGCTCTAGCAATTTAATGTGCATCCATTTAAGCCTTTGCTTTAAGTTTGGGGACAATTTGAACAAGAGGTACCGAGCAGTCTGTGGTAACAGTAAACAGCTTGGAGGGTTTCTTTTTTAAAGTTGGAACAATAGAAGCAGCCTGGCTGGGTGTTGACCAGCTTTTAGATTTCTGTTCCCCCCCCTCTCTCAGTTACAGCCAGGAAGCTGGGGCTTCCTTTCCTCCTGCATGTGCGAAAATCTGTGTTCTTAATTTGTTTTTTATTTGGCCAAGGGGAGTATTTACGGGATGCCACCAGAGTGCAACAGTTAATTTGTATTGGTTACTGTATCTATTATTCTGTTCAGTTTTCCAATAGAGTTTGGTTATTCAAAGTTCTTCATTCTTTTGTTGCAGCGCTTTGGAATAAATTGTGTTTTGCTTGACGTTGAGTAGTTCAACCAGCTGAATTACATCTGGAACATGGTACTTTACACTTGTGTTAAAAATAAGAACAAAATAAGGGTCTAGGCTACTTTCTTAAAATATTTTGAGGGGTTCGGGTTCGGTCCACAACAGGAGGGGCTGTGTTGTTTTATTTTTGTGACTTGTGTTTTTAAGTGAGTTTGAAACGACAAAGAACTGTTTGGAAACCCAGGGATTTACAAGGACAGCTGCATGTTTTCAAAGGAAGGGGTTAGATGACTGTGTTTGCGAAGCCCTGGGCTCCTCCAACGTGCAGATGAACCAGCGCCGAGATATGGGTCTGTCAACAGCTCAGTGATCAGTTGTCAGGCATCTGAGCAGCTTGGGTTGTAAACAAGACACAGAGAGGATAGGTGAGGCCAAAACAGAAAACAGCAAGTCTGCAGCAGCTCTCTCTCTCGCTCTCACTTCCTCTGTGTGTGTGTGTGTGTGTGTGTGTGTGTGTGTGTGTGTG
>NC_063380.1:3826525-3838416 GCF_021869965.1 Rhincodon typus
GTGTGTGTGTGTGTGTCTCTCTCTCTCTCTCTCCCTCTCCATGTGTATGTGTGTGTGTCTCTCTCTCTGTGTGCGTGTGTGTGTGTGTGTGTGTCTCTCTCTCTCGCTGTGTGTGTGCGATTGTGTGTGTGCCTCTCTCTCTCTCCGTCTCCCTCTGTGTTTGTGTGTGTCTCTCTCTCTCTCTCCCTGTCGCTCTGTGTGTGTGTCTCTCTCTCTCCCTGTGTGTGTCTGTGTGTGTCTCTCTCTCTCTCTGTCTCTCTCTCTCTCTGCGTGTGTCTCTCTCTCGCTGTGTGTGTGCGATTGTGTGTCTCTCTCTCTGTCGCTCTGTGTGTGTGTGCCTCTCTCTCTCTCCCTCTCCCTCTGTGTTTGTGTGTGTGTCTCTCTCTCTCTCTCTGTCGCTCTGTGTGTGTGTCTCTCTCTCTCTCTCTGTGTCTCTCTCTGTCTCTCTCGCTCTGTGTGTGTGTGTGTCTCTCTCTGTCTCTCACTCTATGTGTGTGTCTCTTTCTCTCGTTCTGTGTGTGTGTCTCTCTCTCTCTCTCAGTGTGTGTGTGTGTGTCTTGCTCTGTTTGTGTGTGTCTATCTCTCTGTCTCTCTTCCTGTGTGTGTGTGTGTGTGTGTCTCTCTCTCACTCTGTGTGTGTGTGTCTCTCTCTCACTCTGTGTGTGTGTGTGTCTCTCTCACTGTGTGTGTGTGTGTGTGTGTCTCTCTCTCTCTCGCTCTGTGTGTGTCTCTCTCTTTCTCGCTCTGTGTGTGTGTGTCTCTCTCTCTGTGTGTGTGTGTGTCTCTCGCTCTGTGTCTGTGTGTGTCTGTGTATGTCTCACTCGCTGTGTGTGTCTCTCTCTTGCTCTGTGTGTGTGTGTGTGTGTGTGTGTCTCTCTCTCTCGCCGAGTGTGTGTGTCTCTCTCTCTCTCTCTCTGTGTGTGTGTGTGTGTCTCTCTCTCTCCCCCGTGCGTGTATGTGTGTCTTGCTCTGTGTGTGTCCCTCTCTTTGTGTGTGTGTCTGTCTGTCTGTCTGTCTCTCTCGCTCTGACCCCCTGCAGGCCCCTCGGATGGAGAGTTGGAACAATCTGGTGCTGACTGTGATAGGAACCCGCCACATCCACTTGGCAAATTCCACTGGAACCATGATGGTACTGAGGTCAAGGGGAGCTATTGGTGGATAATAGCACCCTGCCAATCATGGGAGCAGATGGACAGATCCGGTCCTGTTTTCCCGGTCGACAAGGGTCTCTGGTAGTCGCTGAAGAGATGCTCAACTTCGGCGTGCTTCACACGGATGATGCTTGACAGTGTGGGGGGTGCAGATTCTCTCAGTTTGTGGGGACGGGTGAGGAGTCCCAGATTTAGGAAGGGCCAGGAGTCCATCAGTTTGAGGGGGTGTCTGGTGGTTGAGGAGTGCCACTGAAGTGGGGGAGGAGTGGTACAGGCTGCAGAGGTATGTGGGCCACAGTTGGAGATGACTTATTTCTGCGTACATTATGCAAAAGGCAGATTCAACACGGTTCTGTGAGGGGCGGACATTTATTTGACAGATTTATGAGTCTTTTTGAAGCCGCAGCAAGCAGCGTGAATGGGCGGGGTGGGCAGCCAGTCGATGTGGCATACCAAAAAAAGAAGTTCCAGAAGATGCAAGTATAAAATATTGTCGCAGAAAGCGAGAGTGTGTGACGCTGGGGATGATTGACAGTGTTAGCTAATAAACAGGAATTGGAGATAAGTGGATCAGTGCACCATGGATGCAGGGACAGCAATGCATTGTAGCCAGAGTTACCAACGATATAAAGATAGCTGGGAAAGCAGAGAGATATAAATCAGTTGAGTGAATGGGCAACAAGTTGGCACGCTGTGTGAAAATACAACGTAGGTGCAAAGGACGTGAAAGCAGGGTGTGCTGGTTGAAACGGAGAGAGACTGCAGAACGTTCCAAGACACGACAGTAAGGGTTTGGTGCAAGCAGAGAGGGAGGAGTACAGCGTGATAATTTGTCAGGGCCACCTTCATGCACGATTGGCTCGAAAGCAGGCCGAAACGAATTATAGCTGAGCCGCTGGCAATCCCAGAAGCTCAGGCTGTGGCGAGGAGGCAACGAGGACAAATTTTGCAGCACCTCGACCAAGTGCAGCTGGAGTGTGGCAGGGAGCTGGGTCGGCGCCGGGCTTCGAGACAGTTTGGGCGGACGGTTACGCTGGAGGGGAGCAGACGGGAAAGTGGAGGTGAAGCCTTAGGTGGCTCAGACACTATCTTAGAGAAATGGCCCACTCCAGCCGACAGATCCCATCTGGAATCACGACTCCGCATTTGAGAAGGTCCGGCCTGGGAAACCGAAGGAGAAGGTTAAAGAGCTCGTTGGGGATCCAGGGTAGGCAGGCAACAGGGATCCTAAACGTGCTTGTAGTGGCACGAGGCAAAGAACTACAGTGGAAGGCTGTCTGTGTGACTGGGAGCACCGTGCACAGTGGTGTACCACATGGATCCCTTCCTCTTTCAGAGATATACAAAGGATGGGTACGGGGAGGACGCTGATAATTCTTTTGGGGCTGACATGCAAGATTGGCGCACAGCGAGGTGAGTTGGTGTTAGGTCGGAGGAAGATAGAGACGGATTGGTCAGATCAGTGGCAGACAGAATGTAACCCTGGTAAATGTGAGTTTGGAGGAAAGGGGCAAGATAAGGGGGCACTCAAGGAATAGCAGGGCACCGGGAATCTCAGAGGGACCCTGCAGGCGTCTGTGTGTGTGTGTCCCACAGATCCCTGAAGGTGGCAGGACAGAGTAATGCTTCTGAGAGCAGGGAGGTGATGTCGGGCCACAGGAGCACTGTGTGTGTGTGTGTGTGTGTGTGTGTGTGCGTGCGTGCGTGCGTGCGTGCAGTTCTGCTCCCCGCACTATAGGAAGGATGCGACTGTGCTGGAAGCGGGTGCAGAGGAGATTTGCCAGCATGTTGTGTGGGGTGAGGCATTCCAGCGAGGAAGAGAGGCTGGGGAAAGCTCGGGTTTGTTTAGAGCAGAGAAGGCTGAGGGGGAAACCAGAGAGAGGGGTATAAGATCATGAGGGGCATGGACATGGTGGATAGGAAGGCATTTGCCTCGGACTTTGCATTACTGATCCACAGAGTAAATCGGGCAGCACGCAGGAAGATCTGGGCAACTGGCGACTTTGAGCCGCCCTGGTGGCCGAATATCTTGGAAGCTGGCCATTCAGTCCTTCTGGACTGACCCACAGGAGGAAACATCCTGTTCACTTTCCACCTTGTCCGGACTGTTCAGCGTCCCTGACACTCCAATCAGGTCAGAAGACAACCCACTTAATCCCAGCTATCAATCCAGGAAACTTCTTCTGATCCAGCTCCGACATATCTGCCATCCAATAAGGAGATAGAAACTGCGCACAGTGAGCAAGGTGTGGTCCCACCAGTGCCTGAGATCACTGAAACATAACCTCCTTGCTTTTACATTCAATTCCTCTCCCAACAAAGGATAGCGTTCCATTCCCCTTCGCGATTACATGCAAACCAACATTTTGTGACCCATGCCCTAGAACACCCAGATCTGTCTATCTGCACCTCAGAATTCTGCAGGCCATTTAAACAGCACTCTGGTTCTGTACCTTCCTAACAGAGTCAACAGCTTCACATTATCCCATGTTATATTCGAGATTTCTGCCCACTCCCTTCACCGGTTCTGCCTCAGTGGTTAGCACTGCTGCCTCATGGCGCCAGGGACCCGGGTTCGATTCCAGCCTCGGGCCACTGTCTGTGTGGAGTTTGCACATTCTCCCCGTGTCTCCGTGGGTTTCCTCCAGGTGCTCTGGTTTCCTCTCACAGTCCAAAAGATGTGGAGGTTAGGGTGGATTGGCCGTGCTAAATTACCCCATAGTGTTCAGGGATGTGTAAATTTGTGGACTTGTTGGGCCGAAGGGCCTGTTTCCACACTGTAGGGATTCTACAATGCGTTCCCCTCCCACTCATCTCTGGTCAGCCTCCTCCCTCATGTCTTTGCAGTTACATTTACTCAGCTGTACTCCCATTCCATCTGATTCCACCTCCTCGCTCTCAAAGGGCAGGGTGAATTTGTTAAGAATTTGGTGAGTCACAGCCTTCCAGTCTGAACAAGACCCATTTCCTGCATCCTCGGTTTTCTGTCACTCTAATGCAAGCACATTTCTCCAGCGACCATGACCTCCTATTTCGTAGAATAACCTTTAAGTGCCTTCTCGACATCCAAATACAATATGCTGTCAGCTTCCCGTTATCCATAGCCTGTTTTTTTGTTTTAAATATTCTCTCATAGGATGTGAGCAGTGCTGGGTGTCCAGTCAATGTTTATTGGCCATTCTTAGTCACCCTTGAGATTTGATTTATTATTGTTGTGTGCGCCCAGGTATGATGAAAGGTTTTGTCTTGCATGCAGTACAGGCAGGTCATACCATACACGAGCGGAGAGGAAGGGGCTGAGTACAGATCCTCACAGATTATGGTGAAGGTGACTTTCCCGCCTATTCTCAGCGATGCTGGTCTGGGGGTCGGCAAGTCGAGGACCTATTTGCAGAGGTCAAAGCAGAGACCTGGGTCTCAGAGTTTCAAGAAGATGGCTCTTCAACCGACAATGAGGTCCATGTTTTCACTGTAATTTGTTTTTTTTTTTGCTTCTCTCTTCGCTACGTTACAATGGTCATTTTATCTGCCTTGGCTTCTTTATCCATGAGTAATTCCCATTCTCATCCCTTGTCTTATGGTCTTATTCTTATCCTCGACAGCACCAACTCTCAGGTTATTTAAAAACCGAAAGAACTGTAGGTGCTGTAAATCAGAAACCCTTGTTTTTTTTTGATATCGACAGAAACTCTATCAATTCTAACAGTTGGAGCTGGCTTTCTCCTATCCTCTAATAACTCTGAGACCCAGGTCTCTGCTTTGCCCTCTGCAACTGGATCCTCGACTTGCTGACCTCCAGACCAGCATCGCGGAGAATAGGCAGGAAAGTCACCTCCATGATAATCCGTGACCCTCTGTACTCAGCCCCTTCCTCTACGCTCGTCGATAGTATGACCTGCCTGCACCATGCACAAGACAAAACCTTTCATTGTACCTGGGCACACACAACAATAATGAATCAAATCTCAACATTATAGTCATTCTCTGCTTTTTTTTTGTTGTATTCTGACCCGTCATCTCACTTGACAGTCTCAGAAACATAGAATGTTACATAACAGGAACAGGCGCTTCAGCCCACTCTAAACTGATCCCACCTGCCTCCCCCTGCTCCTTATCCCTGCCTAAATGCCTCTTAAACATTGCTATTGTATCTGCTTCGACCACCTTCCCTGGCAACACGTTCCGTGCACCTCTATGTAAAAATCTTTCCTCACACATCTCCCTTAAACATTCCCCCCCCCTCTCACCTTAAACCTATGCCCCCTAGTATTTGACATTTCCACTCTGGGCAAAAAGACTGACTGTCCAGCCTCGACTTGCCTCTCATAATTTTATAGACTTCTATCAGGTTGCCCCTCACCCTCAACGCTCGAGCAAAAACAGTCCAAGTTTGTCCAACTGTTTCTCCTCCTAACAAATCCATTCCAATCCAGGCGACATCCTGGTAAACCCTCTTCTGCCCCCCAACCCCTCTAAAACATTCACACCTTTCCTGTAGTGTGGTGACCAGAATTGCACACACCACTCCAACAAATGTGGTCTCACTCCAGAATGAGCTGCCAGAGGAAGTGTTGGAGGCTGGTACAATTATAACATTTAAAAGGCATCTGGATGGGGACAGGAATAGGAAGGATTTAGAAGGATATGAGGCCAAATGCTGGCAAATGGGACTGGATTAATTTAGGATATCTGGTTTGAGTGAAAAAGCTGCCCCTTAGGTCCCTTTTAAATCTTTCCCCTCTCACTTTAAACCTATGCCTCTCTAGTTTTGGACTCCCCTACCCTGGGGGAAAAAGGCCTTAGCTATTCACCCTATCCATGCCCCTCATTAAGGTCACCCCCTCAGCCTCCAACGCTCCAGGGAAAATAGCCCCAGCCTATTCGGCCTCTCCCTCGGGCTCAAACTCTTCAACCCTGTGAACACCCTCTTAAATCTTTTCTGCACCTTCTCAAGTTTAACAATATCCTTTCTATTAGCAGGGAGGCTAGAATTGAACGCAGTATTCCAAAAATGTTCTGTACAGCCGCAACATGACCTTCCCAACGTCTATACTCATTTCACTGACCGAGCGTCCCAAACACCACCTTCACTGCCCTGGCTATTTGTGACTCCACTTTCAGGGACCTACGAACCTGCACCCCAAGGTCTCCCTGTTTGACAACTTATCTACTTTCACCCCATTTTCTAGCACTTGTCCTGGACTCTGTATGCGATGGCATTTTTAGTGATCATCAAGTTACTTCTTCAACATGTTGATGGCGGAGTCTTCTTTGGTTCCAGCTTCCTCTCAAAGATTTCTTCCCCAAATCCCCTCTGAACCTCCCGCTCGGCCCCTTCAGACTGTGTCCCACCCACCCCAAGTCATTGAACCCCCCTCAATTCAGGCTTGTTCCAAATGCCCTGCCTCTGCCTCAGAGCATTGTACACCCTCAATCAGGGTCCCCCCCCCAACCCTTAGCCTTCCCCACTCTAGGAGGGAAATAACTGAGCCCCTCTTTTTAGCCGAATTTCTCCGGCCCCACCCTGGGGAATCTTGTCTCCACTGCAATTGCGTCCTTCCTACAGAGGGGAGACTGGACCAGCACACAGTGCTCCCTGCTTCGGCCTAACTAACATCACACACAGCTCCACCCACACCTCCCTGCTCCTGGCTTAACCAGGAAAGACCAGTATCCCATATCTCTCCCTGACCAGCCGTCCCACTGCCTTCAAGGATCTATAGCCGTTCACACAGGGTTCCTCTCTACTTTCCAGGGTCCTGCCATCCTTCAGGTTCTCCCATTTTTCACGATAAAGTTCTACTGGCCAGTGTTCAGTCCGTCCATACCAGCTCATAGTCTTCAGGTTTCTGCTTCGCTATTTAGCGCCCCAACAATTTTCACATCAGCTGAGAACTTACCCATCACACCTCCTAAGTTTGTTTTCAGATTAGTAACGTCCGTCACTGAACACCAGCTTGCAGTCACACAAAACAAAAAAATAAAAAGTCTTTGGCTGTCACCCTCTCAGCCCGTTTGGGATCCACCTCACCAGATTACCCTGGATCCCAGAGACCATACCTAACCAGCCTGCAAGACCATGGCAATGGCCCGACTGAAGATCCACTGCACTACCCTCATTCCGACACTTCATCACCTCCTCGGGAGGACATGATTTTCTCCAACAAAGCCATACCAACATTAATATATTCCCATCCTTCCCCACCCCCATCCCCCCAACGCTGGACTCACTGAGCCAGCCTTCTCCAATAACGGTACCACATTCGCTGTCCTCCAATCCTCGTCAACCTCTCTCATGTCAGGGTCCCCTGCGTTATCCTCCCTCGACTCCAAGAACAGCCTGGGCTACATCTCATCCTGGCCCCGGGAATTTCTCCAATTTTAAACAGGCTAACACCTCCTCTGTCTCACTTGTAATAGGTTCAAGCATATCGTATCATATTTCACTCTTGTCAGTAGTGAATACAGACACAAAGTCCTCATTTAAAACTTGACCTACATCTTCTGACTCCCTATGAGAGTGTAAGCCATAGAAGCAGAATTCGGCCATCAGTCCATTTTGAGTCTATTGCACCATTAGATCATGGCTAATATGTTTTACGTGATTCTCCTGCCTTTTGCCCATAACCTTAGGTCTCTTTGACCAAGCAAAAACTTATCTCTGTCTTAAATACACTCAATGACTTGGCCTCCACAGCTCACTGCAGCAATGTGGTCTACAGATTCAGCACCCTTCAGCTGAAGAAATTCCTCCTCCGCTCTGAGGCTGTACCTCGGGTCCTAGTCTGGAAACACTTTCTCCACGTCCACTCAGTATAGGTCTCTCGGCAATCTTTAAGTTTCAAACAGGTTCCCTCTCATCCACCTGAACTCCACGGAGTACAGACCCAGAGTCCTCAACCACTCCTCATACGACAAGCCCTTCATCCCCGGGATAGTTCTCATAAACCTCCTGTGGACCCACTCCAAAGCCGGCACATCCTTCCTCAGATACGGGGCTCGGAACTGCTCACGATATTCCAAGTGCAGTCTGACCAGAGCCTTACACAGCCTCAGCAGTACATCCCTGCTCTTGTGTTCTAGCCCTCTCGAAATGAATGCTAACATCTTGCCCTTCCTAACCACCAACTGAGCCTACATGTTAGCCTTAAGAGAATCCCAAACTAGGACTCTCAAGTCCCTTTGTGCTTCCAAAGCCTTTCCCCATTTAGAAAACAGTCCACACCTCTATACTTCCTACCAAAGTCCATAACCTCTCACTTTCCCACACTGTATTCCATCTGCCATTTCTTTGCCCACTCTCCTGGCCTCTCCAAGTCCTTCTGCAGACTCCCCACTCCCTCAACCTTTCTGTCATGTGCAAACTTAGCAACAATGCCCTCAGTTCCTTCATCCAGATCGTTAATGTACATATATCCCTAGAGGGGAGTAGGGTAGTTAAGGTGGCGAACAGGATGCTTGTCTTTATCAGTCGAGACATAGATTACGAGAGTAAGGTGGTGATGTTGGAGCTGTGTAGTTCTGGTCACTACACTATAGGAAGGATCTGATTGTTACCAGAAGAGATACACCCAGGATGTTGCCTGGGATGGAGCAGTTTAGCTACAAAGAGAGGCTGGATAAGCTCGGAGAAAGTATCCTGGATAAGCTCGGGATGTTTTCTTCATAGCAGAGAAGGTGTGGCTGGGGGTGGGGAGGAAGCTTGATTAAGATGGATAAGATTATGAGGGGCATGAATGGGGTAAGACAGGAAGGAGCTGTTCCCCTCAGTCGAAGGGTCTACAGCAGGGTTTTAAAGCAAAAGGCAGGAGGCTGAGAGGGGATTGAAGGAGTTGTCACCCTGATGGAAGTGGGAATCTGGAACAAACTACTTGGGAGGGTAGCTGAGATGGGAAGCGTCATAACCTTTTAAAAAATACTTGGGTGAGTACGTGAATTGTCATAAAATTCAAGGCTATGGGCCTTGGGTGGAAAAATGGGACTGCTATTTCTGGTGGTACAGACCCACAAGACCTCTTCTATACCGTATGATTCAATGACTTAATGTGAATACGAGTGGTCCCAACATTGACCCCCTGTGGAACTCCACGAGCTACTGGCTGCCAACCTGAAAATAAAAAGCTCTTTCTCCCCACTCTCTGCCAGCCAGCCAATCCTCTATCCATGCCAGTACCTTGCCCCCAACACCTTACTGAGCAGCCTCCCGCACGGCACCTTGTCAAAGGCCTTCTGGAAATCCAAATAGATTGCGTCCACCGGCTCTCCTTTTGTCTAACTCACTCGTTACCTCCTCAGAGAATTCTCTCAGATTTATCCAGCACGGCCATCCCTGGACAAAGCTGCGCTGACTCAGCCCTGTTTTACCATTCTCTTCCAAGTACTCCGCAATCTCCCACACATTGTGTTACCTAGGTCATCTAATCAGCCTTGCTCTTTCCCTGGTTATCCTCCTGCCCCGACCGTACTTTATAAAACTTACTTTCCTTTGTTTACCCACCAGTTTTTAAAATACCTACCCTCCCTCTTAGCTCCAATTCCTTTGGGAACCTCTGCATTTTCTACACACCTCAGAGGTTCCTTCACTGCTGAGGCCTCAGTATTTTTTATGGGCTTCCCTTAATCATCTTTTCTTGGCACCCAGGGTTTTCTAGGCTTGTTGATCCCATCCTTCTGCTGTGGAGGAACACCTCAGCCTCATGCTTTCACAATTTCCTTTCAGAGAGACTCCTCCTGCCCTGGTGTACATTTTCCTGTAAGGAGCTGTTCCCAGTTCACTTGGAGCAGATTCTATCTCAACATTCTCAAACCAGCCTCTCCCCTCTTAACAATTCAAAACCTTTTCTCCTGGCCATTCTCCGGCCTTTCCCACCACTCCCGGAGTTATCACCGCTGCCTCATCTAACGTTTACAGAGCCAGAGACGTACAGCATGGAAACAGACCCTTCGGTCCAACTTGCCTGTGCCAACCATGTATCCTAAATTAATCTAGTCCCCACTTGCCAGCATTTTACCTGGACTCTCCCCAAAATTAGGACCAGTCCCAGCTGTCTTTTTCTAAAAAAAACTCTCCTCAGAACATTTTAAGAATTCTGCCCCCTCTACGTCTGAACCATTTTCTCCATCCCAGTTAATACTGGGGGGACGGGTTGAAATCCCCAATTATTACTCTCTCGCATCTTTCCAAAATTTGCCCACATATCTGTCTGCCTTTTCCTGATGGTTTGGGTCTCTATCATCTCTTCGAAAAATATGATTACCCCCTTTTGTTTAGCCATCGTGGCCTTGACTGGGGGAGTGTATACCACAGCTGTCATCCCTCCTTCCTGCAGGAATTGGCTCCGTGAGGGGAAAATGCGACACCACCTCCTCTTTTTGGCAGCTCCCAGAGCAGCGGACGGCCTGGAATATGCAGCTGGCCACTCGTCGACCACGCCTCTCGTGCTAGCAACGCTATCCTGATGATGCTCCAACCACCAGCACCCCGAACACTGCGGCCTCGCTCTGAGACTCGCTGCATGGAACGCAACCTGGTCTTGCCACCCTCCCTCGACGAAATACACTCTGCCTGCCAGGTGGGCTCTGTTGTTTATCTGAGCCCAGGGCCCCCTGTCCCCCACCCACCGCCGCAATGCTACCTGCAACTTCAGGCCCAGTAAGCAGTGAAACGAGCTTCTCGTGCCCTCCTCACCTCCCAGTGCACCTCATCCAGCTGCGAGGTAGAGGAACAAAGCCTCACGTGTGGAACTCTGCCCAGTGTCTTCTGGAAGTTGAATATCACATAGGCACTTACTACTGTCCATTTATGGCACAGACTGCTGTGCGTTGCAGACCACACACTGTTCAGGATTTACCTTGGCCCAGTTCTCCAGAACCTGACAACAACGGAGACAGCACACTCTTTCACACCACATCTTTCCCCAGCACCCAGCACGTCGAATCCCCTGTTACCCCTCCAACCACAGGAAGCAGATTCACCTCCGTGGCCCAATTTCTGAACGCCGCGATCCAACCTCTCCCTGAACTTGCCGTGTTGCGCGGAGCATAACACCAGCTTTCCAACAGAAGCAATTATGCCCTGGATTCGGATTCACTCAGTGGGTGTAGTCCCACACACTCTCCCAGACGTTTACATCTGCCTGAAACGCCGCGCTGCCGGACGGCCAGTGCCGAGGGGGAGGGGAGAGCGTGCGCGAGAGAGAGGGGGTGAGGCGTGCCAGAGAAAAGGCGCGTTGTGTCTACGGCCAGGCTGGGCTGGGTGGATTTTCCTTCCCGTGAGCCGCCCAAAAATTCAGCAAAATTGTCCCGTCCCCGAGATCCCCTCGGCATCATTTAGATAAAAAAAAACTATACAACAGGGTGCGTCGGGTGTGGCACGGGCGAAAGGACAGAGCCCTCGGCTGGGTGGGGAGCAACGAATTAAAATGTCAACCGCTTGCTTTAAAAATCACGTGCCCGAACCTTATTAAAAAACGTACAAATTATTTCACCATCACTTTGTCCTAAAAAGCACAGGTTATATAATATAAATATTTACAGGGTTTCTTCTCTCTGAAAGCAAATTGTTCCTTCTTTCTAAAAAAAAAAGAAAGAAAAAAATAGAAAGGGGTAGTCCAGGTGTGTGAACCGCGAGGGGGGCAAGGGCAGAGGGGGGTGGGATGAGCGAGCGAGGTCTGAAAAGTCCGTCGTGTTTTCTCAGCCCCGTCTGGCGGCCATTATCTGGAATCGCGGTCCTTGTGACTG
>NC_063380.1:3839252-3841009 GCF_021869965.1 Rhincodon typus
CGGAGGCCGAGAGGGGGGTGACGCGGTGAGGGGGGGTGCCCGGCCGGGCGGACGAGGAGATGAGGGGGGGCGGCGCCCCCAGCCCGGCGATGGGGGGGGTTTTGCTGAGCAGGGCGCCCTGGTGGACCAGCGAGGGGCTGAGCCGGGGGTAAGGGTGCGGGGCGGCGTTAGGAGGAGGGGGGTGGGGATGGGGAGGTGGGGGGGGCCCAGAAGCTGCCGATGGTGGGTGGTGGTGATGGTGGTGGTGGTGGTGATGGTGGTGGGGTGGGGGAGTGAGCAAACCCAGGAGCTGCGCCCGCTGCTCGTACTCCTGCAGGAGGCCCGGGGGGGCGGCGGCCGTGCCCGCCGGGGCAGACTGCGGTTCCCGCCGGCCCGCTCCCGCCAGCAGGGCCCCAGGCCCATAGTCCCGGAGCGCGGCCCTCTCCCGGTACGGGCGGGACTCCGCCTCGTAGAAGCGGGAGCCCGCTGGGGCCTGGGGCACCACGTCCAGCTCCGGTGGCCGGCAACCCTCCCGCCAGGGGTCGCGGTAAGGCTCCCAGGCGTAAGGGGCCAGGCGCTCGGGCCCGGGGGCGGCTCCGACCCCAAGGAAGGGCCCGTGCAGCACCCTGCTCCGCTCGAGGACCCCTCCAAGCTGCCCGAGGAGGGCCAGGGGCACCGGGTGCAGGGAGCCAGGCACGTGGGAGCGAGGTGGGAGCTGGGTGGATGGCTCAAAGCCCACCGGCTCATGATGGGGAGTCAGCGACTGGTGCTGTTCGGCTTTGACTCTGACCTCGTGCCTCTTGGCCAGTTCCCGCAGGAGGCTGGGCTTGGCCCCCTCCTGAGCCGAGGAAGAGGGGGTGCCGCTGCCGCTGGAGGAAGAGGAGGAGGAGGAGGGGGGGGGGCCCTGCGCCAGGGGATGGCCGAGAGAAAGGCGAAGGGTCCCGGATGGCTGCCACGTCTTCCCCGGGCCTCCTGGCCGTGAGGCGGGGGGTCTCCTCGGAGGGGTCCCGGGCACGCCGCTCCTGCTTGAAGTGATCGCGGGGGGGCTCGGCACGTTCCCGCTCGCGGCTGCCGGCCGTCGTCCTGGGCACAGCTCGGGCAGGCTCGTCGTCCGGCTCCACCTCCCCCACCCTCGCCGCCGCGCCCGCCATCTTCAGGGGGGCAGCCGGAGATAGCCGGGCCGAATGGCGGCCATAAACCGCTTCCCTGCGGAGACAAGACGATGCCTGGGGTTAGCGAGGTCCCGCGGCGATGCCAATGTCCCAAGCCCCACCCTCCCACCCAACTCCGACGGCCCGGCTTCGGAACGAGGTGTCCATCACACAGCCAGAACCTCCCGACAGCAGGTTGCAGCATCAGGGCCTGGCTCCGTGTGGGATTGCTGCCCCTACGTTGGGGAGAGTAGGGGTTTTGGGGGTGGGGGAGAGCGGAGACGGTGGCTAGATTTGAGACCTCCTTACCCACCGACCCCACCACACGCTCACGCCCGGCAGCGGTGAGCTCACACTGTCCCCACCCCCGACTCTCCAATGGCCCCGAGGATAAGGAATCTGCCATGCTGTATAATCCAGGGTGGCCTCACACCTTACCCCAGGCCAGGGGGGGTGGCGGTGACAGCGGCTCCTGGCCCCCTGTTCCTGTCAGCAGGCTCCCAGGCCTGTCCTCCTGGTTTCCATCCAAAGACCAGGGATGTGCGAGTTAGGGTTGGATTGGCCGTGGGAAATTGTCCCGTAGTGCCCAGGGATGTGCGGGTTAGGGTGGGATTGGCCGTGGGAAAT
>NC_063380.1:3841019-3841651 GCF_021869965.1 Rhincodon typus
CCAGGGATGTGCGGGTTAGGGTGGGATTGGCCGTGGGAAATTGTCCCATAGTGCCCAGGGATGTGCAGGTTAGGGTGGGATGGGCCGTGGGAAAAGCGTGGTTATGGGGAGAGGATGGTGGAGGCTGGGTCTGGGTGGGATGTTCTCCGGAGGGCGAGTATGGACCCAATGGGCCGAGCAGCCTGCTTTCACACTGTGGGGACTATATGACCGACCGTGGGAGGGGTAGTTAGGGATAAGGGCAGTGAGCCCTCACCACCCACACTCACCTCACCATCTCCTCCTTGATGTAGGGCACTTCGTGCTTGTCAGACTCCAGCTCCTTCTCCAGAAGGCTGCTTCGCTCCAACTCACCGGCCCCCAGCCGCGGCCACGTTGGGGGTGGGGTGGGGAAGGATGGCGGTGTCTGGTGCACACGGTTCCAGTGCTCACGCGGACTGGCAAAGGCCTGGCTGCCAGGGCTCTCCTTGTGAGCAAACACAGTGCCAGCAGCTACAGGGGAGGGGAGAGACAGAGAACGTGAGAGAGACCGGGAGAGACAGAGAACGTGAGAGAGACCGGGAGAGACAGAGAAGGAGAGATACAACAAATAGAAAGAGAGGGTCAGCGCCGCACTGTCGGAGGGTCAGCGC
>NC_063380.1:3841751-3851664 GCF_021869965.1 Rhincodon typus
AGCGCCGCACTGTCGGAGGGTCAGCGCCGAGGGAGCGCCGCACTGTCGGAGGGTCAGCGCCGAGGGAGCGCCGCACTGTCGGAGGGTCAGCGCCGAGGGAGCGCCGCACTGTCGGAGGGTCAGCGCCGAGGGAGCGCCGCACTGTCGGAGGGTCAGCGCCGAGGGAGCGCCGCACTGTCGGAGGGTCAGCGCCGAGGGAGCGCCGCACTGTCGGAGGGTCAGCGCCGCACTGTCGGAGGGTCAGCGCCGCACTGTCGGAGGGTCAGCGCCGCACTGTCGGAGGGTCTTATGAGACTCACTCACCCACTGCTGGGTTCCCCAAGCCTCCAAAGGCTCCGTTTGCTAGTTGCCCGATTGTGCTGTAGGATGGGGTCCTGCTGTACGGATCTGCAGCGAGAAATGACACACACAGACAAGGCCCGTTACCAGGCAAGCTCTCATACCAACAACCTCACCCGAGGCCCGTCCGAACTCCCCCTCGACACCACCTCCAAACTCCAGGTGAGAAAGGCTCGCATACCTCGTGCCCTCCCTTCCCAAAAAGCGAGCTTGGCAACACACGAGCCGTGTCAGGCGGCCATCTTGTCTCTCAGAGTAGATTAAAAGTGGGCATCAATTTGGGCTGAGCTTGGGTGGAGGGGGGAGCAGTGTCTCCAATCAGAAGCGCCCAGAGCGCTTTGGGAACTCAGGCACCGAGTACGTTGGAGGCCGAGAGGCACGTTTCAGGCAAAACATGTCAAGGGGCTCGATCGGCCATGATGATGTGACATGGAGGAATGGGCAGGGACTGCAGCAAGCAATCAACCCTGATCCTGGCATGGGTGAGGGGGTCAGGAACGTCTCGGGAAAGATCAGAGTATCTGTGTCGTCACGTGCCCATGGCAACAGGATGCCTGTCTTCCATCACCGTCTGTCAATATAAACTCCAGGCCGCCCTCACCGACCAACTCCCCACCCCCTCTCCCCGGGGAACAGCACAGCCCTGAGGAGGCTCTCTGGGAATCTGCGTTCCGGGCCTCTCTCTTCAGGGTGAAGAGAGTCAGAGGGACCAGCCAGCAGCTGCAGGACTTACCGAGATGCGAGGGAGGATTGAGGAATGTGTTGAGGTTACTCGGAGGTGCGAACGGTGAAGATGCTGCATGAACCGCATCTACAAAGGGACAGAGGGTGGATTAGCAGCAAGGAAATCCCGGAACGCCCTCCCCGACACACATGCCCTCACTGAGCCCCCCCCCACCAGGAGCAACTTGGAAAGACAGACCATCAGGATAGTGAAAGTGTCCCTTCAAGATTCCCACTTTCTCTCGCAGTTCAAACCGTTAGACAGCGGGGTGAAATCAATGAGAGGGGAATGAGGAGCACACGCCTGAGGGCTAATGACACCCAACGCCGTGCGTTCACGCGGCAAATGCCCCCCCACCACCCCCCAACCAAACCCACCCTTGAGGAGAAATCGTGCCAGTTCGCCAAAGGGTCTGGGAGCGAAATCCTGACATTGCCCCACCTCCCTACGTACCCTGTAGAGCCATTCCCCTCCCCCCGCCCAGCACCCCCTGCACCCAGGCACTCCATCCGGCCCCCCCACCCCACCCCAAACACCTCGCAGTCTGCCCGTGCCAGCCACATACCTGCAGCGGTAAAGAGGGTGGCGGGTCGGGCCACTTCGTGGGAGTTTGCGATGGGCCCGAAGATGCTGCCGGGGTTTCGCGTGAGCAGCTCGCTCTTGGTGAAGTCCAGTTTGTGATGGTCTGTGTGTATCACCTGTCGGCCGGTTGGGGTGGGGAGACACAACGAGAGAGTGATCAAAATACATCTCCGAGATTTCCTTTCAAATTCAGTCAAACGGGAAAGGGAAGCACAAGGAAGGTTTAGGAAGCTAAAATTGGGACAGGGCCCGTGAGGAATAGAAGGAAAGTACTCAAGCAGGGAATTAGGGGAGTGAGAAGGGGCCTTGGCACGTTGGGTTTAAGAGACTCCCAAGGCATTCTATAGATACATTAAAGACAAGAGGATAAATAGGGAGAAGGTAGGACCTTGAAGGATAAAGGAAGGAACTTGTGCTTGGAGGCAGAGGACATAGGCAAGATCCGAAATGAGTATTTTGCATCAGTATTCACTCAAGAAAAGGATACGGAGGATAGAGAGATTAGAGTAGAGCACGCTAATATGCTTGGGCATTTTGCGATCAAGAAAGAAGTGGTGTTGGGTCTCTTGAAGAGCATTAAGGTGGATAAGTCCCCAGGGCCCGATGGTATCTATCCCAGGTTAGTTGAGAGAAGCAAGAGAGGAGATTGCTGAGGCTTTGACCAGGACCTTTCTATCCTCGCTAGCCACTGGAGAGGCCCCAAAGGACTGGCGAGTAGATGTTGTTCCTCTGTTCGAGAAGGGAAATAGGGAAAATCCAGGAAACTATAGACCAGTGAGTCTCACATTGGTAGCTGGGAAGCTACTGGAGAGAATTCTTAGGGATAGGATTTACACACATTTGGAAAAGCACTGCCTAACTAGGGACCGTCAGCATGCGTTTGTGCAGGATAGGTCATGTCTTACTAACTGGATTGAATTTTTCAAGGAGGTGATGAAGGTGATCGATGAGGGTAGAGCAGTGGATGTTGTTTACATGGATTTTAGTTAGGCTTTCGACAAGGTCTCTCAAAGTAGAGTCATCCAGAAGATAAAGGTGATGGGATCCACGGTGACTTGGCTGCACGGATTCAGAACTGGCTTGTCCAGAGGTTAGTGGTGGAAGGGAGTTATTCAGGCTGGAGGTCTGTGACCAGTGGTATTCCACAGGGATCCGTACTGGGATCTCTGCTGTTTGTGACATATATATAAACGACTTGGATGAAAACGTAGAAGGGTGGGTTAGTAAGTTTGCAGACGGTACAAAGATCGGTGGGGCTGTGGACAGTGTAGAAGGTTGTCAAACAATACAGCAGGATATCATCTGGGCAGAGGAGCTCTGGCTCAGAATGGGTGGGCTGGAGTGTGAACCTGAGAGCTGTGTGACAGCAGGGAGGGACATTCACACTTCGTCAGGTCAAGTTCTACAAAACTAGCCAGCGGTCAGTGGTGGGAGGCTTGTATGACCGCAGCGGAGGCAGGTAGAGGGATCCTGGATCGGGTGTTGGAGGAGCTTCAGCTCTTGATCTCGTCCCAACAAGGTATGGGATACTTGGTCCAAGTGCGGAGAAGGGATAGGTCTGGAGGGACGGTTGCACCGTAGCACGGGAGGCTATTCAAGCGGGGGGGGCACACGCGCTCAGACAAGGTTGTTAAAGTTCCCAGAGCAAGTGACGGGACAGAGTATGGCAAGGGGTCAGGAATCGAACATCAGGCACAGCAGTGAAAAGGGTCAACAAGGAGAAGTCAACACAGGACACAGACTGAGGGCGTTGTAACTAAATACATGCAGAATACGAAACGAGGTAAACAAGCTGGTGCTGCAGACTGAAACCAGCTGGTACAACGTCGTGAGACGTAGCTGCAAGGGGAACAGGGCTGGGGACTACATACCCAGAGATACACGTCCTTTCGAAAAGGATGTGCAGAGGGGGTAGGTTTGCTGCGCTCGTCAGAAATGAAATCACATCGATACCAAGAAGTGACGTAGAGTCGGAAGGCGCAGAAACTGTGTGGGTAGAGTGAAGGACCCGCAAAAGGGAAAGAGACCCGGGTGGGAGTTGTGTGTAAATCCCCTAGCAGTAGTCAGGATGTGGTACAGAAAAGAAATCAGGAGATCGAAAGGGCATGTTAGGAACTATTACTGTAACCACGGTGGGGGGCTTCAATATACAGGCGGCCTGGGAAATATCAGGGTGGTAGCAGGAAAAGGGATTTGTGGAATGTGTACGAGATGGCTTTTTTGGTCGAGCCCATGGGGGGAACAGGCAATTCTGGATCAGGTGGATGTGTAATGAGGCAGACTTGTTTAGGAACCCCTAGGGAGCAGTTACCGTACTGTGACAGAATTCACCCTGCTGTTAGAGAGGGAGGAGGTGGCATCAGATGGAACGGGAGTACAGCTCAGTAAAGGTAACTCCAAAGACACGAGGGAGGAGGCTGACCAGAGACGATTGGGAGGGGACCCCTAGCAGGGAAGAGGGAGCAATGGCAGGAGTTTTCCGGGGGCTAATTCAGGAGGCACAGCCGAAATTCATCCCAAGGAAGAAGAAACAGATTGGGGGGAGGACGAGGCAACTATGGCCGACAAAGGGAGGTCAGGGGCAGCGTCAAAACAGAATAAAAAGCAGGTGGTGAGGATTAGTGGCAAAACAAGGGGATTGGGAAGCCTTTAAAAAGCCAGAAGAAGATAACTGATAAAGCAATAAGGCGGGTGGTGGGGGGGAATGACGAACCGTGAAGGTAAAGGTGGATAAATCACCAGGACCAGATGGATGACACCCCAGGGATTGACGGAGCGAGCTGAGGAAATTGTAGAGGCATTGGTGGTGATGGTTTTCCAGGAATCACTGGGGTTTGGTGGGGGACGCAGGGAGAGCACTGGGAAATGGCTAAT
Organism: Rhincodon typus; assembly: GCF_021869965.1. NCBI lineage: Eukaryota > Metazoa > Chordata > Chondrichthyes > Orectolobiformes > Rhincodontidae > Rhincodon > Rhincodon typus. The sequence continues at coordinate 3,846,271 of NC_063380.1, forward strand.
GTAACACCCCTATTTAAGGAGGGCAGAAAACGGGAAACTATAGGCTGGTTAGCCTGACCTCGGTCAGATTTGAGAGTCCGTTATTGAGAATGAGATTACGGAGTATTTGGAAGAGAACGGTAAAACAGGGCTGAGTCAGCACAGCTTTGTCAAGGGGAGCTCGAGCCTGATAAATCAGTGAGAATTCTCGGAGGAGGTAACGAGCGAGTTAGACAAAAGGAGAGCCGGTGGACATGATCGGTTTGGATTTCCAGAAGGCCTTTGATAAGGTGCCACGCGGGAGGCTGCTCAATAAGGTATTAGGCCATGGTGTTAGGGTCAAGGTACTGGCATGGATAGAGGATTGGCTGACTGGTAGGAGGCAGAGAGTAGGGATAGATGGGCCTTTTTCAAGCCGTTGACTATTGGAGTTGCACAGGGGTCAGTGTTGGGACCGCTACTGTTCACGTTATACATTAACGACCTGGATGAAGGAATATTGTTGCTAAGTTTGCATATGACACAAAGATAGGTGGAGGGACAGGGAGTGTTGAGGGAGCGGGGAGGCTGAAGAAGGACTTAGGCCGGCTAGGAGAGTGGGCAAAGAAGTGGCAGATGGAATAAAACATGGGAAAGTGAGGGGTTATGGACTTTGGTAGGAAGTGTGGACTGTTTTCTAAATGGGGAAAGGCTTTGGAAGCACAAAGGGACTTGAGAGTCCTAGTTTGGGATTTTCGTAAGGTTAATATGGAGGTTCAGTTGGCGGTTGGGAAGGCAAACGCAATGTTAGCATTCATTTCGAGAGGGCTAGAACACAAGAGCAGGGATGTACTGCTGAGGCTGTGTAAGGCTCTGGTTAGACTACATTTAGAATACCGTGAGGAGTTCTGGCTCCTGTATCTGAGGAACGACATGCTGGCTTTGGAGGGGGTTCCAGAGGGAGGTTTACAAGAACGATCCCGGGGATGAAGGGCTAGTTACAAGAGGAGCACTTGAGGACTCTGGGTCTGTATTTGATGGGAGTTTAGAAGGATGAGGGGGAATCTGATTGAAACTTACAGAATACTGGGAGGCCTGGATAGAGCGGATAACGGGAGATGACATTTCCACTGGGACCCGAGGGCGCAGCTTCAGAGTGAAGGGATGCCCCTTCAGAAGGACACTTGGCTGCAAAATAGTTCATAAACCGAGGGAGCAGTGCAGACAGTTCCAGGCACTGAGGGGGAGCGCGGGGAGACGTCGAGGCATCGCGGAGGGGATTCATCAGGGTGCTCCCAGCGACAAGGGACACCAGCTAACGTTGGGGGGTGGTGAGACTTGAGAGTTGCTCCCCACACGGCTGAGATAGAGCCAAGGGGTTGCAGGCGAAGGCTCTCAGCGCAGCGGTGGATTCAAAATCGAGAGAAACCCCGGCAGCACGCTTCCCCGACGTCAAAACCCAAGCAGATGCGTGATAACAAATGCCCACGGTCGCGATCAAGGCTGCGTGCGTTTCCCCCCCCGCCCCACCCTGTTCACCCGTAAAAAGGGGGTGGTGTAGTTGCCGGGTCACCCTGGCCCCAAAGCTCCAACCCTGACATTAAAAGACAAGGCGTACGCACCTTGTTCTTCTCCTGGTGCCGAAAGATCATCCAGGCTATTTGCACGTGCATGGCGCACCATTTCCCAGGCTTCTGCGGGGTGGGGGGGGGGGGGGGACAAAGACAGAGAGGACATCTCGGTCAATCCCACGCACGAACGCGCACACACTGACGTGGAGCGAACAACGGGAGGAACGAGGTCAAGGAATCCGCCCCCTCCCCCCACCAAACACAATCAGGAGAGAACCCAGGCCTCAAGCGCCAACTCTGACAGCTGCCTCCCGTTGCCGATCAGCAGCGGTGACCCCTGAAAAAGGCCCCACTTTCCAAAGGAGTAGTTTCGCAGGGGCGGGAGAGAGCCAGGCAGAAACAACAGCGACAGACATGGGCTCCTCACGACTCTCCACCCACAGCGCTTTGCAGCCGGTAAAGAACTTCCCGTTTTAGTGCCGGTGCGGTCGCCGAGTCTCAAGGAGACGGACAAGTTCAGGGGAACAGGGGCCGCCGGGAGAAACCGGCCGCTTAGACACCGGCCCCGGGGCACCCAGGGTGCAGTGCCTCAACCCCAGTTTGAGGGGCATCGACTGAGGGGGCAGGATCAAGTCAAAGGATGGAGCTTGGCAAAGGCAAACACAAACACGAGGGCATAACAGAACGGTGCTTACCCGTATCGCAGGCCGGTACGTTTCTGTTAACTGTGGGAGGAGCACAGGGATACAATCACACAGGTTAGATTCTGGATTTTTACCACCCCAACCCCCCCGAGCCTGGCGAATAACCCGACCCTGCCATCACGGCTCACCGTCTTGTCCCTCCAACCCCAACAGCCAAGGTGCGGCCAAGGTACTCACCCTGGGGTCCTTCTGCAGGAAGGTGTGAGTTACTGGCCCCGACCTGGAGGTCAGCTCGGGATTCGGGGTCTGGAAAGGAGACAGGGACCAACAAACGTTCAGTATTTGCACACACCAGACCACCCTCCCTCTGCCTTCCCACTTCCCGCACCAGGGCACTGCCCTATCCAGTGCACTGCAGACCCTTACCCACAGCCTGCTGACACCGCGTCTGTTTCTACGTTGGTCGAAGTCACGTTAAATGTCCAGAGAGCGCTGTCGGAGGGTCGGCGCCGAGGGAGCCGGGCCCTGTCGGAGGGTCGGCGCCGAGGGAGCCGGGCCCTGTCGGAGGGTCGGCGCCGAGGGAGCCGGGCGCTGTCGGAGGGTCGGCGCCGAGGGAGCCGGGCGCTGTCGGAGGGTCGGCGCCGAGGGAGCAGATGAAGGGTGAGGGGTGAAGGACGAGGGTAGAGGGTATGGGACGAAATCGGTCTAGTGCACTGGAACAACATCGATCCATGTAACGAACAGGTCTGGAACCGACGATCCAAGGGGAGCTTGCCACGTGCCCACAGCTGCTGTTCCCCCCCACCGAACAGCCAGACAGAGAGCACTCCTTTACACTTGTTGGGGCAGGGCAGAGGCCGGGCCGGGGTGCTGGAGTGGAGTCACCATCACCGGAAGTGGGGAGGACCAGCGGGATTGGGGGGGGAAAACATGCAAAAGGCAGAGACGGGAGAGAGACAGAGAGCGTGAGCGCGCGGGCCGGAGGGACAGAGAGCGCGAGAAAATGAGCGAGACGGACTGCGAGTGATTGAGAGAGCTGGAGAGTGACCCAGCAAGAGCGTGAGTGGTGGGGAAAATGGGGTGACAGGGCAGTTCCAAATGGGGGAGCGGATCACTCAGCAACAAGCTGCCTTCCTCAACCTGCAAGCCCATCCCCGACAATCAGCAAGAGGTACAGGGCAACATTCCTGGGAAGTTTCGGGGTTGATCGGAGATGCTGGGTGCCTTTTCCTCCCAGAAGGAGGGAGAGACTCCATTGAGGCGTGGAAATCGAGCGGGTGGCCAGGGGGTAGGGGAGGAGGAGGAGACGCAGTTTGGGTGGGGGTGGTTCAGTGGAGGGGTGTCGGAATCTGGAACGTGGGGAGAGGGCGCGAGGGGGAGCAGAACCAGGCTAACAGTGGGCGTACACACAGCCTGTACCCCCACACTGCCCCAGCCCCGGACTGGTGAGTGGGGTGGGGAAAGAGTCCTATTTCGGGAGCAAGCGAGGCCGGCAGAGCTGGGCTATCTGTTTCTGCTCGGTGAATCTGCGCGGCCATGTATCTCTAAGGTCAGCGTGCTTCAAGGCAGCCTGTGAGATGGCCGACAGCGCTGAATCGCTGAGCAGAAACCCCATAGCCAAGCTCCGTACCCACAATCTCTGGTTTATGTCACACTCTATGTCAAACCCCCAGCACGCTGCCCTGCAGGTGTAAGATCTTCCTTACTATTCTGCTCTGACACCATCACCTCGACACCTTCTTCCCACCTGTCGGCCTTAATTGGTTTGTACAGTTTTGGATCACGTGTTCCTTTGGTTAGACCGACCCTCGGCACTCGACTCTCAGACCCATCATGTTATTCCAGCCCAATCGGTTTGTCTCTAGCACCATCTTATTCTGTGTGCGCGTGCACACAGGTTGGGTAAGGGCCCGGGAAAGATGAAGCAAAGCCTGAATGAGTATTCCCCGGAACAACTGCCAGCGGGAAACAGGGAGAGAGAGGGAGGGGAGAGGGGGGTAAGCGAGCAAGAGAGAGAGGGAGGGAGGGTCGAGCGACAGTACCTTAGGTTGAAAGGCACCCTGCAGGGAGCTGAAGGGACCAGCTGGGGGCAGCACAGGAGGGATCCCAGCAACTGGAGCGTGATAGGCCTGGAAGTACTGCAGATCAAAGCACACGACCCAATGGTTAGTTCGCATGGTCACTGGGACCCACAGCGGAGAGAGAATACAGCGAGAACACTGCCCGCAACTCACCACGTCCAAGGGCCAACTCTCAATCCGTCTCCCTCCCCCAACCCCACCCAGCCCACTCTCTCTCTCCCCACTCACCTCCCTCCCTCCCTTCCCCGCCTCCCTCCCTTCCCCGCACACAGACAGCCCTCGCCCCTCACTTGCTGACGTGAGGATTAGCGATGAGTAACAGACACTGGCCCGTCCCCTGAACCGGTGAAGAACAGCGATGATAAACACCGGGAATACGCACTCTCCCCACCACCCGCCATTCTGACTGCAGACTTTTTTTAAAAGCCAGCGACAGAACGGTGTACCGAACCCAAGTCCCAGAGCGCCCACCTCCCTGAACACTTACCGAGCCCAGCCCCTTCCCCACCACCTGGAGATACCCCGGCAGCGAGTCACGCCTGCTACTTATGCTCACGTTTCGGCGGGAGTTACGCACCAGGGATGGTGCTGGAGCAGGGACCAGGCCAGGCTGAGGGATTGCTGAGTATGGGGCGAAGTGCTGGTGGGTATGCTGGTGAGTGTGCTGGTGCTGGTGAAATTGGAACGACGGTGGACCCAGCGACGCGCTCCGCTCCGGCCCCTGCGAGCTCAGGTACCGCGTGTTCAACTCCTGCCGGATCAGCTCTTGTTCTGCACACAGGAGAGACGCAGCAGGAAAAGGATCAGTGGGACACGCACACAGAGAGAGAGGGCACACGAGACAGAGACAGACAGAGAGAAAGAGACAGCGCAAGACGGAGACAGACAGAGAGAGAGAGAGCACACAAGACAGAGAGAGAGAGAGCGAGCGCAAGCACACAGAGAGAGCGCGCACAAGACAGAGACAGACAAAGAGAGAGAGAGCACATGCGAGACAGAGAGCAAGACAGACAGCGACAGACAGAGAGAGAGCGAGCGAGACAGTAACAGAGAGCGCGAGAGAGACAGAGAGAGAGCGAGAGAGAGAAACAGTGACAGAGAGAACGAGACAGAGAGAACGAGACAGAGAGAACGAGACAG
>NC_063380.1:3851674-3852132 GCF_021869965.1 Rhincodon typus
GAACGAGACAGAGAGAACGAGACAGAGAGAACGAGACAGAGAGAACGCGAGACAGAGAGAACGAGACAGAGAGAACGCGAGACAGAGAGAACGCGAGACAGAGAGAACGCGAGACAGAGAGAGAGAGCACGAGACAGAGAGAGAAACAGAGAGAGAGCGCGTGCGAGACAGAGAGCGCGCGCGAGAAAGAGACAGAGAGAGAGAGTGCGCACGAGACAGAGAGAGACAGCGAGCAAGACAGACAGTGACAGAGACAGCGAGCGAGCGAGCAAGACAGTGACAGAGAGCGTGAGAGACAGAGACAGCAACAGACAGAGACAGCGAGAGAGACAGTGACAGACAGAGAGAGCGAGCGAGCGAGACAGTGACATAGAGAGTGAGCGAGAGAGACAGTGACAGACAGAGAGAGAGAGCAAGCGAGACAGTGACAGAGAGAGCGAGCGAGAGAGACAGTGACA
>NC_063380.1:3852232-3853446 GCF_021869965.1 Rhincodon typus
AGCACAGAGGTGTGTGCAGTTCACCATCTGCAGCTGTCAGAAACATGACCATCCCACGCTGCTGTACTCAGGCCCCAGGCCTCACAGCGAGGGAGGGCTGCACCATCAGTGGAGCTGCTCCCTCGGTACACGCCCGCCACCACCCCACCCCCAGGGGGCTAGCCTGGAGCACGGCATGACATAAAACCAGTCAACCAGAGAGAGAGGGGGAGGTGGGGGGTGTGGTGGGATTGCCTGTGGGATCTTGCTCTGCCCTTCCCCCAATTGGCTGACGGAGCCTCCCGAGAGCTGAATTGGGGCAGGAGGCAGGTCGGCATCGTTCTTGCCCAACCCTCCCACCCCCTCTCCCTCTCTATCACTCCCCACCCCGTGCGGTGACATGGATAGGGCAATAAAGGGGGTATTGGCCAGTCCTTATGTGCCCAACATGGGCAGCTACCCTCAACGTTAGCCCCTGACCCAGAACCACACCCCTGTCAAACTGCACGCCCCCCACCCCGCTCACCCCCAACTCCACCCCCCCCCAAAAACCCAGTAACGGTGGAACTTACCGGATAACGCTGCTGCCGCCGCCACAGCCGCCGTGGATGGGTGCCCTGCCACCTGGAGCATTCCTGGGGTCAGCGGGGGAGGAGGGGGCAGGCCAGGCGAGGGGGTGAACATGCTGGGGTGGGGGTGGGGGTGAGGGTGAGGGTGGGAGGCAGGCCGCAGGGCCGGCACAAAGCCGTGGGCACCAGCCGGCTGCCCGCTCAGACCCTGGCCCAGGGATGACGGGGTGGAGGCACGGTGAGGAAGCTGGGAGGCTGGAGCGACCAGCTTCGACGGGGTGGAGGCACGGTGAGGAAGCTGGGAGGCTGGAGCAACCAGCTTCGATGGGGTGCTGCTCTGGCTTTGGGGGCGGGGGGGAGATAGGGGAGAAAGAGAGAGAGAGACAGGGGAGAGAAGGGGAAGGGAGAAAAAGAGGGAAAGTGATGTACAGGCAGAGAAGAGCGAGAGATAGGGGGCAAGGGCAGAGAATATGGAAGCAAAAGGTGGGGGGAGAGTACGAGAATGGGGAAGGATCGTGGGAGGGGGGAGAGGGGCGGGCAGAGAGGGGGCGGGCGGGGAGGGGTGGGGGAGGGGATAGGGGAGCAGGGGGTGGGGGGAGAGCAAGAACACGAGATGGGGGGGGGGGGAGAGAGAGATGGATAGAAGTCAATTCAGATTCTCCATGT
>NC_063380.1:3853947-3854906 GCF_021869965.1 Rhincodon typus
GCTGCTCAGGTAGACCAGTTGGTGCTGACTGTAGCTCTGTGCTTTGGGCTGTGTTTGCTGCAGCGTTTGCACTGGGGCCTGGCCTTTGGGCTGTGGGCTCAGCTGGGCAGCGGCCTGCCGATGGGGCTGACTGTAAGCTGGCGTTGGCATGGGCAGCTGCTGGTGAGGGTGGTGGGGCGGCACCGGAGTCACCGGCTCGGCCTGGGGCTGGGAGCCGCTCGCTGCCTGAGGCACAGGCTTGGAGGCCAGGGAAGGCACTAGCAGGGGGTCCTTGTCGGAGCTCTGGTTCCGCTCCTGGCTCCTCTCCAGCCCCGAGACCTTGCTCTCGCTCTGGGGAGACGCCGCACCGTTCAGATCAGAGGCTGCAGGGAGAGGAAAGGAAGGAGACGTTAACACAATAACAATCGCCACCCTCCCCCCCCACCCCCTCGGTGAGGGGGGACATTAACCCGTTAACAATCCTCCCCCGGGGAGAAATTAACCCATTACAAACCCCCCCCCCCCCACCCCGGGAAGACATTAACCCGTTAACAATCCCCGCCCATCCCGGGGGAGACATAGACTGACCGCGGTCTATCAGGGGAGACACCATGGGCAGTGCCCATACGGCAATGGCTCTGTCACCCCTCAAAGATTGAGCCTCGGGTGGAAAGTTGAGCCATCTCAGGTCTCCAGGAACGCGGGGAAAACAAACACCAAAATACAAGGAACCTCACCTATCTTGGTGGCCGTCGTGAAGAGATTGGAGAGTCCATCGTCTGAGGTGGCCTGAGAACAAGAGAGGGGAGCTTTTAAAAACAAACACCAGAGTGCACTGCTCCGATCCGATGCCCCAGACGCCCTCCCTCCAACTGCTCTGACCTTACGATGGAGGGAAGGTCGTCGATGTAGCAGGTGAAGGTGGTCTGGCCCGAGGACAGTCCCCTGAGGAACTCCTGCAGAGATGCCCTGGTGCTGGA
>NC_063380.1:3855406-3865363 GCF_021869965.1 Rhincodon typus
TTTCTCACCAACCAGCACCCCCTCCCACCCCCGGCCCCGGCCCACACACCAGGCCCCTGGGCTGGGTTATTTCACACGCTCGGGCCTGCCTGCCGCCCGCTGCTGCCTCCTCTCCTCCTTCTCTTCATGGTCGTGTGCTGGGCCTGGCCGCTCCGCCGTCCGCCATCTTGTCATCGCCTCGGCCATTACCAACATGGCGCCCGGGGTTAGAGGGGCGGGGCCTTCATCCCCCACCCCATCGCAACTCCCGACACGTCAGAAAAGGGGCGAAACCTGTTTTGAGGCTCGTCTTATGTCGCCAACCCTCCCCAACGAAGAGACCGAAACGGCCGGTGTTGGATTGGCGGGGCGGGTGCTTACGGCCGCGGAACAGGGTTTCGCCTCCTCTCTCTTGCTGTGTCCCACCCCGCACCTTCCTCCTTTCCACCTCCACCGCCTTCAATGTGACGCGTACCCCCACTTCCGCCAACATCCGGCGCGCACACGGCGAAGGGTCGCCTCGACGTCACCCGGCCGCCGCCAGCGCGTCCCGGGGTAGGGCGGGGCGCGATGACGTCACAGCGCCGGCTTCGGCGAATCAGCGTGCGCGCGTCCCCAAGGTTGGAAGGGAGAGGGGACTTTGCCTCACCACTACCACCACCCACGCGCAAGCGAGGGCGCGCCCGGAAGCGACGGCGTGACGTACGCCCACCTTCCAATACCACGACCTCCATCCCCCGCACAAGGGCCGGCGGACGTGTTGACGTCACTGGGGCGGCTCGCGCGACATGTTTGCGGAAAGGACGGTTGGTCGCGCTGACGTCACCCGGCTCCGGTCTGGGGAGGCGGGTGTCGTCACGCGTCTGCTTTCACGACCCTTCAGGGACGGGGACGGGAAAGAGACGCGCTGACGTCAGAGCCCGGAACGCGCCGGCCGTCCGTTTTTGAACGCGGCAGACGTTCGACGACCGTTACTCCCACCCCCACGTGACCTGTCCCCGACTCCCTTCCTGCCCAAGGCCCAATCTTTGGCCAAGGCGCCATCTTCCTTGACATCTTTACATTCCCACCGTCCCTCTGTTCCCTTCCCTTACCGCATCCATCTCCTCACCAATATCATCACCCCTCACACACATTCATTTCTCTGACCAAACCCCCTCCCCCTCAACAACACACCAGATCCCCAGACACAGCCCGTGACCAACCATTGGCCAAGGCGCCATCTTCCTTGACATCGTTCCATTCCCACCCTCCCTTACCGCACTCACCTCCTCACTAATAACACCCCTTATATACCCAACACATACACACACACTCACTCACACTTCTCTGACCACCCCCGCCCAAAACACACCTGACCCCAGACACAGCCCATGTCCAACCTTGGCCGAGGTGCCATCTTTGATATCTTTCCATTCCTACCGCACACTACCCGCCCCTGCTGTTGACACACACACCCACTCTTCATTAACATCATCAGCTCTCAATCCCACCCCCACCGCGCACACACACACTCACACACATTTTATCACCAGAGACAGCCTGGGCCAACCTTGGACAAGGCACCAGCTTCCATTCCCACCCTCATCTTCCCCGCTTCACACACCCCTAGACTCTCACACCTGCATGCACACACATACACACACACACACACACAGAGTGCCATCCTCCTGGATATCTTTCCATTCCCACCCCCTCACCTCTCCACACACACACACACAACACCTGCCCCTTTCATAACACCATCATTGTCCCCCTCCACCCACAGCACACACTTCCCTGACCCCCTCCCCACTTCCCAAACACACACACACCACACAGCTGCGTCAACCTTGGCCAAGACACTATCTTTTTTGACATCTTTCCCTCCCACCCCGTTCCCTCCCACCATTACACATGCCCTTCCCAACCCCCTTCAACAGATGACACGCACCCTATCCCAACACTGTCACCCTGCCCACACACCCCCACACCCACCCCTTTGTCAATAGCATTGCGCCACCGGAGACAAACACACACATACGCGCATATATTCCCGTAGCCCCCAACACATAGACACAGCCTTCCCTAACACTATCACTTCAAACCCCACTCTGCATTTACCCCCCCACACACACACACCCCTCCAACCATAACGAACAGCAACGTCACATCCATCCTTCCCCAACACCAGCACGTTGACCCCCCACCACATCCTTCCACATCAGCATCATCTCCCCACACCCTTCCCTAACACACTACTGCCCCCCCCCGCCCCCGACAGACACTGATCCCTAACATCACTACCTCCACAGACACTATTCGCTACCCCTTTCCATCTCTCACAAACGCACACACATTTCCCTAACACTCCCCATCCCCCCACCCTTCTCAAAGCCTCAACATGTTCACAGATGCACGCCTTCCCCAAAACACCCTCAGGCCGATTCGGCTATTGCCTGGCAACGAGTTGTCACCCACGCAGCGATGGGAGGCCGAGCTGGACAAGATGGAGCCGCTTCTTCACAAGGAATCTGTCTCGGGTAAGGGGTGGGGCGGTTGTTCTGGAGGTGGTGCAGTTTGGTAAATGTCAACGCCAGGCGAAATAACAGTGGGCTGTTCAGTCACTGTGCACTTTCAAAATGTTCACAGCTCATAGTGGGCTCACACCGCACAGAAATAGACCCTTCGGTCCAACTTGTCCGTGCCAACCAGACATCCTAAACTAACCCAGCCCCATTTGCCAGCATTTGGCCCATAAACCCCTTCCTATTCATGTCTCCATCTAGATGCCTTTTAAATGTAAATGTACCAGCCCCCACCACGTCCTCTGGCAGCTCATTCCATACATGCACCACGCTCTGCATGAAAGAAGTTGCCCCTTGGGTCCTTTTCATGTCTTTCCCCTCTCACCTTAAACCTATGCCCCTCTAGTTTTGGACTCCCCCTACCCTGGGGAAAAGACCTTGGCTATTCTTCACCTTACCCACGCCCCTCATGATTTTATAAATCTCAATAAGGTCACCCCTCAGCCTCCGACACTCCAGGGAAAATAGCCCCAGTCCATTCAACCTCTCCCTACAGCTCAAACCCCGGCAACATCCTTCCAAATCTTTTCTGAGTCCTTTTGAGTTCATAACATCCTTCCTTTGGCAGGGAGACCAGAATCACACGCAGTCTTCCAAAAGTGGCCCTAACCAATACAGCAGCAACATGACCTCCCAACTCCTACACTCAATGCACTGACCAAGTGTACCAAACACCTTCTTCACCGCCCTGTCTACCTGCAACTCCACTTTCAAGGATTTATGTACCTGCACCCCAAGCTCTCTCTGTTCAGCAACACTCCCCAGGAGCTTACTGTTAAGTGTATAAGGTCCTGCCCTGATTTGCCTTTCCCAAAATGCAGCACCTCACGTTTATTGATTCGATAAATTCACGTTGATCTCAGCGTTGGTGGGGAGGGAGCACCTACTCCATCTTGCGGGAGTGGGAGGGAGATGTTGGGGTGGGTGTGCAGGGAAGGATAGAGAACCACAGGCAGCAGCAAAGGTTGAAACTTTTCAACTTTCCAGGCTTTGAAATCGTGGCTAGAGGAGAAATAACTTGCAAGGATGTCGGGGAAGCTGCATTGAACCTGTCCCCTGCTTGAAGGTATGGTCTCTAAACTGTCCTGGGCTAATAGTATTGCTTTTCAATTTTCCCAATTGCTCCCGCCATCAAAAACAAAAATTTCTGGCCATGTTTGAGGTCTAGCACCCTCTTTTAAATTAAATCCCTCCTCATTCTGCCCTTCATGGCTATACTAGCCCCTTGTGGGTAGGTGGGACCATACACCTTCCCATTGGGCGCACCCTCAAAGTTGCCTACTGTCCAACAATAACCCCCCCATCCGGATCTTTTTATTGGTCAGCCGTGTCGCCAATCAACGAAACCCTCCACGACCATTGGTCCAAGTGGGCAGGTAGCCTCTTTCGGATTGGCCAAGACCAGATTAGTGCTGTGTGATTGGGCAGGCGGGCGTGTCAATCAAAGATGGGAGCGGGTGCTGATTGGCTCCTTGTCCTGCCCAGGCAACGGAGGGACTTCCTGGTGTTGCATTCCTGAAGGAAGCAGCCAGCTGCAAAGGCAAAAAAAAAATTGCAGTTTTCTGAGATGCAAGATTTCTTTATCCTTTGGTTAAAAGTTTCCCCTTGGCCCCAGTTTCTGGGGGAAGTTCCTGTCTAATGCAAAAGCTCAACTTGCACGGAATCTGTACAGGATACAGCTTCCAGGTCTGGGGAGGATTGAGGCTTTCTCAGGGCCAAGCAGCCAACTTAATTGCTAATGCTTGGTGGTAGGAAGGAGAGCACAGTCCAGGATTGACCAGGTAACATCCTTGATGTTTGCAAATGCATTATGAGCCCAGAGAATGCTGGATTATTCATGGGCTTGGAGAGCAGTGCATTAATCTTTCAGGACAGTGACCTTCTCTCTCTCTCTCTCTCTCTCTATAAATGCTGTCATCCTAACTGGGTATTCCCAGCTGGTGTGTTTTTTCACATCCATTCCCAGGAGGTGAGTGTCACTGACAAGGTCAGCCTGTCCTGAACTGTCCCTTCAGAAGGGCGGTTGGTGGGGATGTGGGGAAAATGTGCTCCCTTCCCGAACTGCAGCAGTCCCTGTGTTATAGGTATACCCATGGGACTGTTAGGGAACAGGTTCAGGGATTTCACTCCATAGTGTTCCCTCAGCGCTGAGCCTCCGACAGCGCGGCGCTCCCTCAGCGCTGAGCCTCCGACAGCGCGGCGCTCCCTCAGCGTTGAGTTTCCGACAGCCGACCGTCTAAGGTGACTGGTGGAACAATTCATAACTGGAAATAAAGGATATAGTTGCACTGTGTTTCATTAGCCAGAATCTGGGGTGAGGAATAGTATGTTTCTTCAGGTTGAAGGGAAATTTGATGCAGAGTTTCATATAACTTGGTACATATGCTTTCGTATGTTAACATCCTCCAGCCCCCTACACCCCCTCCCTATCTCTGTCACCTCCTCCAGCCCCCTACACCCCCTCCCTATCTCTGTCGCCCCCTCTAGCCCCTACACCCCCTCCCTATCTCTGTCACCTCCTCCAGCCCCTACAACCCCCTCCCTATTACCGCTACCTGCTCCAAACTCCCCCACCACCCCTACCCCAAATGCCCCTCCCTAAGCTCATTGGACTAATCGACAGTTTTAATAATGAAGTTATGTGTAGTCTTTTATCTTTTTCATTGAGTACCAAAGCCAAACTGCCAAATCCTTTCAAAAACCCTGGATAGGCCTAAATTGGTCACTTGCTACTTCCAGTTTCAGGCCCCTGGTTTTGGATAGTGCCTGGAGAGAGAGATTTACCCGAATGGGCACTTGGGACAGGTGGGTGGTCCCTAGTTTAGCTGGAGAGTCTGGAAGCAGATGGAAATTGTTTTCCTCAGAGCAGACAAGGTTCAGGAGGAGATTGACTCTAGGTGTTTGAGATCAGGAAGGGGTTTTTGATCAACTAGATGAGGAGAGACTGTGTTCTCAGGAGCAGAACTGTCAGGAATGGTTTGAGGCACACAGATTGAAGGCCATCGGTCACCAGGGTGGTTAGATGAGGCATAATGTGTTGAGCTGCGGTGATCAGCAAATGGTTGTGTGAAGGGCAGTCAGTAAGAATTTCCAAAGCAAGGGGTTCACATAAAGTTGAGAGGGAGGATAGAACATGGCTGGGATGGAATGAATTGACTAAGTCCAACAGAGATCCAGCACAGAGACGAGGGGCTGAACAACCTCTTCTTATGCTGGATCTTTCTCTGGAAGGTCACGAGGGTTGGGCTGATGAGTCCCAAAGGCAGGGAGGAAGAGATCTGACCGTGGTCCCCACTCCTGTTGGTCAGATCTCTGACCAGTCATGTGTGTCTGTTACTCACAGCAGCCCCATTGTCTCTGTTAATTCAATCATCGCCCTCCCATTCTGATGAGGGGGGATCTTATCTCCAATCTCCAAACTCAATCAGTTTGACTGGGATTGTACGCACTGGTGACCCAGCACGATCCTCTGCCATTGGGCCAACACTGGCATTGAACCAAAAGCTCAGAACTCAGGGGAACTGTAACCATGCGTATGTATCTCTCAGCACCTCCTGCACCCAACTTCGCAAGAGCCCTCTGTCCCTGGGGGAGTGCAGATCGGGACGTCTGTGTTAGGTTGCTGGGAACACTTTGGGAATTCAGACTTGGAGCATGTATTTCTGTGCGAGTGTGTGTGTGTAAGGAATAGCTCATTTCAACCTGCTGTCGCTCTCACCGCCCTTGGTCAGCGCCGAGGGAGCTCTGTGCTGTCGGAGGGTCAGTGCCGAGGGAGCGCCGCACTGTCAGAGGGTCAGCGCTGAGGGAACTCTGTGCTGTCAGAGGGCTGGCGCCGAGGGTCAGCGCCGAGGGAGCTCCGTGCTGTCGGAGGGCCGGCGCCAAGGGAGCTCCGTGCTGTCGGAGGGCCGGCGCCAAGGGAGCTCCGTGCTGTCGGAGGGCCGGCGCCAAGGGAGCTCCGTGCTGTAGGAGGGCCGGCACCGAGGGAGCGCCGCACTGTCGGAGGGTCAGCGCTGAGGGAGTGGGCACTGTCGGAGGGTCAGCGCTGAGGGAGCGCTGCACTGTCGGAGGGTCAGCGCTGAGGGATTACCTGAATGCTAGACAATGTTGAAACTGCCTCCCTGTCAAATGCATGTGTCACCCAGCCCCTCTGCTGGTGTGATGTATCCTGGGCTGCAGTGTTCATCCTCCGCTAGCTATTTCGAAAGAAACCTGATCCTGTCCTCTGGGTTCTGAAGAAGGGTCTAGGCCCGAAACGTCAGCCTTCCTGCTGCTCTGATGCTGCTTGGCCTGCTGTGTTCATCCAGCTCTACACCTTGGTATGTCAGATTCTCCAGCATCTGCAATTCCTGCTATCCTTGTCCTCTGGGAGTTTGCGTGCTGGAGTTGGCTGTCAAAGCTTCCGATGCAGCAAACAGAGGGTGCACGTGCCAGTTGATGGTCCTTGGCATGACCCATTGCCAGTAGAAGCCTTTTCAAAATGTAAGTTTCCTTCCTTGGGCTGCTGGAGGGAGCTTCCCAAACTCTCCCACGGTGTGTTCGGTTCCAGATTTCCCCCCGGTGGCTTTGGCTAGACCAACCTGACCTGACCTCCCACTGTGTTCTCAAAATGTTGCTTTAATTAAGAAGGCAAATGGAATGTTGTCCTTTGGTGCTAGAGGGATGGAGTTTAAAAGCCGGGAGGTTTACAGGGTGAGGCCTCACCTTGTGTACTGTGTACAGTTTTGGTCTCTGTGAAAGGACACACTGGCGCTGGAGGGTTTGCAGAGGAGGTTCACTAGGTCGATTCCGCAGTTGAGAGGGTTGTCTTACGAGGAGAGATTGAGTCGAGTGGGACTATGCTCGTTGGAATTTAGAAGAACAAGGGGGGGATCTTTTAGAAACATATAAAATTATGAAGGGAATAAATAAGACAGAAGCAGGGAGGTTATTTCCACTGGCGTGTGAAACTTAGAACGAGGGAGCGTAGCCTCAAACTAAGGGGGAGCAGATTTAGGACTGAGCTGAGGAGGAACTTGTTCACCCAATGGGGTGTGAATCTGTGGAATCCCCTGCCCAGCGAAGCAGTTCTACCTCGTTTTTAAGGCAAAGATGGATTTTTGAACAGCGAAGGAATGAAGGGTTATGGTGAGCGGGCGGGTAAGGGAGCTGACTGAGACCACGAAATAGTTCAGCCACGATCCTATGGAATGGATGAGCATGCTCGACAAGCCCAGGTGGCCTGCTCCTGCTCCAATTTCTCAGGTTGTCGTGTTCTTCTGTTCCAGTTTCCAGCTTCAGTCCGTTCTCTCGGGATTCTTCGCAGGAAAACATGACCCGGGATTTGAGACAGGAGGAGGAGGTGGCGGCCAGTGGCTTCTATCAGAAATATAATCCCAAGGAGGTGATTGGAAGGTAAGGTCCACCCCATGGTGTGTGAGCAAGTGTGGGAGAGAGAGCGAGTGTGGGAGAGAGAGCGAGTGTGTGTTAATGACTGTAACTGCACACGCTAGTGAGTGCATGGTGAATATGTACATACGTCGTGATCAATGTTTGTGATATGTTACTAGTAGTTGGTACTAACGTGGAGAATGATGTTTGGTTTCATGTTTCCAGTTGCATTTCTATATTGTAAGTTTAGAAGGAGGAAGATATAGTTTATGGTTTAATTAGAGTCATACAGCTCGGAAACAGACCCTTCCGCCCAACCCGTCCATGCCGACCCAGATATCCTAAATTAACCTAGTCCCATTTGCCAGCATTTGGCCCATAAACCCTTCCTATTCATGTCCCCATCCAGATGCCTTTTAAATGTTGTAATTGTACCAGCCTCCACCCACTTCCTCTGGCAGCTCGGTCCATACACGCACCGCCCTCTGCATGAAAAAGTTGCCTCTCATGTCCCTTTTATATCTTTCCCCTCTCGCCTTAAACATATGCACCTCTAGTTTTGGACTCCCCTACCCTGGGGAAAACACTTGGCTCTTCACCCTATCCATGCCCACGTGATTTCAGCTTCCGACCACTCCAGGGAAAATAGCCCCAGCCTATTCACCCTCTCCCTATATCGCAAACCCTCCAGTCCCGGCAACGTCCTTGTAAATCTTCTTTGCGTCCTCTCAAGCTTCACATCTCTCCGACAGAGGGCGACCAGAATTAGACGCAGTATTCTAAAAATGGCCTCACCGATGTCCTGTACAGCCACAACATGACCTCCCAACTCCAATTGTGTGTGCATTCTTGTGACTGGGATATCCAGAGATTTTTGTTCTCGCGCATTTAAATGAGCCCTTGAGAATCCTTAGGGTCAATAATTCCAAGTATTCGGGGCAAGAAAGGCTTAAGACAACAACGAAATGTCATTGTCTAGCGACAAGAGCTCATAATGTTTCTGATTTTGTGTTAAGAAGAAGCCAGGCCATGTGCAAGTTTCATTGAAAGGGGAAAAATAAATTTCTATCAAATGATGTGCTGGTGGTTTAACAGTCTCTGGAACAGTCAGAACGCGAGAAAAGGCGCCCTTGGTGGCAAAGAAATGGAAGACTAATTAGGATGTCGAGTCTGAGGAACACGTTATGTATTAAGTGATCTTAGTTAGCTTGTTGACTGGCCTCGGGAAGACATGTTCATGAAATAAAATAGGAGTGAATGCGGAGATTTGATGAAGATAAACCGATTGCAGTTGTGCTAGCTGAGAAAAAAGTTTTAGCGTGGGATCCCACACTGAGGTTTGAGCATCACTACAGTTGTTGTAGAGGATGGAACAGTTGAATGCCTATTTCCAATTTCTGTAGCGAGTTTGTTACAGAGAGTTCTTCAGAGGTGTGACAAAGTTTGTGCAATGAACGTTGTTCTGTTGGTAAAAATACATCGATAGCCTCTTGCAAATAGGCATCACTACTGGGCCAGTCCGAGCCCAGCCAGCTGGAAACACGTTGGCGTGTACGTGTGTGTTTGAGTGGATGTGTGCTTCAGGCTAGGACAGGACAGGGCCCGGATATGTCCAACACAACAGCTGAACCTCCTGAAGTCACCTTGACCTGCTCGCATTCTCCACCAGGGGGGTCAGCAGTGTGGTCCAGAGATGCATCCACAAGAGGACGGACATGGAGTACGCTGTGAAGATCATCGAGGTGACCGACGAGAGCATGAGCCCGGACCAGCTGGACGAGGTCCGCAGATCCACCCAGAAGGAGATCGAGATCTTACAGGTGGTCTCCGGACATCCGAACATCAGTAAGGAACCGCGCTTAGTGTGTGCTGGGGATCGAAAGTCGGCGTACGTGGGCAAAGCAGGACTCGGACCTGCGCTGTCCGAGAGCCTGGGCGTGACCTTGTGTCTCCCGGCGTAGGGCCGGCGCCTGGGCGTGACCTTGTG
Source organism: Rhincodon typus (assembly GCF_021869965.1). Taxonomy (NCBI): domain Eukaryota; kingdom Metazoa; phylum Chordata; class Chondrichthyes; order Orectolobiformes; family Rhincodontidae; genus Rhincodon; species Rhincodon typus. The sequence goes on from NC_063380.1 coordinate 3,865,307, forward strand.
TCTCCCGGCGTAGGGCCGGAGCCTGGGAGGCGGGATCGCGGCCACCCGGCGTGGGGC
>NC_063380.1:3865463-3866084 GCF_021869965.1 Rhincodon typus
GCCCCCCCCCCCCCCCCCCCGCCACCCGGTGTTGGGCTGGAGCCTGGGCGTTAGGTTACGGTCCTCGCTGTAAACTTATATCTTAGCTAACTCTGACGTTTTCTTCCCTCTCTACAGTCACACTCATTGACTACTACACCTCTGAGACCGTTACCTTCCTCGTGTTTGATCTGTAAGTATCAGGAATTTGCAGTCCCCAGGTGACGGGTAGTCCCTTCCCCCTCTCACAACCTTCCCCAGAGCTGTCACACCTCCCCCCTCTCAGCCCCACCACACAACTACCCTAACCCCAGCTCAGCACCCTGTTTGCCGGGCACACTGTCAGTGCGGGATGGAGGGTAACCTCTTCCATTTCCTTTTCTTACAGGATGAAGCGAGGGGAGCTGTTTGACTACCTCACTCACAAAGTGGTGCTGAGCGAGAAGGAAACCAGGTAGGGAGAGAGAAAACGATAAGATCTGCACTGGCCTGACATTAGTGGGGATGCTGAAAGGACGAAGTGTCCCCGGTTAATGTACCTCCCTGAGAGAGAGAGGGAACTGAGAGACACCAGTCAGTGTACAGGTATCTCCCTGAGAGAGAGGGGACTGAGAGACACCAGTCAGTGTACAGATATCTCCC
>NC_063380.1:3866094-3867809 GCF_021869965.1 Rhincodon typus
AGACACCAGTCAGTGTACAGATATCTCCCTGAGAGAGAGAGAGGGGATTGAGTTTAGAGGAGTGAGGAGTGACCTCATTGAGGTGTGTTAGTCACTGAAGCACGTGGATAAGATGGAAGGATATTCCTTCTTGTGGCAGAAGGATGGTGGGCACGGGTTTTACAACTCGGAGTCGCCCTTTCAGGACATTGACTCAAATGTGGTTTCTTCTCCCTGAAAGTTGAGCAACTTCAGTCATTCGGAGCCAAGGGTGTCGAATATTTTGGAGGGGTGTGGATTCTTGTCGAGTAGGGGAATTCAGGGTGACAGGGCCGCAAGGCAACAGGCAACTGGGAACACACACCATGAGCTTATTGAGTACTCCTTGTAAATTCTGTCACTTCACCACCTCGTCTCCTGTACCTCCCCTCCACCGACGGGCAGGAACGTGATGAGGGAGCTCCTAGAGGCCATTGACTATCTCCACAGCCGGGACATCGTCCACCGGGATGTGAAGACCGAGAATATCCTGCTGGATGAACAGGCCCACATCCGACTCTCTGACTTTGGCTTTGCCTGTCACCTCGGGCCGGGTGAGAAGCTCCGAGGTGGGTCCCGGGGCGCGCGAGAGTCCCCCCGCGGTAAATGAGCTGACAGTGGGGCTCAGGGTGGGGGTGCGGGGTGATCGGAGACCAGCGGAGAGAGCGCAGTGTGTCGGGAAGCTTGGTCAGACCAGCCCAGTGGGCGGTGGACAGGGATTGGTCTTCCCTTTGGTTTAAATATCCACTCCCTCTCTGTCTCCCTGCCCTCCTCCAGAACTCTGCGGGACCCCCGGTTACCTGGCTCCTGAGCTTCTCACCTGCTCCATGGACGAGACGCACCCAGGTTATGGCAAAGAGGTGGACGTGTGAGTACTCCCAATTCGAGCTGGGGAAGTTTGAGAGGGCAGGGAATAGCGCGTGATAGGCATCCTCTGGTTCAGAGCTCCCTGCGCTGACCCTCCCTGCAGTGTGGGGCGCCCTCCTGGCGCTGACCCTCCCTGCGGCGCGGGGCGCCCTCCCGGCGCTGACCCTCCCTGCGGCACGGGGCTCCCTCCCGGCGCTGACCCTCCCTGCGGCATGGGGCTCCCTCTTGTTGTGGGAATGTGTTGGCCGGGGTTATTGGAGCCGCTCGTTTATAAACATAATGACGGATAGCGGGGGAGAGAGAGAGAGATGCCTGTTGCTGAGGCACAATGCCCTCTGGGCTCCTCTCTAGCAAGCTGCATGTGCCACCCAGCCTGTTGGCTTTGGGCTGGGACGGTAGGGCACCCTGTGTGTCTGTTGCCCCATCGCGATCAGAGCTGCCCCCCTCTCCGTAAATTTCCTGGAGACGCTCTCATGATGAAGCAGCCTGGGGGTGGTGGGAGTGCAGGTACAGAAACGGGACTCGGTGTCTGATTCCATCTCTCTCTGTCCTTCCCCACCCCCTCCCCCCACAGCTGGTCCGCTGGGGTAGTCATGTACACCCTCCTGGCTGGTACTCCGCCCTTCTGGCACCGCAAACAGATGGTGATGCTGCACATGATCATGGAGGGCAAGTACCAGATGACCTCGAATGAATGGCAGGATCGGTCGGACACCGTCAAAGACCTGGTGGGTAACCAAGGGCCTTGACAATGTGTGGGGGACAGTGTAGACGGAGCTTTACTCTGTATCTAACCCCGTGCTGTCCCTGGGAGTGTTTGATGGGGGGCA
>NC_063380.1:3868204-3870113 GCF_021869965.1 Rhincodon typus
GAAGGTGAGAGGAAAGGTCGGGGGGGTGCGGTCTGGGACAGGAAGAAGTTGGGGGAGAAGGAGGTGGGGGGTGGTCTGGGACGGGTGGGAGAGGGGACAGTCTGGGATGGGATGAAGGGGGAGAGGGTCAGTCTGGGGCAAGAGCGGGAGGGGGGCCTAGGGAGGGAGAGTGGGCGGTCTGCGACAGGCTTGGGGGGGGCGGCCTAGGACGAGAGGTAGAAGGGGTGGCCTGGACGGGAGTTGGGGGGATTACGGAGGGAGAGGACATACGCTTGCTGTGCCCTGACTTCCTGGCCCGTGTGACCAATGCCACTGTCTCTCTCTCTCTGTTGTAGGTGGCTGTGTGGACAACACGGGCCTGTATCCGTATCAACGAGAACTACAGGCGGATGAAGCTGGTGACCAAGGAGATCCTGATCGGCAACCCCTACACCATCAAGGCTGTGCGCAGGCTGATCGATGGCTGTGCCTTCCGTATCTACGGGCACTGGGTGAAGAAAGGGCAGTATCAGAACCGAGCAGCACTCTTTGAGAACTCTCCCAAAGCCCTGCTGCACACCACCATCTACCTCGAGAAGGAGGACCCACAGGAGCTCGAGCACATGTACAGCGACTGACGGTCAGTTCACAGCCCTGTTCGCTCACTGGGCTTGTCCAAAGGCAACTTTACTCTGTATCTAACCCCATGCTGTCCCTGTCCATGTCTGTGGGAGTGTATGATCGGGGGGACAGTGTAGAGGAAGCTTTACCCTGTATGTAACCCCGTGCTGTCCTTGGGAGTGTTTGATGGGGGGTGACAGTGTAGATGGAGCTTTACCCTGTATCTAACCCTGTGCTGTCCCTGACCCTGGGAGTGTTTGATGGGGGAGGACAGTGTAGAGGGAGCTTTACTCTGTGTCTAACCCCGTGCTGTCCCTGGGTGTGTTTGATGAGGGGGACAGTGTAGAGGGAGCTTTAGCCTGTATCTAACCCCATGCTGTCCCTGTCCCTGGGTGTGTTTGATGGGGGGGACAGTGTAGAGGGAGCTTTACTCTGTATGTAACCCTGCCCTGGGAAGGGTGTGTGTGTGTGAAGCCCCTGAGCAGAGCTGTGCTGTGCTGACTGCAGTTCCCTGTGCTCTCTCTCTCTCTGACACATTCTCTCTCTCTCTCTCTCTGGGTGTTACAGTTACAGCTCCAGCTCTCAGAAAGTGTGTTGGATCCTGTTACCGCTCCTGGAAGCAGTGCCGAAGGAGGAGGAGGAACATCACCTGGACCTGAGAGTGCATCACTGTCGCTGCCTCGCCCCGGCCGGTGTTCCCACTGACACAAGAGGGGCATGGACTGGTGGGGGTGGAGGGGTGGGGTCACTGCTGCACCCGTCTCCCTGATTTACCAGCTGCAGACTCTTATGGCTCCCTGTGCTGCCTCTGGGCAGGAAGATCTTCATCGTCCCCGTCCCTGTCCTCAACTCCCTGCACCTCAACACCCCCTTCCCCCCACGCCCCCCACCCAACCCTCCTAGAGAGCTTGAACCGGAACCCCCCACCTCCGCCGACCCAAACCTTCCTCATTGCTCACAGCTGAGCCACCTTTTGGTGTGGGCTTTTCTGTTTGGGGACAGTGGTACCCTTTCGTCACCTTCCAACGACCAACACAAACCTTTTGGGGTTCTGTGTCTCCACCTCCCTTTCTTTCCCACACATCCATTGAGTTGAATGTACTTACTGTCTCCTCCCCAGTCCTCCTCCCTCCACCATCTCTCTCTCTCTCGTTCTCTCTCGGTCATTCTCCCACAGTCGCTGTCTTCCCTCCCAACATTGCTGTTTTCCCCCTCGTCTCCTCCTTCAACCCATCTCCCCCTCCTTGTCTCTGTGTCTGTGTCTGTCTGTCTGTCTCTCTCTCTCTCTCTATACCCCTCCTCAGTCTCT
>NC_063380.1:3870613-3871067 GCF_021869965.1 Rhincodon typus
GATGGAAGGCGGTGATAGAGAGACAGATAGGAGGAGCGATGGAAGGCGGTGATAGAGAGACAGATAGGAGGAGCGATGGAAGGCGGTGACAGACAATCCAAGGCAGAGGAAGAGGCAGTTACCCGACAGATTGATCTCAGTCAGATTGTCCCGGAGTTGGGAGTTGGCAGCGGTCAGTAGGTTGACAGACTGGTCTCCAACGTGCGGGCAGTGGCTGAGATCCAGACTGGTCAGCTGTGGGAGGTGTCGCACCAGGAGGCGCAGTGACGTATCATTGATGTCCAGGCCAGCGAGCCGCAGCTCCGACAGGTTTGGCAGCCTCCCTCGATGCTCGTTCTGACCTGTGGAAGGGGCAGGAACCGGCACCGGCATCAGTTCAGGGGTAACTGCAGGAAGCTCATCACCACCTCACACTGGTCAGGAACAGTTACTGCACGTGGCTCACCGCCCCCCC
>NC_063380.1:3871618-3872080 GCF_021869965.1 Rhincodon typus
CCCCCCCCCCACTGATCAGAGGCTGTTACTGCAGGAGGCTCACTGCCCCCAGTTACTGCATAAACCCCACTCTCTCACTCCCACCGAGCCCTATATAAATCAAACACTGCCCCCTCCCCTCAGTTCCTACCTGGCCGGGTGTCACTCGGAGGGGAGACGAGTTCACGGAGGTGTGAGTCCTTCACGTCCTCGACCCAGCGAAGGTCGAGTAGCCTCAGGCAAGAACAACTGGCCGAACAGAGAGCAGAAACGGAGGACCAGGAACATCCGGAAAGGATCAGCTCCTTCAGGCCTGGGCAAGGGCCAGTGAGAACAGGGACACCGAGGTCAGACTCTGGGCTTCCACAACCACCGTAAGTCCCCAGTTCCTCCACTCCCTCCCAGCCCTCCATTATCACCTGTCTCCATCCCAGGGAACGGGCAGGTAGAGGCGACTGGGGGGGGAGAGCAGGGGGGAAGAGA
>NC_063380.1:3872180-3873493 GCF_021869965.1 Rhincodon typus
GAGCGGGGGGCGGGGAGGGGGGATCCAGGGGGGGGGGGGGGAGGGGGGGGGGGGAGGGGGTGACTGAGGGGGGAGGAAGAGAGAAGCGGGGAAGAGGGGGAGGTTGTCCCACCCTGTACAGGCACTGGGTTGCTATCTGCATGAACCCCTGAAAGCCTTGGGTAGGTGAGTGAGTGAGCAAGCAATCGAGCTTGACTCTCCCCCTACCCTCTCCCCCGCCCGGCCTCTCCCTTTGTCCTCTCCCCCGCCCGGCCTCTCCCCGTGCCCTCTCCCCCGCCCGGCCCCTCCCCGTGCCCTCTCCCCGCGCCCTCTCACCCTGCAGCCGGTTAATGAGCCACATGAGCTGTTTCTTAGAGATACTGGTCCAGCTGAGGTCCAGGGTAATGGGTTGCCTCCTGATAATCCCACTCAGCATGGCTGGTGTGATCGATTTCTGTCTGCTCAGGTCAATCTTGGTCCATAATTGTTTATCACAGCACCTGGAGCATGGGGCGAGACGCCAAGGGAGAGAAAGGCAGAGGGAGGAGGGAGGAGTGAGGAGTGAGAGAGGGAGGGTTTTGGGCAGGGAGAGGGAAGGAAGGGGAGGGGGGGGGAGAGAGAGAGGGAGGGGGAGAGAGAGAGAGAGAGACAGACAGACAGAGACAGATACACAGAGAGAGAGAGACTGCCATCAGAATGGAGAAACGCCCTGTCCCACAACATCCTACAATACTGACTAAAAACTAATAACAACTCAGGTCCCCACCCACATATACCAGAGTAACCAGCGAGTGAGCGGGGTAGAGGGTGGAGGGTGCAGATGGAGATGCAAAGGCCCCTACTCGTCCAAATGGCCAAACAGCTTTCTTCAGTTTTGAAGTGGGCCCATGGATATTGGCAAAGCTGGGTGGTTGATCAGGCACAGGCAGGAACCCAGTCCCAGTGTGGCCTGACCCTAGACAGGAGTGGCAGAGATCTCAATCGTCGTGGTCCCCATGACGAGTACTGTGCACAGTTCCTGTCTCTGTATCCGTCAGTCAGACCCACGCTGGGAGCACCGTGCACAGTCCCTGTCTCTATATCCCTCAGTCAGACCCACACTGGGAGCACCGCGCACAGTCCCTGTCTCCGTATCCCTCAGTCAGACCCACACTGGGAGCACCGCGCACAGTTCCTGTCTCCATATCCCTCAGTCAGACCCACACTGGGAGCACCGTGCACAGTTCCTGTCTCCGTATCCCTCAGTCAGACCCACACTGGGAGCACCGTGCACAGTCCCTGTCTCTGTATCCCTCAGTCAGACCCACACTGGGAGCACCGTGCACAGTTCCTGT
>NC_063380.1:3873503-3879570 GCF_021869965.1 Rhincodon typus
TATCCCTCAGTCAGACCCACACTGGGAGCACCGTGCACAGTTCCTGTATCTGTATCCCTCAGTCAGACCCACACTGGGAGCACCGTGCACCGTTCCTGTCTCTATATCCCTCAGTCAGACCCACACTGGGAGCACTGTGCACAGTTCGGGTCTCTATATCCCACACCGGGAGTACCGTGCACAAACTGGGAATTCAGGAGACGTGCCTTTCCCTGGAGAGACTGGGGTGTGGTGCAATGTGGCAGTGCCTCCCACAGGGGGATGGCGTTTCAAAATGGTGACTCCAAGTATTTTGAAGTCACTGCGAGTGTGGCAGTGTCGACTAACAAACCCAGTCAATTCCAGCCCTGGAGCTGCCTCCCCTGTTCTAACCTGCTTCATCTGGTGGAACAGCCTGTTACACATACCACCCGGGAGGCAGAGCACTTTCCGTTCACAGCTTCGACATCTGTCTCTCTTTCTCTCTTTCTCTCTTCCCTCCCTCTCTCTCTCTCTCTCTCCCTCCCCCGGGAAAGTGGAACCTGTTCAGCCTGGTGCTGTGCTGGGACAGACAAGGGTGTCGTGCCTTTAAACATACTGGGAATGTCATTCCAAAATCCCATTCCAGAATTGCCAAGGTTCCACCAGAGTCATAGAGATGTACAGCACAGAAACAATCCCTTCGACCCAACGTGTCCATCCCGGCCAGATATCCTAAATTAATCCAGTCCCATTTACCAGCATTCGGCCCATATCCCTCTAAACCCTTCCTATTCATGTCCCCATCCAGATGCCTTTTAAATGTTGTAACTGTACCAGTCTCCCCACTTCCTCTGGCAGCTCGTTCCATACACGCACCACCCTCTGTGTGAAAAAGTTACCCCTTGGGTCCCTTTTAAATCTTTCCCCTCTCACCTTCAACTTATGCCCTTCAGTTTTGGACCCCCGTCCCTACCTCGGGGGAAAAGTCCTTGTCTATTCACCTTCCATGCCCCTCATGATTTTATAAACCTCTATAAGCCTCCGACGCTGCAGGGAAAATAGCCCCCAGCCTATTCCGCCTCTCCCTCCAGCTCAAACTCTCTAACCTTGGTAACATCCTTGTAAAATCTTTTCTGAACCCTTTCAGGTTTAACAAAATCTTTCCCGTAGCAGGGAAATCAGAACTGAATGCAGTATTCCAAATGTCCTGTATAGCCGCAACATGACCTTCCCAACTCCTACACTCAACGCACTGACCAAGTGTCTCAAACACCTTCACCACCCTGTCTACCTGCGACCCCCACTTTCAAGGAACTATGTACCTGCTACGTTCTCAATTCTCACTACCACCTTCTGGGGGAAAAATATTTTTCCTCACCTCCCCTCCAATGGAATCACATGTAGGCCAGATCATGTAAGGATGGCCATTTCCTTCCCTAAAGGACATTAGTGAACCAGATGGGTTTTTCCCAACAATCGACAATGGATTCACGGTCATCATTAAATTCTTAACTCCAGATATTTCATTGAATTCAAATTCCACCGTCTGCCGTGGTGGGATTAGAATCCCCAGAACATTACCTGGGTTTCTGGATTAACAGTCCAGCGATAATACCCCTAGGCCATCGCCTTCCCCAATTCTGTCTGCCTGCCCTGTCTACACCTCTCATCGTTCTATCCAACTCGGTCGTAGAGACCGGGTGCTCAGTGGTGTGGTGTAAAGACGATAATATCTCCATCGACAGCAGCAAAACCAAGGAGCTGGTCACTGCCTTCAGGAAACGGAGCAGAGGGCACGCCCCCCCCTCCCTGCCTGTGGCCCTGGCGCCGCCTGTAGCACTGAGATGGAGCGGGTCGACAAAGAGATGCAAAAGCTTAAACGCACAGACCAACAGATTGAAGATCAGCTTCTTCGCCCGCTGTTATCAGACTTCTGAACGGACCTCTCAAATATTAATTCCGATCTCTTTCTCTCTCTCTGTGTGCACCTTCTCTGCGGCTATAACACCATATTCTGCACTCTGTCCTGCTATCCTGATGCACTTTGTATGGCACAATCAGCCTGTACAGCACTCAAAACAACACTTTTCACTGTATCTCGGTACATGTGACAACAGTAAATCAAATCATATCTCCTCTGCTCTTAAGGAAAACAACACCAGTCCACGCAATATTGCTTCATCCCTGAAACTCTCCAACCATCCAGGCAACGTCCTGGTTAATCTTCTCGGCACCCTCTCCCAGTGCTATCACGACCCTCCTACAACGTAGGATACGCAACTCCAGCTTGCAGTCTAACCAACAGCTGCAGCATCACCTCCCCTGCTCCTGAACTCTGCACCTCAGCTAATAAAGGCCAGTTATCCCCACATGCCTCCATAACCACAATGGTATTACTCCCAACACCATCAGCACTTAACTCGGGCCAGATTAACCTTTTGTTGACGCTGTATCAAATGCGTCTCATCCTCCCCCCATCTTAATAGGCCAATAACAACACCATTTCCAGGGAGCTCCAAAACTCCTGGGGATGCCCGTTAGTGGAGCTGCAGTCACCTAGCAAACAACGAAGGAGGGCATCTCAGGGTTCAACGGGACGTTGAACAGATGGGTCGACGGGTCGACGGGCCGAGGAGCGGCCGACAATTTGATAAACACGAGGCGCTGCATTTTGGGGAAAGGCAAACCCGGGCAGTATTTATACACTTCATGGTAAGGTCCTGGGGAGTGTTGCTGAACAAAGAGACCTTGGGGTGCAGGTACATAGTTCCTTGAAAGTGGAGTCTCAGGTAGACAGGACGGTGAGGAAGGTGTTTGGGACGCTTGGTCAGTGCATTGAGTGTAGGAATTGGAAAGGTCATGTTGCGGCTGTACAGGACATTGGGGATAGGCCACTTCTAGAATCCTGCACACAATTCCAGTTGCCCTGCTATACGAAGGATATTGTTAAACGTGAACAGGTGCAGAAGAGATTGACTAGGATGTTACCCGAAAGTGGAGGGTTTGAGTTTCAAGGAGAGCTTGGACAGGCTGGGACTTTATCGCCCTAGAGCATCGGAAGCTGAGGCGTGACCTTTTAGAGGTTTACAACATCACGATGGGGAAGGATAAGGTAAATAGACAAGGTCAATACAACATGGAGCTGGGGGAATACAGGAGGGTCAGGTGGCATCGGAGGAGCAGGAAAGTTGATGTCTCGGGTTTACACCCTTCATCTTCTGAAACGTCAACTTTCCTGTTCCTCTGATGCCGCCTGACCTCCTGTGTTCCCCCAGCTCCTGCAGTTCTTGCTAGCTCTGAATAGAGATGGTCCTTTTCCCCAGCGTGGTCAAGTCTAAAGCTGGAGGAGCATAGGTTTAAGGTGAGAGGGGGAAAGGGACCAGAGGGGTAACTTTTTCACACAGAGGGTGGCGCACGTATGGAACGAACTGCCAGAGGAAGTGGTGGTGGCTGGTACAGTTACAACATTTAAAAGGCATCCGGATGGGGACGTGAATGGGAAAGGTTTAGAGGGATGCAGGCAAATGGGACTATAGTTTGGGAACCCAGTTGGCGTGGACGGGATGGTTGGTTGGATGGAAGGGTCTGTTCCCATGCTGTATGACTCTGTGATCCATCCTAGCCTGCCTACTACCCCTGCTTTCGGGAATAGCCATGTCACATTTGTTAACTTCCAATTCGCTGGGGCTGTGTAGGATCATTACAGTGGCAAGGGCAGTGCTTCCATGCACTTTGTAACTACCTCTCTTGTGAACCTAAGGATGTAGGCCATTAGGGTTTGCCATTTCTAGACCCCTACTTTTGACCAATTATTTTTTACTCTTACCCATATTTGATACTGATCACTCCAAGTTATAGAGTCATACAGCACAGAAACAGACCCTTCGGCCCAACCAGTCCGTGCTGACCATAATCCCAAACCAGTCCCTCTGGCCTGCTCCTGGCCCCTATCCCTCCAGAACTTTCCTATTCATGTACTTATCCAAATGTCCCTTTAAACGTTGTAACTGTACCCACACCCACCACTTCCTATGGAAGTTCATTCCACACGTGAAAAGTTCCTCACTTTTATAAGCTTTTTCATGCTCTAGTTGTGCTGTAGAATTGAAATAAAATTGCAACAACATACACAAATTGACTTCCCTGCCTCCCCCCCCACCCCCACAATCATTGATCATGCTTATCTCAAAGATGCCATCGCTTCCTTCAGTTACTCCCCTCTGTTATTTAAAACAAAATATTCGGAAAGGCTCTTACAACCTGTGCTCAACTGATCCAGGCGGGCAAAATGCAGAGTGGTGTCTGCCTTCTCTACTGCTCCCCCCACCACAATCATTGCTCCTGCCATCATTTCCTTTAGCTACTCTCCTCCTTCATCAAAACAAATAACATTTGGAAGGCCCCTTACAACCTGTGCTCAACCGGCCCAGCCGGGCAAAATGCAGAATGGCGTCTGTCTTCTCTGCCATTCCCCCACACCCGACCCCCAACAAATATTGCTCCTGCTTGTCTCAAAGATGCCATCATTTCCTTTAGCTACTCTCCTCCTTTATCAAAATAGATAATATTTGGACGGGCTGTCACAACCGGTGCTCAGCAAAACTCAGAATAGTGTCCGACACTGCGATGTGACGCCTCTAATTGGGTAGTACTTGCTGCTCAATCCCATATGTGGCAAGAATTGAGAGAAATAAGCAATACAGGATGACCTGCCAGCCTTTCAACACAGCCTGCTTACACGATTTGGAAGCACATACATGGATAACTGGGGCCTGGCCCCTCTGCAGGTGAAAGGAATTTGTCCAGGCATGAAGTGCACCCAATGATAAAGAAAATCCGAGGGCACCCCATTCGTCGCTGGATTTCCCACGGCATGCCTCAACGATAGTTGACCTACCTCTTACTGAATTTAAACAAACGCTTTTTGTGCTAATTGGTGCACGCTGCTCTCTCCATGAACAATGCCTCAACTAAGTGCACCTGCCACCGGTGGGGGGGACGTTTACTGGCCGGGACAGAGTTTTTAGCCCAACCCCAGGTACCCTCGGAGGTGGTGGTGGTTGTGGGGTGAGCTGCCTTCATTCCGCAGTCTGTTTGGCATGGGGACACCCTCTGGGCTGTTCAGGGCATCCCCAGGATTTGGACCCAGCGGCCCTGAAGGAAGGGCCGATATATGTTTCCGAGTCAGGACGGGTAGGGGAACAGGGAGGGGAGGGGAGGGGAGGGTGGTGGTGGTGTTCCCCACATATCTGTTGCCCCTTGTCCTGGATGGAAGTGGGCCGTGGGGTTTGGAAGGTGCTGCCTGAGGGTCTCTGGTGAATGCCTGCAGGGCATCTTGTAGCTGGTACACACTGCTGCGACTGAGTAGGGCGGAGGGGAGGAGAAGGAAGGAGTGGACGTTTGTGGATGCGGGGCCAATCAAGTGGGCTGCTTCGTCCTGGATGGTGTGGAGTTTCGAGCGCTGTCGGAGCTGCCCCGTCCAGGGCAAGTGGGGAGTATTCCGTCACACTCCTGCCTTGTCGATGGTGGGACAGGCTTTTGGGTGGGGGTGGGGGGGTCAGGGGGGGAGTTACAGGATTCCCAGCCTCTGACCTGCTCCTGGAGCCACAGGATTGATATGGGGCTGGGTCCGGTTCAGTTTCTGCTCAATGGGAACCCCCAGGAAATTGATAGTAGGGGGGTAGGGGTTTCAGTGATAGGAATGCCATTGAATGACAAGGAGATGATGGTCAGAATGTGTCTTTTTTTTGGAGATGGTCACTGCCTGGCAGTCGTGTGGCACAAATATTACTTCCCACTTGTCAGCCCAAACCTCGATATTGTCCAGGTCTTGTTGCATTTGAACATGGCCTGTTTCAGTATCTGAGGAGTCACAAGCACTGCTGAACATTGTAAAATCATCAACAAACTTTCCCATTTCTGACCTTATGATGGAGGGAAGGTCATTGACAAAGCAACTGAAGATGGTTGGGCCTAGGACACTCCCCTGAGGAACTCCTGCAGAGATGTCCTGAGGCTGAGATGACTGATCTCCAACAACCAGGACCACCTTCCCATGTCACTTTTCCCTGCAACCGCAGGAAGTGCTACACCTGCCCCCATACCT
>NC_063380.1:3879670-3886964 GCF_021869965.1 Rhincodon typus
CACTTTTCCCTGCAACCGCAGGAAGTGCTACACCTGCCCCCATACCTCCTCCCTCACCCCCATCCCAGGCCCCAAGAAGACTTTCCACATCAAGCAGATGTTCACCTGCACATCTGCCAATGTGGTATACTGCATCCGCTGTACCCGGTGTGGCTTCCTCTACATCGGGGAAACCAAGCGGAGACTCGGGGACCGCTTTGCAGAACACTTACGCTCGGTTCGCAACAAACAACTGCACCTCCCAGTCGCGAACCATTTCAACTCCCCCTCCCATTCCTCAGACGACATGTCCATCCTGGGCCTCCTGCAGTGCCACAACGATGCCACCCGAAGGTTGCAGGAACAGCAACTCATATTCCGCTTGGGAACCCTGCAGCCCAATGGTATCAATGTGGATTTCACAAGTTTCAAAATCTCCCCTCCCCCTACCGCATCCCAAAACCAGTCCAGCTCGTCCCTGCCTCCCTAACCTGTTCTTCCTCCCACCTATCCCCTCCTCCCACCTCAAGCCGCACCTCCATCTCCTACCGACCAACCTCATCCCGCCCCCTTGACCTGTCCGTCCTCCCTGGACTGACCTATCCCCTTCCTAACTCCCTACCTACACTCACCTTTACTGGCTCCATCCCCGCCTCTTCGACCAGTTTGTTTCCTCTCCACCTATCCTCTCCTCTATCCCTCTTCTATTCGCCTCCCACTCTCTCCCTATTTATTTCAAAACCTCCTTCCCCTCCCCCTTTTCTGATGAAGGGTCTAGGCCCGAAACGTCAGCCTCTCTGCTCCTATGATGCTGCTTGGCCTGCTGTGTTCATCCAGCCCTGCACCTTGTTGTCCCACCTTCCCATGTGTCAGCTATGACTCCAACCACCGGAGAGTTTGTTCCCTGATTCTTAGTCAATAAAGTTTTGTTAGGATTCCCTGACACCACACTTGGCTCCCTTTATGTCAAAGGCAACATAATGAGCTTCAAGAGCACGTCTCCTCCTATCTCTTGGAAATCAACTCCAAATCCACGTTTTGCCAATCCCCAGGGGACACTCAAGGAAGGATTTTGGCACCAGTGTGCTCAAGCGACGTCCAACACAGGTAACCGTGATGTCTCCCCACCACCCTCGCAACCAAGCCGCTCGCGAAACAAACAAATAAACATCGAACATTAACCCTCTCCGGCTTCCGTTGAATTGGAAGCAAAACCAAAAGGAGGAGAGTAGCTAAAGCATACACTCACACCTACGAGGAAGAGACAGGAGAAAGGAGGCGCAGTTAACAGGCAGCCCCGTGGGCTGGCGTGCTCCTTACCAGCGGTTGAGGGTACGGCACACCCTCATGCAGACGCACAAGTCCCGGTGGCTGAGGTAACGGAAGACAGCGAGCCAGGCGTGCCTCTGCAGGACATGGTCGGCGCCGGTCTCCAGGGGCAGTGAGTCGGGCTCGGGGCTGTCAGGAGGCGGTTTCACCACATGGCGCTCCATCAGTAGGGGCCGGGGCGGCGAGCAGACCGGGGGCCGGTTGAGGAACTGGGTGCGGGCTGCGACTCGCAGGCCAGGAGCGCCGGGCGTTCTGGGGGGTTTGCGGCCGGACTGGGCCCGGCCCCGTGGGTGGCGAGCAGCGTGCTGGTTCTCCTTGCCCTGCCAGGGCTCGCGCCCCTTGGCCTTGCCGTTGCGGGACGCGGTGTAGGGGGCCGGTCGGTGGGAGTGATCCGCCAGCTCCTCCTCCTCCTCGGCTCCCTCGTCCTCCTCCTGTTCCTCCTCCTCACTCTCGCTGAAGCCCAGCAGGGAGGCTGCTGTCACGCGATGGTCGCGTGGCCGACGGGAGCTGCCGTTGGTGCCGGAAGCCCCGCCTCCACCGTCGCTGCTCTCCTCCTCCTCTTCCTCCGCTCCCTCTTCCTCCTCCTCTTCCTCCGAACCCTGGGAGTCTGAGTCCGAGTCCGAGCTGGAGCTAGAGCTGGAGCTCTGGGCCGGGTTCACACGCTCCAGCATCTGGCACATCCTCTTGAAGTGCTCGAGCTTCTCGCGCTGGTGGGTCCTCTCTGTGCTCAGCGCCGTGCCCTCTGGCCCCCGGGTGTTCTTCAGCCTCTGGAACACGGGGAGAGGGGTCAGCACCTCCTACACCCGCTCCCCCGGCCCCTACACCCGCTACCCCGCCCGCTCCACGCGGCCCCTGCGCCTGCTCCCCCCGCCACCTCCCCCAGCCCCCACACCCACTCCCTGTCCCCTACACCCGCTCTCCCTGCCCACAGATGCCCTCTCTAACTCTGTAACCTCCTCCAGCCACCTACACACCAGTGAGTGTGTACAGAGTGACGGGGGAGCTAGGAGATCAGGGGAGCCACCCCTGCCCCCCACCCTGGCTCTCTCAGGAACTCCCAGTCCCATGCCTTACCTTTTTCTTGGGCCCAGCCTCCAGCACTCCATCCTTTTCTTTCCTCTTCTTGCGCCCAGCTGCGTAATCCTCAGGCCTGGCCCGGCCGCCCTCCTCCAGCTTCCAGCGAGGCCCCTCCTCACCATCTGATCGGCGCTTCCCACTCACCTCCAGCTGCTCCTTCCCCTCCTAAGGGAGAGGTGGGAGGGGGACAGCGGGATGGGGGAGCAAGCAATGGTGGAGGAGGCAGTGAGCGAGAGAGGGAAGATTGGGGGAGGGGGAGGGGGAGGGGGTGGGGTGACAGAGAGAAACAGACCGACAAAGAGAACTAACATGAGCAGGGTGCTGAGAGACAGAACTTCCAAACACAGACGCACCTCCGTACGCGCACGCCCTCAGTCTCACACACACATGCTCGCCCGCACACACACCACACACTCCCCCGTAAGCGCATGCACGCCCACACACACACACGCCAGCGCACACATGCCCATACATATACCCACTCCCCCCTTACGCCTACACCCACCCACTCACCCCTGTACGCCAGCATTTGGCCCATATCCCTCTAAACCCTTCCTAGCCATACACCTATTCAGATGCCTTTTAAATGTTGTAACTGTACCAGCCTCCAACACTTCTTCTGGCAGCTCGTTCCACACACGCACCACCCTCTGTGTGAAAATGGTTCCCCTTTTAAATCTTTCCTCTCTCACCTTAAACCTATCCCCTTCAGTTTTGGACCCCCCTTACCTCTGGGGAGAAGTCCTTGTCTATACACCCCTATCCATGCCCCTCATGATTTTATAAACCTCCATAAGGGTCACCCCCTCAGCCTCCAAAGCTCCAGGGAGAACAGCCCCAGCCTCTCCCTGTAGCTCAAACCCTCCAACATCCCTTTTCCGAACCCCTTTCCCAATATCCTTCCTGTAGCAGGGAGACCGGGATCGAACACAGTATTCCCAACAGTGGCCTTACCCATACAGCCGCAACATGACCTTTCCAACTCCTACACTCAACGCACTGACCAATAAAGGCAAGCGTACCAAACATTTTCTTCGCTGCCCATTTTCAAGGAGCTACAACCCTGCAGGGCAACGTCTCTTTGTTCGGCAACAGTCTCCAAAACCTTACTGTTAAAGTGCATGCCTCCTGCCCCTCTGGAGGTGCTGGGTCTCATGTCTGCGAGGTACCACACAGTCCTCCCTGTCGGTGGGTAAACTGAGGGGGGTGGGGGGGCACTCACCTTGCCAGTTTTACCCTCGAGCTGGCACTTGGGGCACTCCCAGCAGTTGGGAATCTCGTCATTAATGACTCCATCCGCCGCGCAGACCTGAGAGAGAGAGACAGACAGACAGGGTGGGGGGGTGAGACTGACGGAAGAGGGGACACTTGAAACGCAGCCTGCTTCAGGCACGAGGATCGGAGGGTGGGAGAGAGACGGTTTCTCACCTTCAGGCAGCCCGGGTGGACAATCTCATTACAGATGGTGCACTCCATCAGCGACAGCTTGAACTTCTCGGCCTCGCCTTCGACAGACTCCTCCTTACCGGCGTCCCCACACATCAGGCAGACGGCCGTGTGAGGGAGTACAGGCTGCCTCCACCCACAGGCACAGAGGGAGGGAGAGGGAGACAGAAAAAACAGGTGAATGAACAGGGAGGCAACTTCACTCTGTATCTAACCCCGTGCTGTCCCTGTCCCTGGGAGTGTTTGATGGGGGTGGAACAGTGTAGAGCGAGCTTTACTCTGTATCTAACCCCGTGCTGTCCCTGTCCCTCGGAGTGTTTGATGGCGGTGGAACAGTGTAGAGGGAGCTTTACTCTGTATCTAACCCTGTGCTGTTCCTGTCCCCGAGAATGTTTTATCGGGGAGGGGGGAGGGAACAGTGTAAAGGATGGTGGGTGGTGAACTCACCGCTGTGCACTGCCGGAGCATGCAGGACTGTTTCATGCGTCCGGGCCCCCCGAATTTCTTCATGTCCTTACAGAAGTGGCACTCCCCACACTCTGTCTTCTGGCAGGCATCGCACTTGCGACAGCGAGTTCGTCGGCGCCGTGCCCCACTCGCCGCCTTGCTGGAGGACATTGGGGCTTTGGGTTTCGCCTTGCCCTTGGCCTGCGGGACACAACGGAGAAAGAGAGAGGGAGAGGGAGGGTGAGAGCAGGCGGTGGTGGAGCGGGGAGGCAGCCACATTCCCGGCAGACTGTACAGCGCCACTGGCCCATGGTCCAAAACGGTCCCCCGCTCCCAACCTTCTCCCCG
This sequence comes from Rhincodon typus, assembly GCF_021869965.1. NCBI lineage: Eukaryota > Metazoa > Chordata > Chondrichthyes > Orectolobiformes > Rhincodontidae > Rhincodon > Rhincodon typus. Next base: position 3,884,297 of record NC_063380.1, read on the forward strand.
GAAACTTTCAACACTTTGGCCTCCACCTCTTTCCTGGGGCAGGGAATTCGAGCGACTCACTTCCCTGTTCCTAACTTTCTCCTCTGCCCCGACTCCCTTCGATTCCTTCCAAATTATATCCGACTCCCTCTCAAGAAACGGCGAATGTCGCCGTACGGCATGGAAACAGACCCTTCGGCCCAACCAGTCTGTGCCGACCATAATCCCAAACTAAACTAATCCCATCTGCCCGCTCCTGGCCCATATCTCTCCAAACCTTTTCTATCCACGTACTTATCCCAAATGTTCTTTTAAACATTGTAACTGTACCCACATCCACCACTTCCTCTGGAAGTTCATTCCACACATAGACCACTCTGTCTGTGTAAAAAAGTTGCCCCTCGTGTCGGTTTTAAGTCTCTCTCCTCTCACCTTAAAAATATGCCCCCTATTCTTCAAATGCCCCCCAACCCCTAGGGAAAAAGACTCCTGCCATTCACCTTATCTATTCCCCTCGTGATTTTATAAACCTCTACAAGGTCACCTCTCAACCTCCCACACTCCAGTAGAAATGGTCCCAGCCTGTCCAGCCTCTCCTTATAACTCAAACCACCACTCCCGGCAACATCCTGGTAAATCTCTCCTGAACTCTCTCCAGTTTAATAACGTACTTCCTGTAACAGAACAGGCCTCACCAACGTCCCTGTACAACCTCAATGTGACGTCCCCAACTTCTACACTCAAAGCTCTGAGCGATGAAGGCAAACGTGTCAAACACCTTCTTAACCCCCCTGTCTATGTGTGGCACAAACTTCAAAGAATTATGTCCCTGAACCCCGAGATCTCTGTGTTCTACAACACTACCCAAGTTCTGCCCTTGTTTGTTTTACCAGAATGCAACACCTCGCATTTATCCAAATTAAATCTGCCACTCCTTGGCCCATCGACCCAATGGATCAAGATCTCTTGGTAAATGTTCGATAACCTTCTCCAACACTTCAGCCCCGACCACTTTCTGTGGCAGAGAATCCCGCAGGCTCCCCGCTGTCTCGGTGAAGACATCGCTCCTCATCTCACTCCTACCTCACACACACTTTCGAGCGTGACCCGCCCCCCCCACATTAGTCTGAACTGCTGCCCTATCCTCGTTCTCGATCCCCATCTCGTCCTGTTGGAATCGTATTAGATTTTACTTCAGTTTAAAACAAAAAAAAAATCGACAACTCGAACTCAGCGTACGTTCGGCGACCAAAAGGATGTGGATGCTTTGGAGCGGGTGCACAGGAGGTTCACCAGGATGTTGCCTGGTATGGAGGGCGCTAGCTATGAAGAGAGATTGAGTAGATTAGGATTATTTACATTAGAAAGATGGAGGTTGAGGGGGGACCTGATTGAGGTCTACAAAATCATAAGAAGTATAGACAGGGTGGATAGCAAGAAGCTTTTTCCCAGAGTGAGGGACTCAATTACTAGGGGTCACGATTTCAAGGTGAGAGGGGAAAAGTTTAAGGGAGATATGCGTGGAAAGTTCTTTACGCAGAGGGTGGTGGGTGCCTGGAACGCATTGCAAGCGGAGGTGGTAGAGGCGGGCACGATAGCGTCGTTTAAGATGTATCTAGACAGATACATGAATGGGCAGGGAGCAGAGGGATACAGATCCTTGGAAAATAGGCGACAGGTTTAGTTAGAGGATCTGGATCGGCTCAGGCTTGGAGGGCCGAAGGGCCTGTTCCTGTGCTGTAATTTTCTTTGTTCTTTGACCCTGGCTCCCACCAACTCCCCGCATGCCCCCCCACCTCCTTCCTCAGCAGAGTGGAAACTCGACATGGCACCCCTGTCATCTCCGTCTGGGGAAAAAAAAAGATTTTGACACCGGGACAAGTCTTGCTCCCCAGGAGGAGGAGGGAAACGTGTTCCTCAGCCTCCGCCCTTCCGGCAACATCCTCGGGACTTTATACGATTCTTTTATACGGATCACGTCCTCCGCTGGGCACTGGTGCAATCTGCCTTACATTTCCTGGAACGGGGGAGGGGGAGGGGGAGGGGGGAGGGGGAAATCAGCCGAGGGTGAACCTTCCGTAAAAGCCCTGAAGTCCTTTCTGAAGCGAGCACAGAGCACAGCGCCCAGCGCCAGCCTCTCAGCAACGGCCCTCCGCGCTCGAGACAAAGCATCGCGGCATTCCAGAATCGTCACGGCACGGGAAGCAGGCCCCCCGCAAGTAGCCTTGCTTTTCCGTTCTGTGTCGCTGCGCAACATTCCTCTCCGACACTGGCCTCAAATCGAACCTGCCTCCAGGAGGCACAGAGCGCGGGCCCAGACGGAGGGATCGGGAACATCAGACATCGGAGGTAAGATCCGAACCGCCAATGGGGCCATCGGGATCAGAATGAAGGACAGATTCCATAGGAGCTCAGGTACAACGCAATAAGATCCGGGAGCAGGAAGGAAGGATAGGGAGGCGTAGGAACAGGGGGGAGTGGTTAGGATCAGGGAGAGGATCGACAGGGAAACGGAAGAGGAACGAGGGCCGTAGGGAATAGAGATCAGAAAAAAGGGACGGGGGCAGGGATACATATCAGAAACTTATATGAGGGACAGGAAGGGATTGAGAATGAAGCATGGGGGAGATTGAGAATGAAGCATGGGGGAGATTGAGAATGAAGAATGGGGGAGATTGAGAATGAAGAA
>NC_063380.1:3886974-3887527 GCF_021869965.1 Rhincodon typus
AATGAAGAATGGGGGAGATTGAGAATGAAGAATGGGGGAGATTGAGAGACAGGGCTCGGAATGGTCAGGGGGGAAGGGATCAGGAACAAGGGATTTAGGGACCAGCAAGAACAGACATAGGAGATAAGCATTAGGAACTAGGGAGAGGAGAACACCGTCAGAGCCACTGCTATTCACCACACCGCTATTCACTCTCCATCCACCCTCCCTCCCTCCAGCCTCCATATTGACCTGGCCTCCTCCTCCAGGGCCAGCAGCTGGCGGGGGTGCTGGAGGCCCGCTCTCCTGCTCGTCCTCATCCTCAGGGCTCAGCGCCATGGCTCAGGGCCAGATCTCAACCATTCTCCTGCTCCCTCTCCTGGCTCACACTCTGTCCCTCACCCGCACTCACTAACCGTCCCTGACTCCTTCTGCCTCACACTCTCGCTCACCCTCCCCCTCACACGCTCCCACACCCTCACTAAGCCCCTGCCCACTCACAGGCACACCCACCACTACCCCTCACAGGCACACCCAACACTACCCCTCACAGGCACACCCAACACTACCCCTC
>NC_063380.1:3887627-3888862 GCF_021869965.1 Rhincodon typus
CCTCACACACACCCCCAACTCCTTCACGCTCCCTCCCCGCTCACAGTGTCCCTCCTCTACCCCACCCCGCCACCCGGTTACACTCTCCCCGTCACCTTGCTGCACTCCCTCCCACCCCTTCTCACATCCTCCTTCTCCCTCCCCTCCCGTCCCTCCTCCCCTTCCTCACTCCCCCCAACCAGTGGGGAAGGAGTCACCTACAATTCCCACAGCAGTCTCCCTCCACCTCTTTGCCTTTTATTTTAAAAACAGTAAGAAGCTAATATTTCTCTCTGCACATCCTAACACCGCCGACTCTGCTTCTGCCCTGTTCTCTTTATTTATTTATTTATTCATTCAGTTCCCCCTTCTGTCTGTCTCCCTGTCTCTCCCCTCTCCATTATTGTCTCCATCATGGCGCCCGGACTCTGAGGGAGGGCCGGTGGGAGAGGGACAACCTGCACCGCGAAGCCTATCGGGAGATGTAGTTCCGCGACCCCAACCCTCTGCCCTGCTCCGGGCCTGAAGTGCCGGCGGCGAAACTACAACTCCCAGCAGGCCAGGCGCGACGCCGCCAGGGCGCCACGGGAGTTGTAGTCGCCGACTCCCGCCTCGGGACTACAACTCCCATCGGTACAATCACCGGGCGCGGGGGTAAAGCCGTCTACGATGCGCAGGCGCTACCCTCGAGGCACGATGGTAGATGTAGTCATGGACGCCCGCCCCAGGACCACAACTCCCGTCAGCGCAAGCGGCTAGGGGTAGAATGCGGGCAGTGCGCAGGCGTTTATACCCAAAGCACGATGGGTGATGTAGTCACCGCACCGAGACGGCACGGCCGTACTACAACACCCGTCGATCGCCGCGGACGGCGTGGGATGCGCTGCCCAACGGATGTTGTAGTTCACGGACGCCCGTCGCTCTTTGCCCGAAGTGGGCAAATGGACTACAATTCCCGGCGGGCCCAGCACGCCCGAGCCACCATTTTAGCGCCGGCCGGTTCCCTCTGTCTTGTAAATACAGATGGAGGAGAGAAAGAATGGCCTCTCTTTACGAAACCGACCCACCTCTTTCTCTCGTTTTCCTTTGTTTTTTCCCTCCCTCCTCTATCCCTGTTGGAGTGCCGTGATGCTTCCGTGACGAGTCTTCCCGAGAGCGGCGAGAAGGGAAGGAAAACAGTGATCGCTGCCGCTGGGGAGCCGGAGGCCGAACGGATCCGTTTCCCCCATCGAGGAGTTGGTTGGGGGGGGGGGGGG
>NC_063380.1:3888962-3889772 GCF_021869965.1 Rhincodon typus
AAGAGATAACAAAGGAGCACAAAAAAATGAACATAGTTTGCACGTTATCCCTTCTATTTACACTGTGTCAGCGGAAGCCGAGGGAAATCTGACTACAGCTATACTTTTGAATCGCAGACGGAAGAAAGGATTGCAGAAGGTCAGAGAGTTGTGTGAGCTCACTGGAAGGGCTGTTTACACAGCTGCTTTCTTCCAGCAATGGGAGGGGCTCACACTGTTGGGTGGCACACGGAGGAGGCAATCCAGGAGCTTTGCAGCAACAGCAATCCCAATGGATCTCAGCCAGGCAGGGGGTAAACGCTGCACAGCTTGTTGGGGGGGGTTGACAATAGTGGCAGAAACTTTCGGACTGCTGTAGGGAGCGGAAGACAGAGAGAGAGCGGCGTCTTCCACGCCTTAAGTCTGCCAACAGGCAGGTAATTTGATTCTTCGTGAGTTGCTGAAAATAGCGACCTCAGACCACCAATGGAGGCACTCTGCACATAGAGGAATTAGCCCCACAGAGCTACAGGAACACCTGAGCAATCCTGAGGACTGGGACCCATCAACTGTTGCCACAGGCTGTCCTCCTTCCACCAATGGCATTATCTGGCTGTGCGTCCGGGGTACAAATACAGCTTCAGGTCGATATTTCTCAATCTACTTCTCTGTAATAAACAGTTCTGGTCCATCTTTTCCTGTTCCCCTGGGTCTTAAAATGCGGCAAACAGAAGAATTTTTGCACAATATGGCAACATCTTCCACATGAGTGACTGCACAAATACAGGGCTGTGATATCCAGCAAATTTAATCTCTTTATTACCCCCCCCC
>NC_063380.1:3889872-3892986 GCF_021869965.1 Rhincodon typus
AATAACCCACCCAGTCTAATCGTGCTCACTCCCCACACCCTTTCTGATCCCACTCTCAACCCTCCCCACACTCTTCCCCTTTAATATCCCCCACCCAGCCTCATGCCACTCTTCCCCCCCTTTACTGTTTAATGTCCGACTCCTGCTAATCCCGCTCTCGTACATGCACAGCAAGCTCCCATGAACTGTCACAGATCGTGTCATTGTCAACCCAGCCCACCGTACCAACGCTCAAACCTCTTCCACAAATAAAAAAACAAACTGTCCAGAAGTTTCCGTCGGCATCTGGCTGCTAATGCTTCAAATAAAGGCACGACAATGGACGCTTGTGATGTGTTTGAGGAAAGGGAGAGAGTGGGAAAAAGAGAGATAGAGAGGGATGAGCAACGCAAATCAAAGATATCGGAGGAGGGCCAGTAATTTTCTTCTCTCTCTCTCTGGCCTGAATTTTAGGCCTCAGTGGGCCAAAAAAAATGGCCACCACTCCACAACTGCTGGTTTCCGGAACTTTCTAAAGATTGCACCCCCCCACCCTCCCTGACGTTCGCTAGACAGCACTCCCAACCCATGGTTTACGGTGGCTTGAAAGTCTGAGGAGGAGACCAGGGAGCAGGGGGAGTGAGAAACAGACCCAGTGTTCCTAAAATGGCCACCCGTCCTTGGAATGTTCCCCACCCCTCACCCCTCACCCCTCACCCCTCCTCCACCTTCGCCCCAGACACCCGAGAATCACAGGGCGACGGTCCTCATGTTTCAAAGTGGTCCCAAACTTGAGGTGGGAATTGGATAGCGGTGGGCAAGGGGGGTTTGGAGGGGCAGTTTTTGAGAATACAAAACGGCTGACGGGTTGACAATGGCCGAGTCAGAAGCTAACAGGAGTGCGGCCTCCTCCAGGTGGCAGCGTGGCGGGGGTCAGGCTGTGTTATAAACTCTCTCTAGGTCTCTCTCTCTCTCTCTCTCTCTCCCCCCCCCCCCCCACCCCCCCCCACACCCTCCACTCGTTTTATTTTCATTTTCCGCTGAGCCCTCTCGTCCCTCCCTCCCTCCACCAAAACTTTAGACCTTCTCCAAGCCCCTCAAATCTTTCACAACTGTGGGAGTGAAATTGGTGTGCAGAGCCCCCTCCCTCATCAAATGCGGAAAGCCTCTTCTTTGCCATCGATGTGCCGGAGGCGCAGGTAGACATCAGTCCCGATTCCCTGAAGGGATTGGATGACCAGCGAGCCGCTGAGATACTCTGCGTAGGCCCTCGAGGTGGGCAGGCCAAATCCAAACCTGCCAACAACACGAAGAGGAAGCAGGTGTCAACGGGGAGCACTCGCCCGAAAGCACGTTCGGAGCGAACAGGGAGGGCTCCACGCAGAGCGGGAGTGAACAGGAAGGGGTTTGGGGTCCATGGGGACGATGTAGAGTGGGAGTGAATGGGGAAGGGGTTTGGGGTCCATTGGGATAGAATACAGTAGGAGTGAACGGGGAAGGGGTTTGGGGTCCATTGGGACGGTGTAGAGCGGGAGCGAACAGGGAAGGGATTTGGGGTCCGTGGGGACGGTGCAGAGCGGGAGTGAACGGGGAAGGGGTTTGGAGTTCATGGGGATGGTACAGTGAGAACGTACAGGATTGGGTTCCATGCAGAGTGGGGGCGAACGGGGAAGGTGTCGGTTCGCAACAGGATGACGTACCCGTGCATGGGGCTCGATTGTCCGCTGTTGACCATGTCCACCATGTTGCCCAGGATGGTGTTGGCCTGAAGGTCCTGAGTACTGCACTCGGCTGTGCTGAAGTGGTAATCCATAACCTTATCCAGGCACCTGTGTGGAATTCCTCCACCTCTATCCGAGATCCTGAGCCCAAACCAAAGGCCGATTTACACAAAAAGAGAAAAAAAAAAGTTTTAGGCCGAGAGAAAACAAGAGCAGGAGCCAGCTCCTCTGTTCCACACTATCCCACTTGGTCCCAAAGTTCCCCACTCCCTTTGAGTGAAGAAATCCCATTTCATCTCAGTCTGGAAGTGTACAACTGGAGCAAGGCCTCTTCATTGCCATAATCCATCCCCCAAAACCTTACGGTGAAAGCTGTTGACCAAACCAATGGCGCTCCATGTCCTCGCGTTCAGCGCCATCTTTCGCACCAACGCAAATAGGAAGTATTTTATCTTGCTCCGAAAAAGTGCACTGTTTCGAACCCGGAAGACCTTCGGAGGAGGGAGTGAGGGGGTGTTGATAACCAAGACGACACGCAAGAGAAAGACCGCCAGGGGAACCAATGCAGAAAGAGACGAGGTGGCTAATTTTGAGTGCACTCGAGGGGACAAAACAAACAAAAATAAAAAATCTGAAGATGCCAGAATCCAATGGAAGAACCCAGCAAGGCACTGGAGGGAAGGAGCAGTCAACGTTTCAGGTAGTACCCTGCTTCAGGACTGGACGTGGGGGTTTAGGGGGAGGTGCAGATGGGTGGAGGGAGGTGCGGAGGGGAGGTGGCGGTCGGTACGAGCTGGTTGGGTCGACGGGCGGGAGGAATCCAGTCGGAGGCTGAAGCGCAGCACCTCGCCTTCCAACCGGGCACCCGCCAGCCCGGAGGACTCCACTTTCAGAGGGGTCCAATTTCAAATAACCTCGCCACCCGACATGCTTCCCACCCCCCAACTTCCTGTCCCGCCTCCTCCCTTCCCGTCCCGCGTTAAAGGGGAGCCTGATGTGACAAGGTAAGACGTGGGTGGGAACACACACACACACACACACACACAGAACAAACGCAGCCCCTCACCGGATGATGAAATCGACGTCGTTGTTGGCAATGGTGACCACAATATCAGGCACATTGTATGGTGTGTCCAGGTGGCTCTCCATGGTAGACCTGAGGCAAGACAGGGAAAAGGTGGGGGGAGGGGGGGGGCCCCCCGGTTATGCGAAGACGCGGCTCTACTCTCCCCCCCGGCGCCCTTCCCCCCCCCCCCCCCCCCAACTCAAACAAAAAACACCGGCCCCCGCTCTTGGAAGGAAAGGGGACGGATGGCCCAGGCTCAACACTCTCGACTGAATTACCCCAGGGCAACTGGGGGGAGGGAGACAGTCACGGATGCACCTTTTGTGAAAGGAACTCATGCCCACCACC
>NC_063380.1:3893086-3893458 GCF_021869965.1 Rhincodon typus
GGGGGGGGGCCCCCCGGTTATGCGAAGACGCGGCTCTACTCTCCCCCCCGGCGCCCTTCCCCCCCCCCCCCCCCCCAACTCAAACAAAAAACACCGGCCCCCGCTCTTGGAAGGAAAGGGGACGGATGGCCCAGGCTCAACACTCTCGACTGAATTACCCCAGGGCAACTGGGGGGAGGGAGACAGTCACGGATGCACCTTTTGTGAAAGGAACTCATGCCCACCACCCCCCCCCCCCCCCCCCCCCCCCCCAAACCTGTCGCAGTAGCAGGGTGAGCTAGGAAACCCACACGCCAAGCCAAATTACTGCCTTCCATCCAGATCGCTGACATCGAGCAAGTTCAGCAGCGCATCCCCCCCGACCCCACGACA
>NC_063380.1:3893558-3897628 GCF_021869965.1 Rhincodon typus
CCTTCTCCACCCTGCCCGCCCCCACCCCCACCCCCCGCGGGTCACGGTGCGCTCTGACCTCATAGCGTTTTTGAGGAGCTCCGGGAGGATGTAATCGAGGGGCATCGGGATGTAAGGGAACCGGGCCGCCACGTGCCCGCTGATACGCACCCGGGGGGCATTTCCATACTTGTGTTCACACAGCCGTCTGCACACACCAGAGACCGGGGGGGTGGGGGGGAGAGAACAGGGGGGGAAAGAGAAGACGGGGCAAGCAAGCGAGAGCAACAGATGGTCAGTCAACGTGAAACAGCTTCAGAGAACAGCACCACCCACTCTGACCCATCCAGAAACTTACATCCAAGCCAATATCATTCACAAAAATCTTGCCTGGGGAGGCGATGGCCTAGTGGAATTATCACTGTACTGTTAACCCTGAGAGCCAGCTAGTGTTCTGGGAACCGGAGTTCGAACCCCGCCATGGCAGACGGTGGAATTTGAACTCAATAAAAAATATCTGGAATTAAGAATCTAATGATGACCATGAATCCATTGTTGATTGTCAGGGGAAAAACCCATCTGGTTCACTCATGTCCTTTAGGGAAGGAAACTGCCATCTTTACCTGGTCTGGCCTACATGTGACTCCAGACCCACAGCAATGTGGTTGACTCCGAACTGCCCTCTGGGCAATTACGGATGGACAATAAATGCTGGCCTGGCCAGCAATGCTCTCATCCCGTGAATGAATTTAAAAATCACTTAGGAGGCCTTTCAGCCCATCAAACTGACTCTCTATCTCAATGCACATGGCATACTGCAACTCAACCTGGTTAGACCCCATTGTGAGCAGACACTTTGTGCCTTTCGTGGTCAGTGTATTGAGTGTAGGAGTTGGGAAGGTCATCTTGCAGCTGTACAGGACTTTGGTTAGGTCACTTTTGGAATACTGTGTTCAATTCTGGTCTCCCTGCTGCAGGAAGGATGTTGTGAGACTCGAAAGGGTTCAGAAAAGATTTACAAGGACGTTACAGGGTTTGAATCTACAGGGAGAGGCCGAATGGGCTGCGGCTATTCTCCCTGGAGTGTCGGAGGCTGAGGGGCACGGATAGGGTGAATAGCTTTTCCCCAGGGTGGGGGGGGTCCAAAACCTTAAACCTATGCCCCTCTAGTTATGTTCTCAGGAGGGGAGTAGATAGATTAAGGTTATTTTCTTCCTAAATTAAGGAGCAGTCTGATTGAAGTCTTCAAGAATATTGACAGGAAAAGACAGGGTGGGATAAACTATTCCAACTAGTTCGGGATTTTCAAACTCGGAGGCATTGTCAGAGAATTAGGGTCAGAGTGTTCAGGAGAGACCATTCTACACACGACGGCTGGGACACGTTTGGAACTCGGATCCAGCATCCGCTCCCGCCCGTGCGGAAATCATTCATTTTCAATCTGAAATGGATTAAACCGTTGTCGGGGTTAAGGGGTACCGGCCAAGGACAGAGCTAGGCCGCAGATCTGCCACGTTCTCATCGAGGGACTGAAGGGCCAACTCCCGTTTCCTTGCCGCCGACCGTCGCACAAGCCCCACGGCTTCGAGAAATCGGGTCCTTTCCGGAATATTCTCAGGGTGCCGGCCTCCACAGCCTTCCTCGCCCCTCTCCTCCTCCCCCTCCTTAGAATAAAATCCTAGCTCTCCGACCAAGCCTGGGAATGTTCAAACATCCTGCCTGCTACCGCCATCTCCCCACCGTGCTGCCCCACCCCCCCCTCCTTTTCTTACACGAGTCTAAAAAGAAAATTCCCCTCTGGGGTGCCTCAATCCTCCGACCATTTCCCCCGTGGGTTGGCTGGTTACAGATCCCGAACGCCCACCTCCCTTGGCGGTCATTTTGTCCCATCCACGGGTCAGTGGGCGTCCGTTTCCCCCCAACCCCACCCCCAAACGCAGCCGTGCACACGTGCACACAGGCCCCTCCCGGTGAGGGGGGCAGTTAAGAGTCGATCCCCACAAGGGACGGGGGCCTGGAGTCACGCGTAGGCCCGGCCTGGGTCAATGAGGGCACAGTTCCTTCGACGCTAGCCGATCCAAGATAGCGGTTTTTAAAAAAAAAACGAGGCGGCGGGGCGGTGACGCCAGGAGGGCCGGTCACCGACTGCCCCCCCACTCCTGACTGCGGTTCGAAACGCACTCTTCCCCCCCCCCCCCCACCACCAACCACTTTGGCTCAGAGTCCAAATGGTACCCAGTGGCACAGACCCGTGATGTTGATTCGGGAGATTCTTTTTTCAGGGAAGGAAATCTGCCCAGTCTTCACCCAGTCCGGCTCTCCGTGTAACTCCAAACCACCCCCCCCACCTCCCTGACGCCAGCCCTGCCAAGGGGGGGTAGGGGTGGAGGTAGGGGTAGGGGCAGGGAAAGGGCGGGGGTTGCGGGGAGACGTTGGTTACCTGGCGAAATCCACCCACTTCTCGATGATCTTCTTAGGCGACAGACGGGTACAGATGATGCCAACGAAATCGGGCTGGAAGGGAACAGCGAGGGGAGGGGTGGTGGGGATGAGGGTTACATCGTGAGTCGTTGTCTCGAGATGCCTGGTTTCCCCCCAACGTAGACATTCAGACGCAAACCCCTTCCCCTCCAACAACATGCTTCCGCAGCCGCTCAGCAGGGGGGAGTCGGAGAGGTGGCTATTTGACAACAGGAGGCCTCGCCACACGCAGATGCTCTGTGGTGGAAGGGGTTGCAGGGCTAGGCAGACCACAAGTGGGAAATCAGAGCCTTATTGCGCCTCTCTGTCCCTTGTCAATTAGAGCCAATGTTTGCTGCCCATCGGAAGCGCTTGGGGTCCATTGGGATGGAGTTGAGCGGGAGTGAAAGGGGAAAAAGGGTTTGGGTTCAATGGAATTGTGTAGAGCAGGAGAGAACAAAAAGGGGCTTGGGGTCCATTGGGATGGAGTAGTGCGGGAGAGAACGGGAAGGGGCTTGGGGTCCATTGGGATTGAAAAGAGCTGGAGTGAACAAGGCGGGGTTTGGGTCTATTGGGATTATGCAGAGCAGGAGTGAACGGGAAGGGGTTTGCAATCCGGGGGGATGTTGCAGAGCGGGAGTGAATGGGGAAGGGGTTTGGGGTCCGTGGGGACGGTGTAGTTCAGGATTGAACAGGGGAGGGGTTTGGGGCCCATTGGGACTGTGCAGAGCGGGAGCGAACAGGGAAGGGGTTTGGGGTCCGTGGGGACGGTGTGGAGTGGGAGTGAACGGGAAGGGGTTTGGGGTCCATGGGGACGGTGCAGAGCGGCGCCACCGTTCTCCCTCCGAACCCTTCAGCCCTGGCGCCGAACCTCACCCGGTCCTCGTGGAGCATGAGGTGGTGAGTAGCCAACATCCGCATGCCCAGCCTTGAGGTGAGGGTCTTGTCCAGAAAGTAACGAATCACGGCCTCATCCTAAACATGTAAAAGCCCAAAATCCAGACGGTGAATTCCACAGCAAGTAACGTATGCAGGGTTTTATCATAAATCAATCGTTTAGAGCGAACAACAGTTTCCACACTTCCCTTATGGCAGCCCCAGCACTGGGGAATTACCCAGGGCCTTTTCTCCCCACCTCACCGATTTTAAAACAAAAAATAACTACAGAAAAACAAAACAAAAGTGCCCTTAACGCAACCAACAACTCGGGAAAATGTAACCCGAGCAAAAGCAAGGCACAGAGTCAGGGGCAAGAGGATATCTGCCAGTGCCCCGTGGAGCCCACCTACCACGTGTGGCATAATGACCAACAAAAGAAACTCGAGAAAACAGAGAAAAAAAAAGATAATGGGGGTGGGGGTTTACGAAGGGAGGGGCTGAATCGAAAGAGGAAGATTGAGAGAGAAAAGGAGGGAGAGGGAGAGAGAAAGAGAGAGAGAGGGAGAGAGAAAGAGAAAAAGAAAGAGAGAGAGGGAGAGAGAAAAAGAGAGAGAGAGAGATCCAAGATGAGTACAGAAAGGCCCAGAGCACTCCAGGCCTGGTGGAGGACAATCGTTGGCACCACGATGCCACGGAGGGTGGTGGGGAAGCGTAAAAGAGACAGGGACGACGACCCCTCTCTCTTCGGCCCG
>NC_063380.1:3897728-3898779 GCF_021869965.1 Rhincodon typus
GACCCCTCTCTCTTCGGCCCGCTGGCTAGTTTGTGGGCAAAACACTTGGCCATTTCCGTTTCCTTTGTCAACGCCCTTCCACCCCCGGCTCACCGAGAGGTTTACAGCTACCGCACCCCCCCCCCCCCCCCTCCCCCTTCCCCCTGCCCTCACCTTGACGTGCCTGCGGCTCTCGCGGAAGCCTTCCGCCAGGAGGGTGACCACATCCTTGTGGTCGTCGAGGAGTTGCTGGAGCAGCTGGCAGTACAGGCCCTCAATCTCCCTGTTCTCGATCTGGGGTGGTGCAGAAGAGACAGAGAGAGAAAAGGAGGAGACAGGAATCGAGACACACGCTTGCGAGTGCCCCACCCCCCCCTCCCTCGCCACCCATCCCTGGCAGCGCCACCACCACTCGCACCGGGAGCAATGCCACCGGCAGGGGGGGTCGGCTCAAAACCCCCGTTCCCCTCCCCAGCCCGTACCACAAGCGGAAAACGACGTCTTTACTCACTGGAGGGAACTCGCTGAGCTTCTGGAAGGCGCGAATGTATAACTCATGCTGTGGGGGAGGGAGGGAGAAGACAGAGAGAAAGAGACAAAGATCCAAAATGAGTACAGGGATGCCCAGAGCAGGCTGCAAGCAACAGGCGAACACCACCCCCACCACTCCCCACCCAGTGCTCAGGGTAAACGGGGCTGTCTCCCTCTGCGCTGCTGGAGGATGGGCGCCGAGGGGAGAGCCACAGACCTGAGCCTGCAGCACAGAGCGACATGAGCCAATGACAGGCATACGACGTCGTCTCTGCTCCCCCCCCCCCCCACCCCATCCAGACTCGATCCCTGTGGTTTTACAGAGTTCGCTCCAACCCTCACACTCACCACCTGCAGAATGGTTGGGTTACATCCCAGAATGAACGGGAGATTTCGAATGCTCTTGATCCTGTGCGCAATACGGACTGGCAACTCCTTCAGAAGATACCGGGCGCTTTTCTAAAAAATTCCCACAGAACGGAGAAATAAAATCGTAAAACGGGCAAAGGCAACGCCAGCACGTCCCGCTCTCCCCCGCCCC
>NC_063380.1:3898789-3900074 GCF_021869965.1 Rhincodon typus
CTCTCCCCCCGCTCCCTTTAATATCCCACCCAGACTAATCCCGCTCACTCTCTCCCCCCGCTCCCTTTAATATCCCACCCAGTCGAATCCCATTCTCCCCCCACACCTGTCACTCCCCGCTCCCTTTAATATCCTACCCAGTCTCATCCCACTCTCGCCCCTCACTCCCACACCCTATAATATCCCACCCAGTCTAATCCCACTCTTCCCTCCCCAACCCTTTAATATCCCACCCAGTCTAATCCCGTTCTCCCCCGACCCCCGTCACTCTCTGCTCCCTTTAATATCCCACCCAGTCTAATTCCTTCACTCCCCGGTCTCCCTGTAATGTCCCACCCACTCTCCCCTGACAGTGGGCATGCACTCACGTTTTCATTCATCCTGTTATGTGCTCCCTTACTGCTAGTGGGAGGGACAGGGGCAGCGGGAAGGAGGGAGGGAGAGAGGGGCAGCAGGAGAGAGAGGTAACTCACGTACCAGAACGTGCGATCCATCGGGGGATTTCCCGGCGTACAGCATCGTCGTGGGTGTCAGGCGCACCGAGAGCTGCAGAGACACGAGTAAGGAACACCCTCAAATCGACGTCCTTGGCCCCAAAGGCCAAAAAACACGGGCAACTCGGCCCGGCTTTGAACACAAATCGCGACACAATTTCGCTCTCCCCTGCACCCCCCACCCCAGCACAACCCCGGGGGTGGTGGGGGGGGAGAGCGAGAACAGAGACTAACTCAGCTTGGATGGGTCATCGCCCTGCCCTGTGGTGTGTGCACGCGTGTGCGTGTATTTGGGATCAACCTAGGCTGGGCTCTTGTCACTCTGATAGTCGCTCCTTAATAGCGCCCCCCACCGGGGAACAGAGCAGCTGGGGACGTTCGAAATATTCCAGGAATCCTGAAGAGCGTGGAAACGTCCCACAGGGTTGGAAAACTGCCAAGAGGCATGCCCCAATTTGAAAAAGGCAAGGGCAAGTGGAAAAATAAAATACACACAATTATCGAGCGGCGAACCAAATGTGTTGCAAAGAATACGATAGCAGAGCGTTTTACAGATACGTAGAGTGATAAGGCAAAGTCAGCACAGCCCTGACCAAGGGTAAATCACATTCGCTGGAATTCCTGAGGAGGCTGACAAGCAGAATAGACAGCTAATGTAATATATTCGGGATTTTTACAAGTCATTCAACAAGATGCCGTATGTTGGACTGTTTACAGAGTCATCGGGTCTGTTTCTGTGCTGAATGACTCTACGGTCCAACCTGACCATACTGACCCCCCCGTCCCCCCCC
>NC_063380.1:3900174-3902422 GCF_021869965.1 Rhincodon typus
ATCCTGTCCCATTTGCCAGCATTTGGCCCATATCCCTCTCAAACCTTCCTATCCATGCCCCTATGCTTTTAAATGTTGTCATTGTACCAGCCCCCACCACTTCCTCTGGCAGCTCGTTCCATACACGCACCACCCTCTGTGAAAAAGTTGCCTCTCAGGTGCCTTCCCCCCCCCCCACCTCACCTTAAACCTATGCCCCTCTAGTTTTGGACCCCACTACCCTGGGGAAAAGACCTCGGCTATTCACCCTATCCATGCCCCTCGTGATTTTATAAACTTCTATAAGGTCACCCCATCTCAGCCTCCGACGCTCCAGGGAAAATAGCCCCAGCCCATTCAGCCTCTCCCTGTAGCTCAAACCCTCCAACATCCCTGTAAATCTTTTCTGAACCCTTTCAAGTTTCACAACATTCTTCCTGTAGCAGGGAGACGGGGATTGAACGCAGTATTCCAAACGAGGGCTCACCAATACAGCAGCAACGTGACCTTCCCAATTCCTACACTCAATGCACTGACCAAGCGTCCCAAACCCCTTCCTCACCGCCCTGTCTACCTGCGACTCTACTTTCCAGGAACTATGTACCTGCACCCCTGCTCTCCCCATGCTCTCTCTGTTCAGCAACACTCCCCAGGACCTTACCATGAAGTATATAAGTCCTGACCTGGTTTGCCTTTCCCCAAAATGCAGCACCTCACATTTATCTAAATTAAACTCCATCTGCCACTTCTCGGCCCATTGGCCCATCTGATCAAGGTCCTGTTGTATTCTGAGGTAACCTCCTTCCCTGTCCCCTACACCTCCACTTTCGGTGTCATCTGCAAACTTAGTAACCATCCCTCCTATGTTCACATTCATCTTCCCTCAGCATCTGTAGAATTCTATATTGCAGACGGCTGTCGAGGCTGGGTCACGAGAACTCTGGCTCTCTCAGCCGTGAATATACTTAACCAGGAAGGGAATCGAGGGTTCTGGGGGAGAAGGCAAGAAAGTGAGGTTGAAGATGATCAGATCAGCCAAAAATCTCATTGAACAGCAGAGATAACTTGATGGGCTGAATGGCCTACTTCCGCTCCCAGTGTCTGATGGTCTTAGCTCGATCCAGGGACTGGTGTGACAATCCAGCCCTCCCACCTTCCTCATTGAGGTGGGGGGGGGGGGGGGGGGGGGGGGGGGTGGGGGTGGGGGTGGTGTTGGTGGGTGGTTGGGGGGGCGGTTATCTATACGGGGGTGGGGGGGGGGGGGAGGGGGAGGTTAGGCAATGAGTGAAATAGTTTACCTTCTCAGCTGCAGTGTCGATCAGAGACTGGTTGTAAAAGGAGCTAACAGCCTTGCACCGCTCCTTGGTCACCTCATGGTAATGCTGGTGGTGGTGGTGGTAATGATCGCTGGCCGATGTGGACCTCCATCGCGTAGAGCTCCGAGCAAGCAGGATCTTCAGGGAGGTCCGTGCCCAGCCTGCTGGTCCTCCTCCAACCCTCCTCATCATCATCATCATCATCATCTTCCCAACGTCCTGTCCAACCTAACCCTCGGTAAATCAGTGCCAGTTCTACGCAACACCAACCTGGGGTGGTCCCAGAGTTGACTGAAATCCACAAGTATTTGGGATTGACCCCACCCACGTACTCACTCTCAAATT
This sequence comes from Rhincodon typus, assembly GCF_021869965.1. Taxonomy (NCBI): domain Eukaryota; kingdom Metazoa; phylum Chordata; class Chondrichthyes; order Orectolobiformes; family Rhincodontidae; genus Rhincodon; species Rhincodon typus. The sequence goes on from NC_063380.1 coordinate 3,901,815, forward strand.
TCCGGTTCCCACAGTCAAACCAACTCCCCAACCCTCAGGGTGGGGGCTGAACGAGAGACAAACCCTGAACCCAGGGATTCTACCAGCAAATTAACACCCACTCTCAAATCCTCTGGGATCCAGAGTGACCGACACAGCCCAAAACTGGAAGTTGAAGAATTAACCACAGACCCTGCTTACCCTCCAAAAAAAAAATCCCTGGAGATCCCACAGTCTAACCAAACCTGACGTTACAAGAATCAACACAACCCCTCCAAACCTGCAGGCTTAAGAACCAAGCCCAGAGCCTGGGGATACAAGGGTTAACGCAACACACTCCAATTCCTGCAGATACAGGGATCAACCCGAAGCCCCACAATCCTAGAGAATACAAGGATCCACTCAAACCACCGCCCCCACCAATCCTAGAGGATAGAGGTACCAACACAAACTCTGCAATCCTAGAGAATACAAGGATCAACCCAAATCCCCAATCCTGGGGCGGGGGGAGATACAAGGTCCGACCCTAAACCCCTGATCCTGGGGGGGGAATGCAACATCTGACCCTAAACCCCTAATCCTGGGGGGGGAATGCAAGTTCTGACCCTAAACCCCTAATCCTGGGGGGG
>NC_063380.1:3902922-3903703 GCF_021869965.1 Rhincodon typus
GGGCTAGAGAGAGAGAGGGAAGGGGGCAAGGGGGGAGAGGGAGGGGGAGAGAGAGAGATTGGCCGAACCGTTTCTGAAAATCCCACAGGACCCGTCCTGCCTCGCAAAGCCATGCGGACGAGGGTGACACGATGCGTTCTGGGAGGTCGAAGCCGGTGGGAGCGTCTGCGATAAACGCCGAGGCCCCCACCCCCCTCCGGAACGTTGACAGATGGAGGGATCGTGGCGTGTGGCACGCCTTTCTCTTCCTACCAGTCGAGCCCAAACATTGCGAGGTCGCGTTGCCGCTGTACGAGAGACCTCAGAGAGGCCACGTCGGGAGGTTCGGCTACGGTTCTCGTCCCTGGGAAGGTTGTTGTTGGCGGTGGGTTGGTGGGGTGGGGGTGCGGGATTTGGAGGAGGGTGCGGAAGGAAGGGAAAACATGGATCGTTTTGACTAGAGACTGAGGTTTGGGGAGGGTGGGGGGAGCTAGCACGGAGAGGGGAATGGGCCGAAGGGCCTGTTACCATGCCAGGGGAGCGCCGTGGAGATGGCTGAAGTTGCGAGGGGTGTAGATAGGGCAGGCAGGGAGTAGGCTCCCCCCCCCGACGGGGAGGCCTGATGACCGGGGTCGGGGGGGAAATGCTGTAGATTTGAGGGAAGTAGGGAGTAGGAGGGTTTGAGAGCTCTGCGCCGCTCCGCACGCTCGGGGCGGGGTGTCGGGGCTCGACGGGAACTTAAGTCGTGTCCCGCACTGACGTGCCCGACTCTCGTCTTGTCTCAGGAACCGACCCTGCATGG
>NC_063380.1:3903803-3906204 GCF_021869965.1 Rhincodon typus
TCCAGGGGAGGAAATCCACATGAATGCGTTCGCTGGTCTTCCGCTATCTATCTCTCCATCCCTTTCTTGGTCTGTCCTTCCTTCTCTCTCTTGGATTATTTCTCCATCTCTCTGTGTGTCTGTTTATATGACTCCATCCCCCCTCCCTGGGATCAGCCGAGGGAACCATCTCTGCTTGGATCCGGGGCCCCTGGAACCATGTTGCTGTATCCCGGCTACGGTCTGACCAGTACGTTGTACTGTTTTAGTAAAGGAAAAACCTGCCCACTTTTATACCCCGTTCCCCGTGAAAGAAAGGCCAGCGTTCCAGTCGCCTTCCCCACCAAGCTCAGTCACAAGCCTTTTCTGATTCGTGGGCCGGGACTCCCAGATCCCTCTGTCCCGGAGGAGTCTCTGCCTCTCCATTTCGAGAGTATTCCACTCCCGTTTCCCCGTCCCCACGTGATATTCTAAGGTTTTGCTCGCTCACCCAGTCTGTAATCCCGCCCCGCTTCCCTCACCCAAGTCGTCAACAGATTTGTAAATAAACAAGGATGCTCCCCCCCCCACACACTCCTGTTATCCCGACTCTCTGTTTTCTACTGGTGAGCCCATCCTCTATCGCTGCTGAAATATTACCTCTGACACCGCGGGCTATTAGGAAATAGCCAAGCACGATCAAACTCCTTCTGAATATGTTTATATCCATTGCTTCCCCTTTATTTATCCTGCTCGTAACCCACCCCCCGAAAGAATTCTAATAAATTCGAGGTGGTGGTGCAGTGGCTCAGTTGTTAACCAGGGACTCGGGTTCGATTCCACCCTCGGGCGACCGTCTGTGTGGGAAATGCAGGGTACAGGGAGAGGGGAGGCTCTTAGGAGGGATCGCTACGGAACTCGATGGACTGAATGGCCTGCTTCCCATGGATGTATGATAAATAGTCGCAAACAACATCCCCAGTGGCAGGTGTTAGAACAGTGTGGCCTGTCTCTTTGTCTATAATAAACGTTTGACTCCAGCGGTTTTCCCTAGCCCTTCTGGATTTCTCCAGAACCAGTTAATCTGCGAGTTTGTCTCGCTCCCCGTGCATCTGCCTCTGTTTCTCCTCTCCATCTCATTCTGCTTAACCCCCCCTAAGTGACTTGCTCTGTCTCTATCTCAGCACACTTTGTGTTCTTGTTTTCTGTTGGGTCTCGCTCTCTCGCTGCACTATATACCCCAGGCCAGGACGATCGAAATAACGGATCGGCTGGCCCTTGCTACAGCTCACCAACAGATCGTGATACGCTCGGCGCCTCTGCGCAGGGAGGATTGTGAGCAGATTCATCGGTATAGAACCAACGGGAATATTGATCAGAATTCCAGTCCCTGCCAACGTACAGTGTCCCAGATTTTGGCAGGGGAGGAGAGGACAGCGTATCTAACATGTTCCCCCAAGGTGAAACAGATCGCGAGGACAATAAAACGAAGCAGGCACACCATCTCTGGTTTCAATGGATTTGTATAAATCTCGCACGCCATCGGTATTTATTTAAAAGCAGATGGATCTGCCCCCGTTGCAAACGAAGAGAAACGAACAATGAATTCTTTACAAATATTACAGATTGTTCCAGTTTGGGTAAAATAATAATAATAATAAAAAAAATAGTTGAGTGAGAATTAGTGCAACTGACTAGGAAGGGGATTAGTTCATAGGTGACTCCTGTCTGGTTGTCAGGGAGGGAGGGAGGAAGAGATCACGGAAGTGTGGGCAGCTACTCAGCCTTGGCGCCCCTCACGCCAGATCCGACCATTGCCCTGGAAACTTGCAGCAGACTGCAGGATCGCTGTTCGGTATCCCAAAGGAAATATGCCCATCCTAGCACCCACCTCTCCCCCATAGTGTTCGTGCGGTTTATCAGAGAGGGAGAGCGCGTTATGGCAATAGGAGTAAGGGAGATTAGTGTTACAGTGAGGGGTGTGGGGTATATCAGTACGTTACAGCGAGGGGCACGGGGTAGATCAGTGTGTTAGGGTGTGGGGCACATTGGTGCAGGGTATATCAGTGCGTTATGGTGAGGGGCACGGGGTGCATCGGTGTGTCACAGTGAGGGGCGTGGGGCATATTGGCGTGTCACAGTGAGGGGCACGGGGTACAGCTAGAGGCACTGAGTCACTGTTCCAGGGACAGACAGGATAAAGATTAGTGTTTAGCGGCATCCTGTCACGTGTATTGTTCTGAATACACTGCAACAGCCCACACTAACATCCTTCAAAGGTCAAAGTCACAATCTCTCAAGCCCCAAAAACCAGTAAGGTCAGAGTCATTTGATTAAACAAAACATTGCAGTGGATTAACCGGAACCAGGCAGCTCTGGAATCGATGAGCACTGAACCCCAGGTCCATGATTAAATGTTGCATTGACTAGATAACTGGGGGGG
>NC_063380.1:3906304-3910553 GCF_021869965.1 Rhincodon typus
TATATATATACATTCACGTATATTATATACACAGACGTACATCATGCGCCATATGGCACAAAATGCCCCTTCACGTGCAGTCACTGGGTATTGTAATCTGGTGGGAATTCGGGGAAAGTGCGGCCTCTCGCAGTGTACCTCTCCCAAAGCCACCAGCGACTCAGGAGCAGGAGGAGGGTGAAGAGTTAAAAGTAGTGTTAAGCACCCCTCTCCGACGACAGCCCAGCATCCCGTCCCCAGCCTCCCCCACCAGACTTTCACCCCCACCCCAATGCCCCTGGTCAGCAACATTTCTTAACTCCTGGTTTCTTCTTGGTCTTGTTAATCTTCACCACCTCATTCTGCTGTTGCAGACGAGCTAAGTTGTCCTTTTTGCACCTCAGGACCATGTAGGTGACAGCGTTGAACATCTGGGCGCGCGAGATCGAGAGGACGTTGGTTGGTTGGGGGAGGGTTGCGGGAGAGAGAGAGAATAAACAGAGCCAGAGGTGAGGGAACACTCGAGAAACCAGAAACCCTGACGGAGCTGCTAACTCCCAGAGCAGGCACCGCTTCGGAGGCCCGCGAGAGATCTCTTACAGACGACTCGAACCATCGCCCTCGCTCGATACCGTCAACGATTTGCGCCCTGCGCTCGTCAGGGCAGGAGCAAGAATTCAGAAGGAGCGCCAAGTTTCTCTTTGGAGCAGAAAGCTGCAGAGGGACCCTGGACACGCTCCATCTGCTGGCAGCGGGTCGGGACTAAGCATCGAGGGAGACAGTAACGTTCAGACGGTGTTGTTTACTCGCACACCGAGGCTTCATGCTCGAGTTCTGCAGGGTGGCACTCTGACTGGGTAAGCCTGACTCCTGGATTTTATAACTACACAGTCATACAGCATGGAAACAGACCCTTCGGTCCAACCAGTCCGTGCCGACCGCATTTCCCAAGCTAATCCAGTCCCACCTGCCTGCGTTTGGCCCATATCCCTCCAAACCTTTCCTATCCAAAACCATTTTAAATGTTGTAACTGGACCGGCCCCCACCCATTTCCTCTGGCAGCTCCTTCCATACACACACCAGCCTCTGCGTGAAAAGGTTGCCCCTTTTCCCCCTCTCACCTCAAACCCATGCCCCTCAAATTTTGGACCCCCCTACTCTGGAGGGGCGAAGCTATCCATGCCCCTCATGATTTTATAAACCTCTACAAGGGTCACCTCCCCTCAGCCTCTGACGCTCTGGGGAAAACAGCCCCCAGCCTCTCTCCCTGTAGCTCGAACCCTCCGACATCCCTTTTCCCAACATCCTTCCTGTAGCAGGGAGACCGGGATGGAACGCAGTATTCCCAAAGTGGCCTCACCCACATAGCCGCAACATGACCTTCCCAACTCCTACGCTCAGCGCACTGACCAAGCGTCCTAAACACCTTCCTCACCGCCCTGTCTACCTGTGACCCCCACTTTCCTGAAACTATGTACTTGCCCCCCTCCCTTCAAGCTCTCTCTGCTCAGTGACACTCCCCAGGACGTTACCATGAAGTGTATAAAGTCCTGCCCTGGTTCGCCTTTCCCCAAAATGCAGCGCCTCGCGTTTATCTAAATTCAACTCCCTCTGATCGAGGTCCTGTTGTACTCATTTTGAGAGGGGGGCTGGAATACAAGAGCGGGGATGTACTTCTGAGGCTGCGTAAGGATCTGGTCAGACCATGTTCGGAGTAATTTTGGGCCCCGTGTCCGAGGGGAGGACGAGCTGGCCTTGGAGGAGGGTGGGGGGGATGATTTCCAGAGAAAGATCCTGGGGATGAAGGGCTGGTCTCACACTAGGAGGGGTCGAGGATTCTGGATGGAATCTTGATCGAAACCTACGGATGGATTGGACATTGAGGGAGATGTTCCCACCAGAGGCCAGGACCCCAGAGTTTAAAAATTGGACTTCGACCAGCGTGGAAGAGAACAACTATGCCCAGAATTTTTCGTTAAAAAAAACAGGATGAAAGCTCTGCTCCGTCACCTTCCCGTTATCAACGCGCAGAAAGCCGGGGCCCTGGGATAGACACAGGACCTGCTCACTCACCTCTTCCACGTTCGTGTTCTCTTTCGCGCTGGTCTCGAAAAGACAGATGCCCATCTGCTCGCTGAATCGCTTGGCATCCGCAAACTCCACTTCCCTCCTGGAAGGGTCCTCACTCTTATTGCCGACTGGGAATGGCGGGGGAGGGAGGGAGAGAGAGAGAGAGAGAGGGCCTGTTAAATGGAGGGGTCACATCAGGATGTTACACAACAGCAGGGAACAGCAAGGGGTTTGGGGTCCGTGGGGACGGCGTAGAGCGGGAGCGAACGGGGAAGGGGTTTGGACAGTGCGGAGCGGGAGCGAACGGGAAGGGGTTTGGGACGGTGTGGAGCGGGAGCGAACGGGAGGTGGGGGAAGAGAACTCTTACCCAGGACCTTGGTGACAGTGTCACAGTTCTGGCTGATCTCGAACAACCACCTCTTCACATTGATGAAAGACTCGGGATTGGTCACATCGTAGACAATGATCACACCGTGTGTATTCCGGTAATAACTAAGGGAGAGACGACGGAGAGTTGGGGGGGGGAAAGGGGGGGGGGGGGGGAGAAGAAAGAGGTGGGTTGAGGAGTGTGCGATGAAGAGTAGAGAAACATCAAGAGGACGTTAGGAACCGACATACAGGCAGGAACCCATCAAGCCCATACGAGGCTGTGCCAGCTCCTTCTCAAGAAAACCCAGCAGATCCCAACCTCGCCCACCCTGCTTCCAGTCCAACCCTCGCCCTTTCTGCCACCTCGATATTGATCCATTCCGTTTCCTCTTCCCTCCACTGAACCCTCACTCTCTCAGGCAGTAGGTCCCTGGGAACCATCGTCGCTCCTCACAGCATTCTGTTGTCCTGTACAATTCTGCCCCCCCCAGGTTGGTCGCTCCGTTCCCCGACTGCCCCCTCTGCACGGTGCCAACACAGTCTCCCTCTCTAAGCCCTCTCGCAGATCTCCCTTCCCCACGTCCTCAGGGAGGTGGTGACGGGGTGGCGGGAGGGGGTTGTAGCGGGCTGGAGGGGGTGTAGGGGGCTGGAGGGGGTTACAGAGATAGCGAGGGGGTGACAGAGATGGGGAGGGAGTGACAGAGATGAGAAACTCACGTGGATGTGATAGTTCGGAACCGCTCCTGACCCGCTGTGTCCCAGATCTGAAGCTTGACTTTCTCACCATTCACATCCACAGTCCGTATTTTAAAATCGACCCCGATTGTAGTGATGTAGCTACCTGCAGCAACACAAGGCGAGTCTTAAACTGCGACAGCATCAGGAACAATATCACTGCGTTACATACACTATTCTTCCTTGCCCACCCCACCCCTCTGGGACCGGGGTTGGGTGGCTGCTCGCTGTGCGTTGTACCTGTGCATTGAAACAATGGGTCGAATGGCCTGGACCTGATTTGGGAGGGAGGATATTTACCTGAGAAAGTGTTGTCAGCAAAACGTAGGAGGAGACTGCTTTTTCCCACTCCTGTGGAACAAACAAAAAATGGGTCAGTTAGACATCTGATCTCTATCTAACCCCGTGCTGTCCCTGGGAGTGTTTGATGGGGGACAGCGTAGAGGGAGCTTTACTCTGTATCTAACCCCGTGCTGTCCCCGTCCCTGGGAGTGTCTGATTGGGTGTGGGGGGTGGAAAGAGACAGTGTAGAGGGACCTTTACTCTGTATCTAACCCCAACTCGTCTCCATTTGGCCAGCATTTGGCCCGTAAACCCTTCCTATCCATGACCCCATCCAGATGCCTCTTAAGTGTTGTAACTGTACCAGCCCCCACCCACTTCCTCTGGCAGCTCCTTCCATACACGCACCACCCTCTGCCTGAAAAAGTTACCCCTTTTAAATCTTTCCCCTCTCGTCTTAAACCTATGCCCTCTAGTTTTGGACACCCCTACCCGGGGGGAGCTATCGACACCCCTCTTGGTTTTATAAACCTCTATAACGGTCACCCCCCCCCCCCCCCCCCCCTCAGCCTCCGACGCTCCCGGGGAAAACAGCCCCCACCCCCGCCCTGTAGCTCAAACCCTCCGACATCCCTTTTCCAACATCCTTCCTGTAGCAGGGAGACCGGGATCGAACGCAGTATTCCCAAAGTGGCCTCACAGCTGCAACGTGACCCTCCCAACTCCCTACGCTCAACACACTGACCAATAAAGGCAAGCGTCCCGAACCCCTTCCTCACCGCCCTGTCTACCTGCGACCCCCACTTTCCAGG
>NC_063380.1:3910653-3914223 GCF_021869965.1 Rhincodon typus
GAGGGCAGGGGAGGGCAGGGGAGGGCAGGGGAGGGGAGGGCAGGGGAGGGCAGGGGAGGGGGGGCAGGGGAGGGCAGGCAGATGCAGTCTCCCTCTCTAACCCCCTCTCCACCCGCACAGACCCCTGGGAAGGGGGAGCAGGCGCCGCCTGCCCCAGTCGAATAGCCGCCCGGGCCTTTCCTCACCGCTGTCCCCGATGATGAGGAGCTTGAAGAGATGGTCGTAGTCCCGGGGGCCCGCCATCGGGAGACGGAGACGGAGATGGAGATGCAGCTGGAGCCGGGCCCAGGGGGGAGAAACCCCCCCCGCCCCACTTCCTCCTTCTAACTGAGACCCCGAGGCCTCAGGCTCCGACCGGAAGTGGCCAGGCGGACGCGAAGGGGCGAGACCTCCAACGTCGCCGGCCCCGCCCCCTTCCTTACGTTGTCGCGCCTTCCGCCAATCAGCTCGGCCACAGCGGACGTGTCGTCAGCGGGCACCGCCCATCCGCGGCAAACCCCGCCCCGCGGCGCCGCGCCCCCGATCATGTGAGGCGACCGCGCCTGCCCCTGACGTATAGACGCACGGCGGCGCCCCGCCTCTGGGTGGCCCAGACGTCACGTGGTCCCCAGATCGCCCAATCAGACTCCGACCCTCTAGCCGTCGACTCAGACCCCACCTTTCATGTGACGCCATTGCCCCACCGCATTCCGCCCCTCCTTTAACGCGGACACAAGGAACGTCATTGACCCCGCCCTTCACCCAATCATGCCACGCCCCTCCGCCAACGGTTTTTGGCTGAACGTCATTATCCCCGGCCGTCTGGCCGCGCCTCTCCAAATCGCGCAGTAGCGTAACGTCGTTGACCCCGCCCACTCTCACGTGGTAACGCTCCACCCCAATGACGCTCCGTCGTCGGACGTCGTCTTCCCCGCCCACCCCCTGGGTCGGGCCGCGCCTCTCGGATGACGCGCCGACGCCCAACGTCATCGAGGCCTTTAAAAGGGCTGGCTCGCCCTAGGCGCGCCTCCTGATTGGGCTCTGGCTTGCCCCGTCCCATCGTCCAACGGGGCGGGTCCCCCCAAGTGGCCGTTGGTAACGGGACCTGTCACGTGATCAGTGGGCAGCCATTTTGGGAACAGTGACCATAATTTTGTAGGATTTTGGATATTTGTGGAAAAGGGCAAGCGTGGGCTTGGAATCAAGTGTTAATTTGTGGGTGGGAGGGTGATAAGGCGGACTATGACAGAATTTGGGGTTTAGTTGGTGACCAAGTGATCTTTTAGCTGCAGTGTTAAATCCAGAGACAGTTCATGTTGGAATCCTGCCCGCGGCCAATGGGCGCAATTTGGATTCAATTCTTTAGAAAACAGAAATTAAGGGTCTTAATGATGTCCCTGAATCCAATGCCGGTTGTCGGTAAACCCCATCCCGGTTCACTCATGCCCTTCAGGGAAGGAAACGGCCATCCTCAGCTGGTGCAGACGCCACACATGACTCCAGACCCACGGCGATACGGTTAGGGATGGGCGACAAATGCTGGCCGGGCCAGCGATGCCCGCATCCCGTGAATGAATGAAATAACATTAGGCTAGAATTGGAGAATGGAGATCGGGAGCGGCTGTTTGAGGGTAAATCCACATCTGAGGTGACTAGAGTGCAGGACAGGCATATTCCTGTGAAAATGAAGGACATGGATGGCAGGATCTGAGGACCTTGGATAATAGGGGAAATTATCAAGTTAGTCAAAAACAAGGAAGCATACTGAAGGTCTAGGCAACTAAAAACAGACCAGGTTCTTGAAGAATATAGAGAAAGTAGGAAGGAGCTCAAAGGGAGGAGTTAGGGGGGCTATGAAATGTCCTTGGCCAGCAGGTTAAAGAGAATCACAAGGCCTTTTGTATATATGTATTAGGAGCAAGGGGGTGGCAAGGGAGAGATTAGGCTCACTCAAGGGCAGAGGTTATGTGTGTAGCCAGAGCAAATAGGTGAGATTCTTTCCATCGGTACTTACTAAAGAGAGGGACGTGAGGGATTGTGAGGTTAGGGAAAGGTGTGTGAACACTCTCAGGCACAATGGAGGAGGAACTGTTGGGTGTATTGCAATACATTAAAGTAGGCAAGACCCCGGGGCCAGACGGGATCTATCCCAGGAAGCAAGGGAGGAAATAGCTGGGACTTTGTTCCTTTCTTAAGAGGTAATCCACACAGTTGCAGGCCAGTGAGCCTGACGTCAGTGATGGGGGAGCTTTGGATAAGACGCAGCGACAGGATTTGTCCTCATTTGGAAGTGGGTGGTTTTGTTAGTGACAGGCAACGCAGGGTTCGTTCGGGAAGGTCACGTCTCATCAACTTGACTGAGTTTTTTTGAGGAGGTGACAGGCAACAATTGATGAGGGAAGGTTCAGCGGATGTTGTCTACATGGACTGTTTTAATAAGGCATTTTGATAAGGTAGCTCACTGCAGGATGGGGATGCAAAAAGTCTTATGGGATCTGGGGTGAGCTGGCTAGATGGGCACAGAACTGGTTTGGCCACAGAAGAGAAGGTGGAAGGGCATTTTTGAAATGGAGATCAGTAACTAGTCACCTTCAGCGGGGTCAGTGTTGGTACATTTGTGTTTTGTAATCTGTATAAACGACCTGGATGAAAATATAGGTGCCCTGATGAGTAAATTTGAGGATGGATATGTTGCCTGGTCTGGAGGCTTTTAGTTACGAGGAGAGGTCAGATAAACACTGGAAAGACGGAGGCTGAGGGGTGTGGGAGGCGTTGCCTGATAGAGGTCTACAAAAGGACGAGACGCCTAAATAGGGTGGGTAGTGAGAGGCTTTCTCCCAGGGTGGGAAGGTCAGCTACAAGAAGGCACAGGTTCAAGGTGAGAGGGGGAAAGTTTAGGGAGAATTGCGAGGAAAATGTTTCACCCAGAGGGTGTGTGCCTGGAACATGCTGCATGGTGGTAGAAGCAGGCACATGAGCAACGTCTGAGGCATATCAGACAAACAAACGGGAGGAAGACGGGGAATAGAAACCTTGCATGCGCAGTGAGTGGGGGCTCTAAATAAGGGCTAGGAGTCAGTGCAGGCTCAGTGGGCCGAAGGGCTTGTTGCTGTGAAGCAATTACCGCTCGACTCCTGTATTATCCCAGGATGCAAACAGCCCTTCACAGTCCCATCCAATCCGCATTTCATGTTTTAAAAGATTTATTTATTGTTGGATGTGGGCGCTGCTGGCTGGGCCCAGCATTTCTTGCCCCATCCCTAGTTGCCCCCTTGAGAAGGTGAGGGTGAGCTGCCTTCTTGAACCCCTACAGTCCACCTGCTGTGGGTCGACCCACGATGCCCTTAGGGAAGGAATTCCAGGATTTTGACCCAGCGACAGCGAAGGAACGGCGATATATTTCCAATTCGGGATGGGGAGGGGCTCAGAGGGGAAGCTGGAGGGGGCTGGTGTTCCCATGTATCTGCTGCCCCTCGTCCTTCTGGATGGAAGTGGGTAGTGGGGTTTGGAAGGTGCCGGCCTGAGGGTCTTTGGTGAATTTCTGCATCTTGTAGACGGTACACGCTGCTGCGACTGAGCGTCAGTGGGAGG
>NC_063380.1:3914723-3917922 GCF_021869965.1 Rhincodon typus
TGCACCTTGTTGTCTCGGATTCTCCAGCATCTGCAGTTCCTACTATCCAAGCTGAGAGGTGTTTCCTTTTCGCTCACAAAGCTTTATCTACATCAACTCGTGTCTCTCAGTCCCCCCTCTCTCTCTCAGGGAGATATCTGTACACTGACTGGTGTCTCTCAGTCCCCCCTCTCTCTCTCAGGGAGATATCTGTACACTGACTGGTGTCTCTCAGTCCCCCCTCTCTCTCTCAGGGAGATATCTGTACACTGACTGGTGTCTCTCAGTCCCCCCTCTCTCTCTCAGGGAGATATCTGTACACTGACTGGTGTCTCTCAGTCCCCTCTCTCTCTCTCAGGGTGATATCTGTACACTGACTGGTGTCTCTCAGTGCCCCCCCTCTCTCTCAGGGAGATATCTGTACACTGACTGGTGTCTCTCAGCCCCCTCCCTCTCTTTCCCCCAGGGAACACTCTGGACATATTCTGTGCGGGGGCAGCTGCAGAATAAAAACGAAGCAAGATTGCAAACATGAAAGAACAGCGATCGCTTGTGAACATGGCCAACAGACGCTGGTTTAAGAACAGATTTGCCAACGATTAATTTTATTGTTCTCGAGTACGTGTGTGTGTGCGTGTGTGTGCGCGCGAGTATGTGGGGCTGTGAAAGGACATCAGAGGAAAAACCGCCAACCCTGGCCACCCGAAGATGTACAGCGAAAAGCCAGCTCCGGCACCTCAGAACGCTGCCCCACTGTGAGGCACCCGGTTTCTACCGTTAACACACACCCCCGGCCCCCCACTAAATCCCCCAAACCCCCCAACGACAACGTCTCCCGTACTGAATTCTCGCTAACCCGAACACAGCCGCTCATATTACATTAAAAAAAAACCACAGGGAAAGGAGAGAGATAAAAACAGAGAAAAAAAAGGAAAACAAAATTATACAGGTTTTTTTTCTCTTCACAGTCTTGAGGGAACCTAAAACGATGCAGGAGGGTGGTCTCCTCTGGAGGCAGATAGCGTCCACTGCCATGGGAACCAAGCTACGGGGAGGTAGGAGTTTCTAAGGAGATCTGAGGAGGGAGGGAGGGAGAGAGAGAGAGAGAAAAACAGGGGAGCAGTCAGTACAGGCAATCGCAGAGAGACAGTGACTATCATTTCAGAACTCGGCACGGGGCGAGCGAACGGGAAGGGGTTTGGGGTCCATGGGGACGGTGTAGAGTGGGAGTGAATGGGATGGGCTTTGGGACAGTGTAGAGCGGGAGTGAACGGGCAGGGGTCTGGGGTCCATAGGGACGGTGTAGAGCGGGAGGGAACGGGAAGGGGTTTGGGACGGTGTACAGTGGGAGCGAACGGGGAATGGGTTTGGGACGGTGTAGAGCAGGAGCGAACGGGGAATGGGTTTGGGGTCCATGGGGTTTGTGTAGAGCGGGAAGGAACGGGAAGGGGTTTGGGACGGTTTAGAGCGGGAGGGAACGGGGAAGGGGTTTGGGGTCGGTGTAGAGTGGGAGCGAACGGGGAAGGGGTTTGGGGTCCGGGGTCCATGGGGTCGGTGTAGAGCGGGAGCGAATGGGGGAAGGGGTTAGGGAACACTCGACAGGGCCCGGGTCGGGAATGCTGGATTGGAATTAATCAAACGGCGCGTACCTCGGATACCTCCGTCGCTCCCGGGGACTTGGTGAGCCGTGGCGTCTCTTCCTGACCGGCGATCCACTATCCGAACGTCTCCGCCGCCTCTCCCTGTTGGAGGTGGGAGAAGACATGGGGCGGGGGGGGATTAGCAAGAATTTACACTTACAGCTGAGACTCTCCAAACCCTCCCGCACCCCAACCCTTCGCAGCCACTGCCGTGGCTGTCTGACCCCGCACCCGCCAACCCGACCACAACCCCACCTCCCCGCTCCAACCTCACCAATAACAGGTTTGCAACCCGTCGCTGCGCAGAGGGATCTGGGAGACCCAGCGCACGGATCACCTCAAGGCAGCGGGAGAGGGGGGCTGGGACGGGGAGGTGGTCCTCTCCCATCTGGAGGACCATGGCCCCGGGGCTCGGAGGAAGGGACAGAGCCGCGCTCGGCCGATTTCCCTGTGAGGCAGAGCGAGGCAGACACGGGGAGGGAACGGGAAACAGTTTACCGTCTGTTGCTGGAATCACGAGACCGCCGTGACCGTCTCCGCTCTGCCGGAGAGTAACTGAGCGACCTGGAATCCCGCAAGGAATCGATTGGCTTCCGTGGGCTCCGTGACCTCCTGCAGCCGCAAACGGAAAAACAGGGAGAGAGCTCAAGATGGCTCCTGTATCTCCAACACACACTCTCTCTCTCTCTCACACACACACACTCCTGTACCTGGGAAGGTCTCTCTAACCCTCTCTCTCTCTCACACACACACACACACACACACACACACACAGACACACGCACTCCTGTATCTGGGGGAGGTCTCTCTAACCCTCTCTCACACACACACTCACTCCTGTATCTGGGGAGGTCTCTCTAACCCTCTCACACATACACACACTCACTCCTGTATCTGGGGAGGTCTGTCTAACCCTCTCTCTCTCTCACACACACTCCTATACCTGGGGAGGTCTCTCTAACCCTCTCTCACACACACACACACTCCTGTATCTGGGGGAGGTCTCTCTAATCCTCTCTCTCTCACACACACACACACACTCCTGTATCTGGGGAGGTCTCTCTAATCCTCTCTCTCTCTCATACACACACTCCTATACCGGGGAGGTCTCTCTAACCCTCTCTCTCACACACACACACACACATAGCAGTGAGCGTACAGCTATCTCCCTGAGAGAGAGGTTTGGGGGGGCGTTGAGAGGGTACTCACCGTCTGGAAGTTGGAGGGGAACGTTGCTTGTGTTCCGCTTTCCTCCTGGGAACAGACCGGGACCTGGAGGCGGAGCTGCCGGACAAGCTGCTGGATGTGTGACCCCCGTGTCTGTGGCGGCGATTCCCTGGAGCCCCCCGGCGTCGCCGCGACCCACTGCGGCTGCGGCGGGAACGTCCTCGGCCCGGGGCCCCCCTCCTGGAAGGGGACCGAGACACCCGACGGCCCGCCTCCGAGGAGGAGTGACGGTTTCGCGCTCTGCGCTTTGCGGCAGGGCTGCTGGGGGAGGGGGGTTGTGTGTGTGGAGTATAGAGAGAGAGAAGCAGGCGCGTGGGAGGACAGACAGAGAGAGGGGTCAGGCGCGGGGGGGG
>NC_063380.1:3918296-3918842 GCF_021869965.1 Rhincodon typus
GGGGGGGTGGAATGGGAGGCATTGCAGGGGACAGAGATGGGGCGAGTGAGTGAGGGGGAGGGAGTGAGGGATAGTGAGAGAGAGAGAAAAAATGAGAGTGAGTGCATTGAGAGTGAGAGGGGGAGGGAGTGGAGAGATGTAAACATAGATAAGATGAGGATAAGTCATGGACTTGCAACTGATCCCAACCGTTGGGAGCAGCAGTGTCCCTCCCTCCCTTCGATCCCACCACTGTTACCACGAGTAGTGGTCTCCCGCCCCTTACTCACCGGTCAGTGCGAGCCTCCCGCTGCCTGCGAGGGGTGGTCACTGAGCGGCTGCTCCCAGAGTCTGACGAGCTGGAGCTGGTGGGCGAGGGCCTGGCCTGCTGCGGCCTGTTCCCGGTCTCCTGGGCCCCAGTGCCTGCAGGCGAGGGTGAGCGGGACTTGGAGGGGCGTGGGCGCCGGATGGTGCCTGTGGGACGGGGCGACGCGGAGCGTGAGGCCCGTCCCTCGGTGGGCTGCGGGGCAGCTGGAGGACCCTCCTTGCCCCCCTGACCCGGAGGCA
>NC_063380.1:3918942-3919423 GCF_021869965.1 Rhincodon typus
AGGGTCACCTGGGGGATGGGCTCCTGGCGGTCCCCGGCCTGCAGAGAGGTGTCCTTCGCTTCCTCGGCCACTGGGCTCTTGCTGTGCCAGGGGGGCGACACATGTCCCCTGGGCGACGACCTTCCTGACGCTGGAGAGCAGGGACCATCTGGCGGTGACCTCTGACACCTCGGCGAAGCTTTGGTCTGCCTGGGCAATGACCCCTCCCTCCTCGGCGACGACCTCTGGTGCCTTGGCGACATGCTCCGTGTTGGTGACGACCCCTCTGTCCTCGGTGACACACTTAGGCGCCGTGGTGACACGCTGCTCCTTGGTGATGCCTTGCTTGGCCTTGACGATGACCTCTGGCGCCTTGGTGACACACATCGCCTTGGCGATGGTTTGTTCGACCTTGGGGATAACCCCTCACGTTTTGGTGACACGCTCCTCTTTGGTGACGACCTCTGGCACCTTGGCGACGCACTTCTCCTTGGCGACCTCT
>NC_063380.1:3920240-3920376 GCF_021869965.1 Rhincodon typus
GCGACGACCTCTGGCGCACTGGCGACACACTCTTCCTCGGCAATGACCTCTGGCGCCTTGGCGACGACCTCTGGTGCACTGGTGACACACTCCTTGGCGACGACCTCTGGCGCCTTGGCGATGCGCTCCTCCTCGG
>NC_063380.1:3921223-3921736 GCF_021869965.1 Rhincodon typus
CTCCTTGGCGACGACCTCTGGCGCCTTGGCGATGCGCTCCTCCTCGGCGACGACCTCTGGCGCCTTGGTGAGGCACTCCTCCTAAGTGACGACCTCTGGCGCCGTGGTGATGCACTCCTCCTAGGTGACGACCTCTGGCGCCGTGGTGATGCACTCCTCCTAGGTGACGACCTCTGGCGCCGTGGTGACGCACTCTTTCTTGGTGACGATCTCTGGCGCCGTGGCGACGCACTCTTTCTTGGTGACGACCTCTGGTGCCGTGGCGACACGCTCCTCCTCGGTGATGACCTCTGGCGCCGTGGTGACGCGCTTCTCCTCGGTGACGACTTCTGGCGCCTCGGTGACGTGCTTCTCCTCGGCGATGGCCTCTGGTGCCTTGGCGACGTGCTTTTTCTCGGTGACGACCTCTGGCGCCGTGGCGACACGCTCCTCCTCGGCAATGACCTCTGGCGCCTTGGCGACGCGCTCCTCCTCGATGATGACCTCTGGCGCCTTGGCGACACACTCCTCCTT
>NC_063380.1:3921836-3923687 GCF_021869965.1 Rhincodon typus
CAGGCCAAGGCGCCGCTGAGGAGGTGACCGTCGCCAAGGCGGTGGAGGTCTCCTCCTCGGTGATGACCTCTGGCGCCTCGGTGTTACACTCCTTCTCCTCGGCGACGACCTCTGGCGCCTTGGTGACGCGCTCCTCCTCGGCGACAACCTCTGGCACTGAGACGATGACCTCCGGCGCCTTGGCGACGGGCTCCTCCTCAACGACGCCTTGGCCTGCCTCGCCGAGACCGCGCCCCTCGGCGACTCGCTCTTCCGGCTCGACCTGTGGCGCCTGGGGGTGGGGCTCCTCCTCGGGGAGCGCTTGGCCTGTCTTGGCGATGACCTGCCCCGCCGGGGAGACGACCTCTTGGGCCTCGGGGGCGAGGCGCTCCTCCTCGAAGACGACCTCTCGCGCCTCGGGGTCAGGCTACGCTTGGGCGGCTCTGAAGCTTTCTTCTGGGCCGCCCGCCGGGACGGGGAGGCCACCCCTCCTCCTCCGCTGTCGCCCCTCCTGGGGTGGTGGGGGGCCGCCGTAGCCGCTCGGGCCGGAGGGAGGGGGCTACGGGACCGGACCCCTGCTCCCTCTGAGGTCCGGCGGGCCAACTCCGCTCCGCCGTCTTCCCTGGCCGGAGGAGTTGAAGTTGCTACCTGCTGCCTGGGTCTCTGGACTGGTGAATAGTCGGTGGAGCTCTGTGTTGGAGGAGGTGGGGGGAGTGGTTTGGGGGAGAAACAGAGAGAGAGAGACAGGGGAAACAGCCGTGAGGACACGAGGCGACCAGCACTTAACCCTCGCGCTTCCCCCAACATGGGTACGACGAAGGCAGAGGGATCTGGGAGACCCGCGACCCGGGTCGGCACGCAGAGGCAGCAGGGGTGGTTGGAAAGGGGAGAGCGACGCCCGGGGAATGGAGCCGGGAAAAGGGGGCAGACGTAGGTCTGCCTGCGGCCGCATGGGCAGACCGTCGCTCGGAGCGTCAGGCCCTGGCCTCCTTCCCCGCAGGGCGGGGGTTCGATTCCCGGGACCGTGTGGTGGTGGTGATGGGGGGTTTGTCTTAGGAGGAGGAGGTGGTCACGCAGGTCGGGGTCGGTGGGGGGGTGTACCTGTAGCCGTCGGAACTTGGTAGAACGAGAGGTGACCTCGCTGAGATGTAGAAGATCCTGCAGTGTGGGAACTGGACGTGGCGGATGCTGAGGGGTGGTGTTTACCCCACTTCGTGGGGGAAATCTAGGACGAGGGGAGCGGGTGGGTCTCGGTTTCGGAATTGAGGGGTGGGGGTTTCGGGTGGGTGGAGTCCCCAGTTTCAGATGGAGATGGAGGAATACCTTCACTGCATGGGGCGGAGGGGAAGCCGTGCAGGGAAACTTGAACCACGTCCCGTTCACTGACTCTCTCCACCCATTTAATCCCCCTCCCACAGCCCACTGAACTCTATGCCCCCCTCAACCCCTCTAATGACCTCCTAACCACCCCCTCTCCTCCTCCCCCTCCCGAAGCCCCGCTGCACTCACCTCCCGCTTACTCCTGCCCGCTCCGCGCCCGGAGCTCCCGCTGGCGCTCCTGGTCCTGGCCTTCTGCGGGGAGCCGGCATGCCTCCCGCGGGTGGGAGAGGTGCCCCGAGGAGCCGCCTCCAGCCTGGCAGTGGGGCGGGGCGAGGGGCTGCCCCTGGGAGGCGCTGCAGGGGCGAGCTGCGGACTCCTGGACCTGCCGGGGTTAGGGGTTGAGGGTGAGGAAATTGGAACACGGTAATGAGCGGTGACTCTGTAACACACACACACGCACGCACACATACACACACAGAGAGCAAGCAAGCGGTGGGACACAGGCCCTATTACACACACAAACCACCCAACACACAGCCACCCCCCTCCCTT
>NC_063380.1:3923787-3938136 GCF_021869965.1 Rhincodon typus
CGCGCACACGCTCGCTCGTTCACTCACACAGACGCGCACACGCTCGCACGCTCACTCACACAGACGCGCACACGCTCGCACGCTCATATGCTCTCTCACGCTCATGCGCGCTGACAAAGAGAGACGAGGCTTCAGCAGAGGGATGGGAGAGTGGGGTTCGTGAGAGTTAGAACGGGAGACAAGCTGAACCTTCCCTACTGTGCTCCTCGCAAACACGTCCGCCTTCCCGCGGCGCCTTCCACTCCCGACTCACCGCTCCCGGCTCCGAGCTTTCTTCTTCTTCCTCCGCTTCGGCGATGGTGATCTCGAACGGGCCGGCTCGTAGACGTTGCTGCCGCTGGGAGAAAGCGGAGAAAGCAACCGACGACAGGGTCAGAGAGATTGAGTGGCACCCTTAAAGGGGGAAAATGTAAAAACAAGCCCTTTCCACCTCGCGCTCGAGAGACTTGTCAACAGATCGCCACCCCTACCCCAATGGCCGAGATGTTGCCGCGGGCAATGCTCCAGGGAATGAGTACCTGCCCACCATCCCTTCGATCCAAAATGCCCTCGATAAAGAGCAAACGTAACTCAGCTTCCAACAACCAAAGGAAAGAGTGATCATAACTTAGTCGCCCCGTACCATTCTTTGAACAACAGTGGCTAGGCCTTCCTTGTTGCTGGGCACAAATGAGCAGTACAGGCAAAATGGGCCAAGGGGCCTCTTCCTGTGCTGTAACAGCACCGTGCCTCCAATTGGACATAGCAACATTGCGAGCGCATGGACTTAACACAGCCAGCTCACTGTCAGGACGGGAATGGACGGGCGCCAATTACCACACTGAATCCCGGGGAACGGCAAACGAAACCATAGCGTATTCAGAGCACGGGGAGAGGCTTGTCGGCCCGTTACTGCAAACAACAACATAGAGAGAGACATCTGGACTGTTTGGGAATTGCTGCTTTGCACCGTTTCACCCTGAAGCACAGGAAGGGGTGGCTGCACCACAGCCTCGCAGCTGGCCCTTTGGGACTGGGGCGGGGGGAGGATTGGGGGGGATTGGGGGAGAGTAGGAAGGAGAGAAGGGGAGGAGCAGTTCGGAGAGAGGGTTGCAGAGAGCAGGAGGAGTGGGGAAGCCGGAGGGGAAGAAGGGAAGAGGGAGCGGGAGCGAGAGAAGATGGGCATCAGCATAGAGCACGTTGATGAAAGGGCGTGACAGATGGTGGTGCTGGGGATGTGTGTGGAATGTGCAGCACGGACAGTGTAAGGAACTGCATCATGCCCCCTGACCTACCCGTACTGCTTCTGCTGCTCAGCTTTCTCTGCCACCTCCTGCGCTCGCCTCTTGGGGTCAAAGGAGCTGCCATCCACGTAGCTGTCGCTGATCCCAAACGCTGCCCGGAGCCGCTCGTTCTTCTTCTCATTGGCTTCAGCCAGTTGGTGGGTCTCACTGACCCTGACAGAGGGAAGCGAAAGGTCGGGACGTGAGCCGAGGCATCTCGCTAAGATCGCTGCTCGCTGTCCCAAATTCCCGCTCCACCGAGACAAACCCCTGGAACGTGCCGAACCTTCAGCGAACCGAGCACGAGTCAGTCGGGGAAGGAGGTCAGAGCCCGGGCACGGGGCTCTGGATTCAGGAACCCCCCCCTCCGCTTCCCAACATTGCATTCGCCGTCCAAAGCAATCGCTGATTCTGCGTACCGTCTAGACGGGATCCGTCTACCAGGTCTCCCAGATCCCTCTGCACTGCAGCATCTTTTTCTCTCTCTCCCAATTCAGGGATTGCTGGCTGAGCCTTGCCTTTATCATCTCTTTCCTATTTGCCTCACTCAATGAGTGAAGAGAAGAAACTGTTTCCTCTGGGGTCAGAGGTGCAAGGGCACACGGGGGTACCTATCAAACTTTCCGAAGGTAAGGGTTTGTTTTACTCTAAACGATGGATACCCAGGATAGAAAACATGTCAATTCCTCTGAGCTTGAAACACAGAGAATCTAACTATTGCCTCCCCCCCACCCTTGACGTTCAATGGTGTTCCTATCACTGAATCCACCCCACAACCCGACCCAACTATCAACATCCTGGGGGTTACCCATTGAGCAGAAACTGACCCGGACCCCAGGCCCATATCAATCCTGTGACTACAGGAGCAAGTCAGAGGTTAGGAATCCTGCAGCGAGTAACTCCCTCCAGTTTCACCTCCCCAAAGCTTGGCTATCATCTACAAGGCACAAGTCTGCAAGATGCACTGCAGCAACTCACCAAGGCTCCTCCGAGAGCGCCTTCTAAATCCACCAACTCAACCCTGTAGAAGGATGAGCGGAGACGCAGGGGAAAACAGTACCGCTAGCAAGTTCCCCTCGGAGCCCCATTACTCACGCACACACACGCACACACAGGCTCACATTCACACCCCATGCTGACCTGGAAACGATGCTGTAGAAGAGGGGAAGGACTGCGCCAGGCCATGTGAGAGGTACTCACGCTGTCCGTGCTTTTGGTTCCTCCTTGCCCTGGCTCCCGACTTTCTCCACCAGCATCTGTCGAAACGTAGCCACTTTCTGTTGAATCTCCTCCTCCGAGTACCTGAGCACAGAAGTGGAAAAACTCAAGTCAAACAGCACAGGCCACCGTCCCAATGGACCCAAACCCCTTCCCGTTCACTCCCGCTCTACACCGTCCCAATGGACCCAAACCCCTTCCCGTTCCCTCCCGCTCTACACCGTCCCAATGGGCCCAAACCCCTTCCTGTTCACACCGTCCTCATGGACCCAAACCCCTTCCCGTTCACTCCCGCTCTACACTATTCCCATGGACCCCAAACCCCGTCCCCGTTCATTCCCGCTCTACACCATCCCCATGGACCCCAAACCCCGTCCCCGTTCATTCCCGCTCTCCACCGTCCCCTCTCCCAGTGACTCCTGCTTACCCTTGTTCCTCCATCATGTCTTCCAGCTCGATGCACTTGAGCTCCACCTTGCGTTTGCGCTCATGGTCCAGGATGTCCTGGTTGGGCTTCTTCACCAGTCCTGACTCCAGCTTCTTCAGCTCCTCCTCCGACTTGTAGTCCACCCTGTCCTTCTTGTGCCGGATGGAGGACAGGTTCCGCTGGACGTAGCCGTTGGTGCCGCTGCCCCGGGGGGTGGGGAGGCCGATGCCGTTGTACATGCTGGGTTTGTGTGTGTGTGGGGCTGGGGATTGGGGGAGGGGGGGGGTGGGGGAGGAGGGGTTGGGCTGCTGTCAGAAAGGGTGAAGACGACACAGAAGGTCAGAGAACGATTATGAAGGACACGTCCTCTCCACTGGATCGAGACGGCTTTAAATATCGCGACACGCTGGTTCCCCGGGGTCACCGTGCGGGTGAGAGGCAGATCTGACTGGAATGCACAAAACTCTAGATGCAGGAAGGATGCTTCCCCCTGGTTGGGGCAGGCGAGGGCGAGTCCAGGGGATACAGTAGGACAGAGATGGGGAAACATGTCTTCCCTCAGGGGGTGGGCAACCTGAGAAAATCTCTCTCCATGTGACTAAGTACATTCAAGAAACAGACAGGTCAACTTTCAGGCATCGAGGAGTATGGAGAGAAAGCAGAAACAGGCATTAAGATAGAAGATCAGCCTGTTGAACAGCACAGCAGGCTCTAATGACCCACCCCTAGTTTCTACAATCGAGACACTAACCCCCACTTTCGACACTCACTCCCTCCCTCCCTCCACCCACGACACACAGCAGTAGCAGCGTGTGCCGTCTACACGATGCACTGCAGTGACTCATTGAGGCTCCTCTGACTGACAGCATCTTTCAAAGCTGCTATCTCTCCTCTTGCCACCACCACCCACCACCAACCCCCACCCCCAACTCCCCCCTACCCACTCCAAAATGGCCCCCAAACCCCTCATCCAAGGGGCAGCAGCCACAGAAGGGAACGCCACCCCCCTGCAAGTTTCCCTCCGAGACACACACAGATGGCCACAGTGATTAAGAACGCACGTGGCATGCTTGCTTTCATCGGCCGGGAGTACAAGAGTTGGCAAACCATTTTGTAGCGATATGAAAGAGATAACACAGTGTGCCGCTGGAGCCACAGCTCCACATGGTGTTATCTCTGTCTCCACCATTGGCAGCGCTTCCTATCTCTGCAGCGATATAAAACCCTTGTTCGGCCGCATTTGGAGTATTGTGTGCAGTTTTGGTCACCACACTACCAGCAGGAATTGGAAGCTTTGGACTGAGTGCAGAGAAGGTTCACCTGGATGGTTCCCGGTCTCGAGGGTACTAAGGTTAAAAATACTAGGGTTGTTTTCACTGGAAAGACAGCGGCTGAGAGGAGATCTGATGGAGGTCTACAAAATTATGAGGGGCATAGATAGGGTGGATAGTCACAGGCTTTTTCCCAGGATTGAAGCTTCAATCACAAGGGGGCACAGGTTCAAGGTGAGAGGGGGAAAAGTTTAAGGGAGATGTACAAGGAATGTTTTTCACGCAGAGAGTGGTAGGAGCCTGGAATGCACTGCCAGAGGGGTTCATGGAAACAGGCATGTTGGTGACATTTAAGAGGCACCTGGATGGCTACGTTAAAAGGGAGGGAATAGAGGGATACAGACCGAATAAGGGCAGGTTTTTTTTTTAGTTTAGTCGGGGCACAGGCTTGGAGGACTGAAGGGCCTGTTCCTGTGCTGTACTCCTCTTTTGTTCACACACACAACATACCCCGTGTTGGAACTTTCCTCAGCCATTCCTTCGCTGTTGCTGGGTCAAACTCCTGAGACTCCTGTCCCCGAGAGAGTGCCTCCTAACCATGTCAACTGCAGCAGCTCAAGGGTGGCAGGTCACCACCTACACATTGTATTGCCCAAAGTCGTACTGGGAACAGTTATGGCTCGAAACTAAAATTACATAAGACCCTTTGAGTCGAGTCCACCATTCAATAAGTTCACACCTGATCGATCTACAGCACGGGCAAGAGCCTTTCGGTCCATCCAGTCTGCGCCAGTCAGAAGCAACCACCTAAATATTCTAATCCCACTTAGCAGCATTTGGTAAGGCCCATAGCCCTGGCTTTGCAAGGGCATATCTAAACGCTCCTTCAGTGTGATGTGGGGTTTCTATCTCTTCCCCCCTTTACAGGCAATGAGTTCCAACTTTCTGTCTGGGTGAAAACAATTTTATAGTTCTTCACACAAGCAGATTGGGGCTTCTATGTATTCACAGGCACATTTTATAACATTAAACACACAGACTGAGGTTCGTACGCACCTACAGGAATACTTTACAACATTAAACATAGATTGAGATTTGTGTGTATTTACAGAAATATTTTATCACGTTAAACACAGATTGAGGTTTGTGTGTATTTACATGAATATTTTATGCCGTTAGACTTACAGATTGAGATTTATATGTATTTAAAACAGAATTTTTTGATGTTAAAACACAGACGAGGATTTGTATACATTTCAGCGATCTCACATCGTATAAACCCTAATCTATGTGTTTAATGTGATTCAGGAGAATTTTATAGATGTAACACACAGAAATTAGGGTTTGTATACACAGACAGTCCCAGGTTGCAAGTGGTTTCTATTGTGGAGTCTGTAGGTAAGTTGAAACACAATGGGAGTACAATGGAAAGCAGCTGTCTGTAAGCATGAGAAATGTTCATATGTTGGGTCCTTAAATTACACCGCTGGACAGGATCATGTTTGTAAGTACGGTCCTTCATAAATCAGATGCTCATTACTCACGGAACCCCAGTACTCTTTGGCAAGATTATGAAACATAGAAAATAAGTGGTGATGTAGGCCATTCAGCCCTTCGAGCCTGCACCCACAATTCAATATGATCATGCAATTTAAGACTCCCACTCTCTCTCCGTACCCCTTAATCCTCTTAGCCACAAGGACCACGTCCAGCTCCCTCTTGAATATATCTAACAAACTGACCCCAA
Organism: Rhincodon typus; assembly: GCF_021869965.1. Lineage (NCBI taxonomy): Eukaryota > Metazoa > Chordata > Chondrichthyes > Orectolobiformes > Rhincodontidae > Rhincodon > Rhincodon typus. Next base: position 3,929,713 of record NC_063380.1, read on the forward strand.
CAGCTTCCTGTGGGAGAGAATTCCACAGGGTCACAACTGAGTATAGAAATTCTTCCTCATCTCAGTCCTGAATGGTTTACCCCTTATTCTTAGACTTATAACATTAAACACACTAACTGAGGTTTATATGAATTTCATGCAGGTTTTCACGTCATTAAGCACATAGATTGGGGGTCATATGCATTTCAGAACATTTTTTAACATTTAACATGGATGGGGGATTTATACACATAACTTGGAGGATTTTAAAAGATTAAGCATGCAGACTGGAGTTTACATACATTTCATGAGGATTTTCTAACATTTAAAAACTCAATAGGAAGGACATTTAATTGGAGAGGGTTCAGAAAAGATTTACCAGGATGTTGCCGGGGCGAGAGGTTTTGACCTGTAAGGAGAGGCTGGGACCTTTTTCACTGGAGCATAGCAGGGTGAGGGGGCGACCTTATAGAGTCAATAACATCATGAGGAGCATAGATATGGTGAATAGCAAAGGTCTTTTCCTTAGGGTGGGAGAGCTCAAATGAGGGGGCATATTTTTAAGGTGAGGAGAACGATTTAAAAGGGACCTGAGGGGCAACTTTTTCCCACACATGTGTAGAACGAACTGCCAGAGGTACTGTTAGATGCAGGTACAATGATAATATTTAAGAGACATTTGAACAAGTATATGAAGAGGAATGGTTTAGAGCGATATGGGCCAAATGCAGCCAAGTGGGACTAGTTTAGCTTGGGAACTTGATCAACATGGACAAACTGGACCGAAGTGTCTGTTTCTGTGTTGTATGACTGTATTTGGGGTTTGTATGTATTTTACAGGAATATTTTATGACTTTAAGCACAGATTGAGATTTGTGTGTATTTTTGGGAGGATTTTATAACATTCAACACAAAAATTGAGGTTTATTTGATAACTTACACTAAAGATGAATTTGTGCGTATTTACAGATTTTTTTTTAAGAAACAACATTTAACACACAGAGTGAGGTACAGACAGTCCCTGAATCACGAATGGTTTCTGTTCTGAAGTCCATGCGCAAGTTGGAACACAAGGCAGGAGAATGGAAAGCAACTTTTCTTGAGTACAAGAAAGGTTCATATGTCAGGTTTTTAAAATGCACCCCTGAATGGAACTGCATTTGTAAGCACAATCATTCATTCGTAATTTGGGGCTCCCCTCTATCGTCAGCAGACTTCTACAATATTAACATGGACTCAGATTTATGTATTCAGCAGGTTTTCCTAACATTAAACACAGATTGGGGTTTGCATGTATTTACAGGACAATTTTATAACATTAAACACACAAACTGAAATTTATATGTATTCCAGGAGACCTATAACATTAAATACTGTGCTGCAAAATTCTATGGTTCTACAAACATACAGAGGGAGGTTTGCATGTATTTTGGTGAGATTTTGTAATATTAGACACCGCCTGAGGATTATGTGTTTTTAGAAAACAATTTTATAACGTTAAACATCAATTGAGATTAAGTATGTGTTTTGGGAGAACTTTACAACATTCAAAACACAGACTGACGTTTATATGAACTTCACAACATTTTTATCATATTAGATGCACAAACTGGAGTTTGTGTCAATCTATGGGAGTTTTTTTTAATAACACTTAACACACAAACTGGGATATGTATTTTGTGATGTTTCTATAAATTAAACAGATTGGGGTCTGTGTGCATTCCAAGAAATTTTGGATAACATTAATGATACAGATTTGAGATTATACATATAACTAGAAAGATTTTACAACATTAAACACACAGTTTGGGATCTGCCCATATTTCAGGAGATTTTTATAACATTAATGACAGATTGGGGGGTTATGTGTATTACAATGCCGGTTTATGACATTCAGCACTGTTTAGAGTTTATAGATATTTCAGAAGATTTTTAAATTATACGCATTACAAACATTAGGAATTATATGCATTACTAGGAAAATTTTAAAACATTAAACACAGATTTAAGGCTTGTGTATTTCAGGACGTTTTCATAACAATGACACAGATTGGAAATTATATGTATTACTAGAATGTTTTTAGAACATTAACGATGTAGTTTGGGAATCATACATATTATTAGGAAGATTTTATAATATTGAACACACAGATTGGGGGTTATACATATTATGAAAAAGATTTTGCAACACAAATTTCAGAAGGTATTTATAACATTAATGTCACAGACATGAAATTATACATATTATGAGGTGATTTATAACATTAAACACACAGATTAAGGTTTGTATGTATTTCAGACAATTTCCATAACATAGGCGATTATATGTATCAATCTGTCATTAATGTGTTTAATATTACGAAATCTTCCTCATAACGCATATAACTCTCAATCTGTATCATTAATGATATTAAAAACCTCCCAGAATACACATAAACCTTAATCTGTGTGTTTAATCTTATAGAACTCTCCTAATAATGCGTAAAATCCCAATCTGGGTCATTAATGTTATTCGAGGAGTTTAAAGCATTTAAACACAGATCAGGTTTGTGTGTATTCCAGACGGTTTGTATGAAATTAATTACCAAGACTGGGGTTTATATGCATTATTGGGAAGATTTTATGACATTAAACACACAGATTGGGAAGTGTGCATATTTCAGGAGGTTTTTGTAAAAATAAACACACAGATTAGGGTATAGGGTGTGTGTGTATTTCAGAAGGTTTTTAATAACGTTAAACACAAAGATTCAGGTGTGCGTATATTTCAGGAGGTTTGTACAACATTAGACACAAAGATTGGGGTGTGTGTGTATTTCAGGAGGTTTGTATAACATTAGACACCGATTAGAGCGTGCGTGTATTTCAGAAGGCTTTTATAACATTAAGCAAACAGACTAGGAATTATACACATTATTAGGAACATTTTAAAACATTAACACACAAATTAGGCTTTGTGGCTATTTCACGAGGTTTTTATAACATTAATGACACCAACTGGATACTTCTACGTATTAGTTGGAAAATTTTGTAATACTAATTACAAACATTGGAAATTATACATATTGTTGTGAAGATTAAACACACTGATTAGGGTTTGTGTGTATTTCAGAAGGTTTTTTTTTAAACATTAAACTTACAGATTGGGGTGCGCGCGTACGTCAGGAGGCTTTTATAACATGAAGGACACAGATTGGGGATTATGTGTATAATTAGGTTTCTGCAACATTAAACACCCAGATTTAGGTGTGTGTACACACTTCAGGTGGTTTTATAACATTAAACACACAGATTAAGAAGTGTATGTATTTTAGGAGACTTTTTTGTAACATGAAGGACACAGCTTGGGGATTATATATAGAATTAGGTTTGTATAACATTAAACACACAGATGGAAGTGTTTATCAGGAGCCTTTTATGACATTAAAGACACAAATTAGGGTTTTATGAATGTCAGGAGGGGATTTTATCATATTGAACGCAGATTTGCATCTGAGGGATAGCTCCCAACAGATAGGGGCTTACGTGCACGTTCTGGACGATTTAAACAGCGACAGGAAGTGTTTATCACATTAAAACACACATAAATTGGACCCTCACTTAATGACATGAACTGAAATAAAATTTACAGGTCAAAAAGAGGGACGGGGAGGTGGGATGTCGATGCAGTTTGTTTTTTTTTCCCTTCTGGGTTTGGTATGGTTTGCGGAGGGCGGGGAGTTGGGCCGCATTCACACCCTCTCCAGGGGCGGAGGGGTCCGTACGCGAGGCCGAGGCTCCGTTCGCGGCCTAGTCCGCTCGATGCCGCCCCCACCCCGACTCCTTTCCGCCCCGAACGCGTCCCCGTCCTCAGACACTGACCTTTCAGGGGAGTCGGCGGCGAAGATAAAACGAAAAGAAGGGAGGGCCCAGGCGGTCTGGGAGCCTCCTTTTCTCCTTCTTCTTCTCCTCCTCCTCCTCCCGCTCTCTCTTCACTGCGACACCAACATGGAGTCCAGGGGAGATGGCGCCCGAAGGACGAGAGGCGAGCCGTTTCTGACGTGAGTGGTGTGTGGCCGATGGGAGTTGTAGTCTTTCGCCTCCACGACGCCCCGTAGACGACGACGACGCCCCGCGGTTCGGTGGACTACAACTCCCGGTGGGCCTCCCGCCCAGGTTTCCACAGCTATCCAAGATGGCGCCCGGACACATTGGGGCGCGCAGGGTTAGACGGAGGATGTAGTTCGCCCTCCGCGACGCTCACGCCGAGGGTCGGGGAGAGCGGACTACAGCTCCCGGCGTGCCCAGCGCCGCTCCGTTTATGGGCATCTCGGCGCAGCAAGTCGAACACCACCCCCTCCCAAAACACAGACACGGACTACGGGTCCCGGCGACCATGGCGCCTCCCTTCCCTAACACCGATGTGACCCCGCAGGCCTTTGGGAAATGTAGTCCTCGACCGCCATAGGATCCGTTCAGTTGCAGGAGAGATCGGTAGCCAGCGGACTACAAACCCCAGCAAGCCGGACGCCCCATTTACTCGTGATAGCCCGGAGTATCCCTTCAAAACAAAACCACTTGCAGGAAGTCTTGCACCCAATTTGCAAACAGCAAGCTCCTACAAACGAAATGGTGATTAAGAAGACAAGTAATTTTTATTTTTATTCAGTGGAAGAGCTTGCTTAGCTAGCATTTGTTTCCCATCCCAGAGTCTGGAGTCACATGTAGTCCAGACCAAGTGAGGATCGCACTTTCCTCCCTGGAGGAGGCGAGTGACCCAGATGCATTTTTCCAACAGCAGCTTCATCGCGTGGCAATTAATTTGCCCAAGGCAGCAAGAAATCACAGAGGGTTGTGACATAGCCCAGTCCATCATGCAAACCAGCCTCCATCCCTTAACTGCGTTGATACTTGCCGCTGCGTTGGGAAAGCAGCTAACACAGTCAAAGACGCCTCCCACGGCCTCATCCGTCTTCCGTCGGGCAGAAGATATGAAAGTTTGAAAAGACGTGCCATCAGATTCAAGAACAGCTTCTTCCCTGCTGTTATTAGGCTTGTGAACATAAAGTTGATCCTTCTGTAACACTATACGTTACATTCTGTTCTGATCTTACGTCAAGTATGATTTGTCAGGTTAGCACACAGATCAATACTTTTCACTATATCTCGCTACACGTGACAATAACAAATCAAGCTATACTTTTAATTCCAGGTTTTTAATTGAATTCAAAATCATCTGCTGTGGTGGGATTCGAACCCAGAGCCCCGGAACATAAGCTGGGTCTCTGCATTAACAGTCCCGTGATAATGCCATCACATCCCCTTAAAGATAAGAGGGTGATTATTTGGATGAGAACATGAAGTTAGCACCTCACAGTGATGTTCATTGCACAAGCCGGGGCAGGCAAGAGGGGAGACTAGCCTCCTGCTTTGCCTGATTGGGATAAATAATGGCAGTGAGTCACAACAGAATCCCTCCTCCTCAAGAAAGTGCGGCAAATGGGGCATCCTTTATAATAGTCTTAACACACTGGCATCACTCTTGACTCAGAGTCAGTGTCCAGAGCACCAGAAATCGAGGCAGACAGTCTAGTGCTGTGCAGGGTCAGCGCCGAGGGAGCGCCGCACTGCCAGAGGGAGCTCCGTGCTGCCGGAGGGTCAGCGCCGAGGGAGCGCCACAGTGTCCCCGATGTAGAGCGTGTAGGATACTGTCTGTCCTCTTGACAACATGGATCCTGCTGCCCCCTGCTGATGGGGCAGATTGTGAGGTTTGAGGGAAACGCTGCAGACAGCTTCCCCGACATTTCGCAGCTTTGTTGAAATGCGGTTGGTAAACTGCGTATCCAGTCATCACGTTGTCATTCCTGGGAGCTCGCCATCACTAAATCAACGCATGACACACCCCCCCCAAAAGTCCGAATACCTGGGTCACGGTGTGCAAAATCCGCCGTAACAATGTCCTGAGAGTGTGTGCTGCTGCAGGCCTGATGGGCTGAATGGCCTCCTCTACACTTTTAACAGTTGCGTGACTCTTACAGACACGAACGGAACAAAGACGGTCAGTCGAAATGCATCAAATTGGGAAAGGGGGCCTTCGACAGGATAGACACCGAGAGGCCGTTTCCCCATCCTGGTCTGGGGAGCGTCCATGTCTGAGGCTCTGGCCATTTCGGACTGAGACGGGGAGGAATTTCCTTGCTCGGGTTGGGGGATCTTTGGGACTCTCTCTTCCCCTAATAGAGCTGTGGATGTCTACAAGTGAGACAGTGAGCGACGTTTGAGGGAAGGGTGCAGATCAACTGCATCACTCGGGCCCGAGCAAGTCCCTTTTGTATACAGACACTGACCACCCACTCATGGATCTGCTTCACCTCCAGTGGGTGCTAACCTTGGCAGGACTGATTAATGACCCCCATGTTCCCCATGCCACCTCTCGCTTGGTCATGAGTCACAGAGCACGGAAACAGACCCTTCGACCCAACCAGTCCGTGCCGACCCTAATCCCAAACCAAACTAGCCCCACCTGCCTGCTCCTGGCCCATACCCTCCAAACCTTTCCTATCCATGTACTGATCCAAATGTATTTTAAACATTGCAACTGTACATCCACCACTTCCTCAGGAAGTTCATTCGACACACAAACCACTCTGTAAAAAAAAAAAGCCCCTCATGTCCTTTTTAAATCTCTCTCCTCTCCCCTTAAAAATGTGCCCCCTCTAGTCTTTAAATGCCCCCTTCCTTGGGGAAAGACATCTGCCATTCATTCTATCTATAACCCTCATGATTTTATAAACCTCTATAAGGTCATCCCTCAACCTCCTACGCTCCAGTGAAAAAAGTCCCAGCCTCTCCTGATAACTCAAACCCTCCATACCCAGTAACATCCTGGTAAATCTCTCCCAAACCCTCTCTCCAGTTTAATAATATCCTTCCTACAACAGAACTGGACACAGTGCTCCAGAAGAGGCCTCACCAACATCCCTGTACAACCTCAGCGTGACGTCCCTGACTCCTACACTCAAAGCTCTGAGCAATGAAGGCAAGCGCGCCAAACAACTTCTTCACTCCCCCGTCTACCTGTGACACAAAAGAATTATGTCCCTGAACCCTCTAGGTCTCTCTGTTCTACAACACTATCCCAAAAGTCTTGCTTTTAATTGTACAGGTTCTGCCCCTTGTTTGTTTTACCAACTCACATTTATCCAAATTAAACTCCATCTGCCCCTCCTCAGCCCATTGACCCAATCGATCAAGATCCCTTTGTAAACTTAAAGAGAACCTTCACCATCTGCGACACCCCCAATCCTGGTGTCAGCCCAGAGCTTACTAAGTGTGCCTCCTCTGTTCCCATCCAAATCGTTTCCAAAAATGACGCACAGAGAAGGGGACCCAGCATGGATCCCTGCGGGACACCCCCGGTTGCAGTTCTGCAGCCTGAAAAGCTGTGAACAGGGGACCCAGGAGACGTCTCAGGTGAAGCCAACCCTTCCAAGTCCAGGCATCCTGCTTGCAAACCCTGCTCCCTCTGAGGACGAAGGTGCGGAGCCCCCCCAACGGCGTGTCTGCTCCGATCCAGGAGCTATGTTGCCAATCTGTGCTGGTACCTCCAATCCCAAGGGGCTTCTACTATTGTTTTCGAAGCTGCCTTCCAAGAGGGTGTGGGGGAAAACAAGCCTGCTGAAATCCCTCCTCTTCTGCCATTTCGTGCCGGGAATATTTTCGGGAGCCTCCCACGGGTTGGTCGAATGCGATGCCCCTCCCCCACTCGCAATTTCCCTCGCCCAGCGCACCCGATCGGCTCCGAGAATCGACATCCCCCACCACCACCACCACCACCACCCCCCACCAACCCCGGCCCAAGGAGGGGAGGTTATCGAGGTGAAGGGAAGGTGGGTTGATGGGAAAGAAGACAAGGTGAACTCTCTGAAAACCAACAGACCGTTTATTGCGTTAGGCAGCGTCCGTCCTGTTTCGCCTCCCCCGAGCGCGCTGGCGGCAGGTGGCGCACAGCAAGATCCCGGCGACATGCCAGTCTCCAACGGCGAAGGCAGGGCCTCGCAGGCAGACGAGGCTGGCCCAGCACGATGGACCTCCCGCCCTTCACTGGCCCTCTCCCCTAGCCCGCCGGGCGTACTGAGGGGGGGGCCGCCGGCTAACGCCAGCCGGGCTTGGGCTGGCGGAGCTTGAGGGCAGAGGGCACGGCCGGGGCGGGCGTCTTCGTCTCCACGTCCAGCGGCCGGAATAGCACCCGGCCCCGATGGTTAAACAGGTAGAAGGACGGGTGGTTCCTCAGGGTCTCGAAGGTTCTGAGGAAACGGGGGAGAGAAGGGGAGGGAGAGCAGGAGGAACAGGGGGAGGGAAGGGGACAGAGAGGGAGGGAGAGAGGAGAGAGAAGAGAGAGAAAGAGGGAAAGGGGAGAGGAGAGAGAGGGAGAGGAAGAGGGAAAGGGAAGGGGAAGGGGAGAGA
>NC_063380.1:3938497-3939318 GCF_021869965.1 Rhincodon typus
AAAAAAGGGATTGAGAGTGAGGGGGATGACAGAGAGTGCAAGAGACAGAAACACAAACAGGAGAACAAAGATCGAAGAGGCAGAGTGGGCAGGATTGTGAAAGACAAAAAAAAAAGGATTAGCATTGATTACATTCACTGTCCCCCCATCAAACACTCCCAGGGACAGCACGGGATTAGATACAGCGTAAAGCTCCCTCTACACTGTCCCCTCCCCACCATCAAACACCTCCAGAACAGGGACAGCACGAGGTCATACACAGAGCAAAGCTCTCTCTACACACTCCAATGGTCTTATTTTGAAGGGTAATGATCACCTACTTGTTTTTAAGTTCTGAGGTCGCATCCATGTCCTTGAACTCTCCTGCCACATGGACAATGCCGTAACAGGTTAGGAGAAACGCCAGCAGTGTTTGAAGAACTATCTGTGAGGTGAAGTGGAGGACGTGATTAACATTACTACAGCTCTCGGCATCTAACATTTCTGCAGGAAAATAATCCCACCCAACGTAATAGGCCGCAAAATTCACAATTCAGCGCTCCCTCAGCGCTGACCCTCCGACAGTGCTGAGCTCCCTCAGCGCTGACCCTCCGACAGTGCTGAGCCTGCCAATGAAGTGACCGTGTGACAGTAAGTTAGAGAGGCTTGTGGGTGGGTGTCCCAGAACCACAGCTAACAGTGTAAGAACCACAGAATACGCACAGAACGGGGCTCGCTGTGCAAATACATTACAAACAGGGACTAGGAAGATCGCTACTCACATCTGCCGGGAGTGTTTCATTCTCTTTTTCTGTCAGCCTCATGTATGAGCGATCTGTGGG
>NC_063380.1:3939719-3943444 GCF_021869965.1 Rhincodon typus
GCCCCAGGGACGATACTTGGAAGCCGATTGCCGTCGCTCTCAGTCTCCTCTAAACGCGCCCCACGTTTATCGGAACGAAACCGGACCCTCTGCTCCTCGGGCCACCCGATCCAGGTCCCGTCGCGGTCCGAGGCAACCCCCTTCAGCGCCTGCAAACAGAATCACCCGTACACCCTACGCCCACATTCTCCGCCCCGCCACCTTCCCGGTACCCTCCCCCTGCACAACAAGCCGCCCGTCCAACGAACGGAGCCCGCCAGCTCCCACCGACCAGACGGGGTTTTTAAAAAAAAAGTTATGATCGCTATTGCCCGCTGACTCCCAACCAGCCCCCATTCCAGCCGCTCACACCCCTCCGGTTTCGGGGGAAAAGGCACGGATCGTGGTTAGGAATACTCTCCACCTCCAAAACCTCCTCTTCCCCCTTGACACCAACATTGGGCTTAATTAATTAATTAATGTTGACACTGAAGAGGAGTCTCTACCTTTCCCCCCTTACAGACCCTAAACCACCGAATGGCAAGCTTCAACCCTTTGCAAACCGACGAAAAACCCGATATTTGTGAGTCTTTTTCTGTCGTTACGCCCACCCCCCGATCACATAACAGTCGCCAATCCACCTCCGTCTCCTCCGAGCTAAGGGGAGCACGAAGATGGTAGCTCGCCCTCCGCCAGCTCCTTCGGCGCCGCCGCCTTCGCCATGGTGGTTGTAGTTTCCCGCCGCCCGCCCCACCGCGCAAGCCAACGGCGTTTCCGGTCATCACGGACTACATCGCCCGGCATGCCCTGGGGGGGAGACGGGGGGCCAACATCCGGTTCTCTCCCCGCCCTCCCCCGACGGCGCTGGGGTTAACCCGAGGTCACAACCGTCGGTCGCAAGGAGAGAAAAGCCTTAAAAACCAATTCGTGAGCTATTCCGGCTTCTTCAACCCCTGCCACATCTTGAGAACGCGACTGAATATAATTTGGAGTTTTACTTGTCTTGAAAGCGACGGTTGGTTGGGACTCCCAGAATCCATCGCGCGCGCCCGACCCTCCCGCCCCGCCACCGAAGGCGACCTGAGTAACAGCATTTTTTTTCTCCGCCCAAGTTAACCTCCCCACCAACGCCTTTTCTGCGATGGGCAGCTTTTTTGTTGTTCAAATATATATTTTAAAACCGAATAGTTGCCCGAAAGAGGTCAAGGGTCAGAGTAGCGCCTTTGCGGAAAGGCGCATGTGCAGGCAAGATGGCGGCGCCCATGGTAAATAGTCAATGACTGAATGGTCCAATTTGAGCCCATTGTGTAATAGGGAGTCATTCAATGTTCATAATTTTACACTAATGCAGTTAGAGAGCTATCAAATGTCATAATTTCATACGATTGAGTTATTTTAATGTGTTATAACAGAGTCAAGCAGAGTAAATAGTCAAAATTTTATAATTTCATCTAATGGTGAGATATTTTAATGTTGAAACAGAGTTAGCTAGCAAATATTCATAACTTTATAATATTGGCATGTTTTAATCTTATAATCGAGGTAGAGAGCCGTCAAATATTCATAACTTTTGAGACATTTCAATGTCATCATAGAGTTTGGCACAGCAAATCGTCAAAATTTTATAATTTCACTTAACAGTGAGATATTTGAATGTTGTAACAGGGTTAGCCAGCAAAACGTTCATAGTGTAATGTTATTGGTAGTTTTAATGTTTTAATAGCGTTTGAGGGCAAGCAAATGTTTATAATTTTATAATATTGAGAGTTTAAGACTTTAACAAAGATTTGTAGCTCGGGTTGTGGGTGAGTTTGCTAACTTGCTCGCCGAGCTGGCTTGTTCTCGTTTAGACGTTTTGTCACCGTAGTAGGTAACATTGTCAGTGATGCCTGGGGTGAAGCGATGTTGTTCTACTCCACTTGGAATTTATACTGTCCAGTCCGTTATGGTGAGTAGTGTCATTTCCAGTTCTGTTGTGTATGGGTTTGTATGTTGGGTCCAATTTAAATGGGACAACGAAACCATACTGGCCACAGCCAAACATAGAAACTCTCAGGAATTCCTAGAGGCATGGTTCTCAACCCATAACGCAATCAACAAACAGGGAGAATTAGACCCCATATACAAACCCACACAGAACAGAACAGAACAGAACCGGAAATAGCCACATATCACCACAACGGCCCGGACGGTATAAATTCCAAGTGAAGTAGAATCACGTTGCTTCATCAGCGGCTCCAGTGATGATGTTACCCAGCATGGTGACGAAACGGCTGAACAAAAATAGGCCGGCTCAGTGAGCAAGTCAACAACCTCAATATTGAGAGTTTTACTGTTGTAATAGTTCATAGTTTTATAATACTGAGAGTTTTGATGTTATAACAGAGTTAGTGGGCCAGCAAATGTTCATAATTTTACAATATTGGCATGTTTTAATGTTATGGTAGAGTTAGAGCACCAGTAAATGTTCATAATTTTGAAATATTGAGAGTTTTAGTGTTATAAACAAGTTAGAAAGGCAGGAAATGTTCATCATTTTATAATATTGGCATGTTTTAATGTTGCAGTGGCAGTAGAAAGCTAGTAAATTCACTTTTCATAGAATCCCTAGAGTGTGGAAACAGACCATTCAGCCCAACAAGTCCACACCCACTTTCCAAAGAGCATCCACTCAGACTCAGCCCCCTACTCTATCCCTATAGACCTGCATTTCCTGTGGCTAATCCATCCAACCTGCACATCCCTGGACACTACAGGACAATTTAGCACGGCCAACCCACCTTATCCTGCACATCCCTGGGCATTACGGGTCAATTTCCCATTGGCCAATCCCACCCTAACCTGCACATCCTTGGGCACGACGGGACAACTTCCCATTGGCCAATCCAACCTAACCCGCGCATCCCTGGGCACTTCGGGACAGTTTTCCACGGTCAACCCACCCTAACTGGCACATCCCTGGGCACTACGGGACAATCTAGCACAGTCTAAAATGTCCGCAATTTCACAGTCTCGAGTACGAATGTGACAGTAGAGTTTGAGAGCAAGCAAATGTGCATCGTTTTATGATTTTGGCATATATTAAAATGATAAAGTTTGGGAACTCCATGGGAACCCCTAGGATGTTGATAGTTTGGGGGTGGGGGGGATTCAGTGATGGGAATGTCAAGGGGAAGGGCAGGGAGGAGATTCTCTCTCTTTGTCGGAGATGGATGTTGCTTGTGGGCTTTCTGTGGCGAGATTGTGAACTGTAGGGTCTGAAAAGGCGCCGTCTCTCTCTCAGGCGGAGGTACAGAGGAAGCTGGAGATCCTACACATGACGATCTTCTGCCAGAGTTTCTCCCCCTGCGGGAGGTACCTGGCTGCTGGGAATAATTACGGCGAGATCGGCATCTTCAGGTACCACCCCGCTGTGTTCTGTAAACCCCCCCCCCCCCCCCCCCCCGCCGAGCAAAGAAATTCCTCCCCCCTTCCCCATCTGAAACAGGAGACTCCCTCGTTCAGAATAAATCCCCCACCAACCTGACCCGCTCCTCCTGATGCAAACCCTCCCTCACACCACCCCCCCGACCCCGATCCGTTGCAGAACCTGTCCCGTGCGCGGGTGTGTCCCCTCCTGTTGGGGGTGGGGGGGAGGAGGACAGCGGCGGACAGCAGAGCCCTGGGGCCATGGAGCGCTCCAGAGCGGGGGAGTATGGGGGTGGGGGGGCTGTGCGTCTCCCCGTGCGGCTGCGGGAACACCTCCA
>NC_063380.1:3943944-3947956 GCF_021869965.1 Rhincodon typus
CACCTCCTCCCACCCCTTCTCTCGCACCCCCCCCGTTTGCCCCCTCTCTCTCTTTCCCTTGCTCTCTTCCCCCTCCTTTCCCGCATTCTCTTTTCCCCATCACTCTCTTCCCCCTCCTGCCCCCCTCGTTCCCTCCTTACTCATTCCCCCCTCACCCATCCTCCCATCTCCCCCACCCCACTTCTCCCCCCTTCTATGCTCTCTCTGTCTCTCTCTCTCTCTCACCCCTCCACCCTCCACTCTCAACCCCTCCTACCCCCGTGTCTTTCTCTCTCTCCACACCCCCCAACCTTACCCTCCCCCCATTTCTCTCTGTCTCTCCCTGTGACTGACCCCCTCTCTGTCTCTTTTTCACCAACCCGCCCCTCCCCCCCAATCCTGTGCAGGTCGTGGCCCTGAAGTTCATCCCGAAGACGGGCCGCTCAGAGAAGGAGCTGAGGAGCCTGCGCCGTGAGATGGAGATCATGCAGGGCCTGCGCCACCCCAACATCGTGCAGATGCTGGATAGCCTGGAGACAGACAATGAGGTGGCTGATCGCTCACTCCCTCCCCACTCCCACTACCACACCACCACCACACACACACCCCGCCCCCCCAACTCCTGGGAAGGCTCCGACACCTCCCTCTCCACCCGCCAGTGTCTGAACCAGCCCTCTCGGGGCAGAACATCTAGACCCAATAGCTGCAGCAAGCCGTCTGCATTGACCTCTGGTTCCTGATCGACAGGAGTCACTGGCTGTGCCCGGCGTTTGTCACCCTGTTCCCTAATGCCACCCCCCACCTCCAACCCTGGAGATGGTTGGGATGGGAGTGAGCCGCCTTCTAGAAGCACTGCAGCCCACTCCGTTTGCGTGGCGCACGGACACAGTTTCCCCAGGGAGGGAGTTCCAGGGCTTTGACCCTGAAGGAACAGTCCATGTTGTTCCCTGACAACAAGGTGCAGAGCTGGATGAACACAGCAGGCCAAGCAGCATCATAGGAAAAGGAAGGCTGACGTTTCGGGCTGTCAGGGTGTGGGGAGGGTCACGGAAGGGAAATTGTGGGGGAGGGTGGTCCCAGCCACCCAGCCACCTGCATCTACTGCCCCTCTAAGGGGTAAAAGGTGGTGGGTTCAGTACCTGTTGACGGTGGGCGAGTTGCTGCAGAGCATCTCGTAGACGGTACACACTGTGGTGGGAGGGAGGGAGGGAGGGGGGGAGGGGGTGGGGTGGGTGGGGGGGGGGTGTCAGCATCTTGATGGAGTTGGGGGAGAGGAGCTGCTTTGTCCCTGGACGGTGACAAGCTTCTTGAGTGTTGTTGGAGCTGCCCCCCTCAACTTCAGTCCAGGGCAAGGCGGGAGTATTCCCTCACCCTCCTGCCTTGTGCCTTGTGGATGGTGGGACAGGCTTTGGTGGGTGGGGGGAGGTTGCAGGATGGGAGGAGTCAGGAGGGGAAGGTTGGGGAAATGAAATGGCACCCAAGGTAGCATTTCAAGAGTGTATCTCTTTAGAGTTTAGTCTGGCATCTTTTTATGTTTGCAGGTGGTGGTCGTGACAGAGTTTGCAGAAGGGGAGCTGTTCCAGATCCTGGAGGATGACGGAAATCTGCCCGAGGAGCAGGTATATCAGTCGGTTCCCCTTCCTCCCTCTCACCCACTCCCTCATAATCGAGAATCACTCGCATCTAAACCACTTAAGGGGCTCAGAGGTCAGGGCGTGATTTGTACTGTGCCATTTCTACTCTGAGGGAGCTCCGCGCCGTTGGAGTTCAGGGCCGAGGGAGCTCCGCACTGAGGGAGCGCCGCACTGTCGGAGGGCCGGCGCTGAGGGAGCGCCGCACTGTCGGAGGGCCGGCGCTGAGGGAGCGCCGCACTGTGCCGTTGGAGGGTTGGCGCTGAAGGAGGTATGGTGGGGGCGTAGTATGAGGACTGTGGCGTGTTAGGGTTTGGGGAATTGCCTGTGGATTGCATTGCAAATCCTGTGGCCCCCCTCAGTGACTCAGACCGTCTCCCTTACAGGTCCGTGATATTGCCTGTCAGCTTGTCTCGGCTCTGTACTACCTGCACTCACACCGGATCCTGCACCGTGACATGAAACCGCAGAACATCCTGCTCGGAAAAGGAGGAGTCCTCAAACTCTGCGACTTTGGGTAGGGCCGAACCTGAGCTAACATTGTGCAGCCTTTATCCGGGATTGCGACAGGCGGGACTTTAGCCTGTGGGCTGTTGTCCATAAGTGGAGCCCATTCCCCCTCTCCCATTTCTGTCCTCCCTGTCTCTGTAAGTGGCAAGCTGTCATATATATCTGCCACCATTGTAGGCGATCTGGCAATATCAGAGAGTGTCATGGGGGAGCTATTGTTCAGATGGCATGGGCTGCCATATAGAAACATCTATGTGACTAATCAACATGTCCACCTTATAAACAGAACTTTAATGTACAGCGTATTTGATAGACTGCACAGGAACGCAAGGGATGTCACATATTGGCCTATAACGCACAGGGTGTCACAGAGCAAGAGAAACAGGGAATAAAATGCACAGAGGGAGAAGGAGAGAGAGAACAGAGGGGGACACGGGGGAGACGGAGAGAGAGGGGACAGAGTTTGGGGGGAGAAACATAGTGGGGTTAGACACAGAGGTGGAGGGAGACACACAGAGTGTCTCCTTGTTAACATTTGAGGTTAACATTTCCAGGAAGTGTGAATGTATATTAAGGACTGTAACGCTTCCTGTGTTCTGTATGTGGATCTGAAACGCAGTGTTTTGTACTTACTGAATTGTATACTGAGTGTGGGGGATTCCTATAAAAGGATCAGTAATGCATGGTGTGTTTTACATTCAGGACAATAGTGCTGAGGAGGTAGTAATGGATGGGTGCTGTCCATAGATATACTGTGATGTGTGTATACTGGGCTTTAACAAACAGCTGCTGTCTGTAATTGGACTGTATACTTGACTGGAACGCACAGTCTACTGTAGTAAACACACTCCACACTGTGGAAATGCATTATTTTTGTGATAGGGGTTTTAAAGGGAGTTTTATTCTGAATTTAGTTTGTGCTGCTCCTTCCCCACTTTGTCCCTGCCTCTCTGTGTCTCCCCCCTCTCTCTGTGTCACCCCTTCTCTCTCTCCATGTCTGCCCCCTGCTCCATGTCTCCCTCCTCCATGTTGCCCCCCGACTTCTGTGTCTAAACCCCCTCCGTGTCTCTGCCCCCCCCCGTGTATCCCCTCTCTCTCTCCATGTCTCCCCCCGTCTCCCCCTCTGTTCTCTCTCTCTCTCCCTCTCGCTCTCTGTTTCTCTTGCTCACTCGCCCACTCTCTGTCTTGCTTTCTCTTTCTCTCCTTGTCTCTGTCTGTCTCTCTCTCTGGCCCTCTGTCTCACTCCCTTTCTCTCTCTCACTGTATCTCTATCTCTCTCTCTCTCTCTGTCTCTGTCTGTGCATTTTGCTCTCTGTTTCTCTTGCTCATTCGCTCTCTATCTCTCTCCTCACTGTCTCTTTATCTTGTTGTTTCTATCTGTCTCTCCCTTTCTCACTATCTCACTCTATTTGTGTCTCTCTCTGTCTCTAAGACCCTCCCCCACCCTCTCTCTCTCCATGCATGCAGTTTTGCCCGGGCCATGAGCCTGCAGACACTGGTATTGACCTCGATCAAGGGGACACCCCTGTACATGTCCCCAGAGCTGGTGGAGGAGAAGCCGTATGATCACACTGCTGACCTGTGGTCACTGGGTTGCATCCTGTACGAACTCTACGTGGGCACACCTCCTTTCTACACCAATAGCATCTTCCAGCTGGTCAGCATCATCATTAAGGACCCCGTCAAATGGCCCAAAGGCATCAGCCCCCAGTTCAAGGTAGGTTCCCTGTGTGTAGTGGAAGTGAGGGAGAGTGTACACGGGGCTGTGGGAAGAGTCAGTGATGGGGGAGAGTGCACATGGGGCTGTGGTGGACAATTAAATATTGGGGGAACCGTACTTACTGAGGGAGCTGTACTTACTGAGAGAGCGCCGCACTGTCAGGGGGGGAGCT
>NC_063380.1:3948056-3950556 GCF_021869965.1 Rhincodon typus
CACTGTCAGGGGGGGAGGTGTACCTACTGAGGGAGTGCCACACTGCCAGGGGTGGAGTGTACTTACTGAGGGAGCGCTGCACTGTCGGGGGGGAGCTGTACTTACTGAGGGAGCGCTGCATGTCGTGGGGAAGTACTGAGCAAGGGAGCACTGATTGTTTGACTTGCGACTCTGCTATGTGTACACCAGCGACATTCGAACAGTGAGTGCAGCTGTCTTTGCAAGCTGTACAATCTCTTCTTGTGACCATCTCTCTTTCTGTTAGTGCTTCCTGCAGGGTCTGTTAACCAAGGATCCCCGGCAGAGACTGTCCTGGCCAGCACTACTGTACCATCCCTTTGTGGCTGACCGCGTCGTCAGTGAGTGTCAAATACTTCACTAGACGGGCAGAGGAGAGAGAGAGGGAGATGGGAGAGTGAGAGAGAGTCAGAAAGTGGGTAGAGAGAGAGAGACAAGGACACCAATGGAGAAGAAAGGCAATTTGAGACAGATTGAGAGACAGAGCTAGTCGTGGAGCTGTCACAGACGTTAAATATTTTACTGGATTACGCAAAATTCCTCAATTTACACAGCACAGAGCAGGTTTCTCTATGAAACAATGATTACTGTTTGTAGTCAGAGTCATACAGCATGGAAACAGACCCTTTATCCCAACTCATCCATGCTGACCAGATATCCTAAATTAATCTAGTCCCATTTGCTAGCGTTTGGCTCATATCCTGCTAAATCCTTCCTGTTCATGTACCCATCAGATGCTTTTTAATTGTTATAAATATACCAGCCTCCACCACTTCTTCGGCAACTCATTCCATGCACTCACCACCCTCTGCATGAAAAACTTGCCCCCAGGTCCCTTTTCCCCTCTCACCTTAAACCTATGCCCCTCTAGTTCTGGACTCCCTCACCTGCGGTAAAAGACCTTGACTATTCACCCTATCCACGTCTCTCATGATGTTATAAATCTTTATAGGATCACCCCTCAGCCTCTGACGCTCCAGGGAAAATAGCCCCAGCCTGTGCAGCCTTTCCCTATAGGTCAAACTCTCCAACCTGGCAACATCCCTGTAAATCTTTTCTGCATCCTTGCAAGTTTCACAACATCCTTCCTAAAGCAGGGAGACCAGAACTGAACACAGTATTCCAAAAGCGGCCTAACCAATGTCCTGTACAGCTGCAACATGACCAACCCAACTCCTATACGTGACGCACTGACCAATAAAGGCAAGCACACCAAACTCCACCTTCACCACCCTGCCCACCTGCAACTCCACTTTCGAGGAACTATGAACCAGCACTCCAAGGTCTGTTTATTCAGCAACACTCCTTAGGACCCTACCATTAAGTGTATAAGTCCTGCCGTGGTTTGCCTTTCCAAAATGCAGCACCTGACAGTTATCTGAATTAAACTCCTTGGATGCACGGAAAGACTGGGAAGGCCTGAGTTCACTGAGATGATCCTCGTGGATTGTCAGGACTTGCTGCACCTTCATTTTTCCTTCTGCCAGTAGTTTCATTTACCCACAGGAGGCACAGAGCAACTGGCACACAACTTATGAAGTCTCTCGATTTATCGGTGAACAGCCACAACTTGCAGCAACCTATGAGGGGGAGATGAACTGGCTCTCTTGAGGCTTGTGGGTTCGTTTGATGGCAGTGTAAAGGTCATCTCCTTGCTGTTTCAAAGCCTGACCCAACGTTTGCATCCAGAAGCTGTTCAGCTACCCCAGAGCCAATCGTATTTTGCAATTGCAGTTGGCAGGCGGATTGTCTTTATCATCACCTACCTCTAGACCAATCAGCTCTTTGTTGCCAGCTGAATCTCCATTCAGACCACTGCCATGTTTGGAGTAACCTCCCCGATTTGAACAGGCAGCTGTGTAAGCACTGCTTACAGTGAGGGTCAGGCAACTGTCCTTGGAGTTTGAGGTAGCTCTTTTCCCCCACCAATCGAAAATACCTGAGAATGAAATGAGACAGTGTCTACATGGTGACGTCTCTGGTCTTTCTTTTCCCAGTCGTGGATGACACCCAGGATTGTAGTGTCGAGAAGCCATTCACCATCCAGGCCAGTCCCGAAACACAAGCCTTGAAGGAGCAGCAAGCGAAGGAACTGGCTCCCAAATCAGGACAGTCCAAAATTCTCAGGAAGGCCAGAGAGAAGATGCTGGAGGAATCCAGGAGGAAGGTGAGGACTGCAGGTAGACATGTTGAAATAGCAGCCCCTGAGACGGCCAGGCGCCCGCCGTCACCCAGCCCCTGAGACGGCCAGGCGCCCGTTAATCCAGAAACCCAGCTAATGTTCTGGGGACCCGGATTCGAATCCCACCACGGCAGATGGTGGAATTTGAATTCAGTAATTTTTTAAGAAGTCTGGAATTAAGAATCTGCTGATTGCCATGAAATTGTTGCCAATTGTCGGGAAAAACCCATCTGGTTCACTAATGTCCTTCAGGGAAGGAAATCTGCCCTCTTACCTGGTCTGGCCTACATGTGACTCCAG
>NC_063380.1:3950720-3952216 GCF_021869965.1 Rhincodon typus
TGTGTGGCACTATCACTGTGCTAAATGGGACAGAGTTCGCTCAGATCTAGCAACTGAAGACTGGGAATCCATGAGGCGCTGTGGGCGATCAACAGCAGCAGAATTGTACTCCAACACAATCTGTAACCTCACGGCCCGGCATATCCCCCACTCAACCATTACCAGGGGGTCAACCCTGGTTCAATGAAGACTGGAGGACGGCATGCCAGGAGCAGCACCAGGCATACCTGAAGATGAGGTTCTCTCCCTCTCTCTCTCTCCCCCCACCCACCGATTCTCGCACCCCCGAGCCGGAGGCCCACTCCCTCCGTTGAAACGTGATGCAGTCTGAGTGAGTTTGAGGATGGTAACTGTTTTGCTTGCGGTCTGTTTCCAGCATTCTGTCCAAGCAGGGGTACCCGCTGGCCAGGCCCGGGCTGGCCCGACAGGCGAAGCCAAGCAGATGCAGCCTCTCCCTGCAGCGGCTGGGGCACCTCACCTCCTGGGGAGCCAGCAAGCAGTGCGGCCCAGCCACGAAGCAGCAGTCAGTGGGAGCCCAGAATGCCCTGCCCCTCCAGCAGGGACCGGCAGCACAGCGGAGAAGGAGATAGACCAAGGTCCCCCTCCTACACCAGGGTAAGGAGGGGCAGGCAGTAGGTGATAAAACATGGAAAGGAATCCAGCTGTTACAACACTTAAAAGGCATCTGAATGGTTACATGAACAGGAAGGCTTTAGAGGGATATGGGACAAATGCTGGCAAATGGGACTAGATTAATTTAGGATATTGGGTCAGCACAGACGAGTTGGACCGAAGGGCCTGTTTCCGTGCTATACGCCGCTATGATGGAAAACAAGAACAAGAGTAGGCCGTTCAGCCCTTCAAGTCTGCTCCCCCATTCCATCAGATCGTGGCTGATTGTCCAACTTAGTCCGCTGTTCCTCGCTCTCCTCCTCTAGCCCCTCATTCTATATCCAACTCCTTCCTGAAAACATCCCATATTTCAGCCCAGACCGCTTTCTGTGGCAGAGAATTCCACAGGCTGTCCCACTCTCTGGGTGAAGACGTTTCTCCTCATCCCAGTCCTACCCCCGTCTCCTTTAGTCTGTGTCCTCCTGGTTCTGGTGTCGTCCCAGACATCTGGAACATCCTTCCTGCTTTTACCCCTGTTAGAATTTTATATGTTTCTGTGAGATCTTCCCCCACCCCCCAACCTCATTCATCTAAACTCCCAGTGATACAGCCCCTAACCCATCCGGTCTCTCTTCATACGTCAATCCTGCCATCCCAGGGATCTGTCTGAGAGACCTTCGCTCTGTAGCCAGAACATCCTTCCTCAGATACAGAGACCGAAACCGCGCACGCAATCCTTCAGGCCTGTCCAATCACAGCAAGACATTCCTGCTCCTGTACTTGGATCCTGTCCCCATGAAGGCCAATGTCCCATTAACCTTCCTCACTGCCTGCTGCTCCTGGAAGGCTTACTCTCAGCGACCGGAGTAAAAGGAAAACCCAGG
>NC_063380.1:3952226-3956175 GCF_021869965.1 Rhincodon typus
TCCTGGAAGGCTTACTCTCAGCGACCGGAGTAAAAGGAAAACCCAGGTTTCATCGACCAAGCCGAACCCCCTCAAAATATATTCAGAAGATAACCCTAACTTTCTCTTATTTTAAAGGTAAATGTAAGGTGTTGTGTTCCAGATGCAATTTGACTGGTTAAACTAAGCAAAACACGCTTTGTTCAGCCGCTGTAGTTAAAATGCAACAAAACAGAAAAGGAATTGGAAATAACTCAAATCTATTGGAAAACTTAACAGAATAATAGATTACTCAACTACTAAACAGTAACTGTTCCAATACAGTAACATCCCATAAACACAGCCTTGACAAATACAAACTCAGAAAAACAGGTTGTCCCACGTGCAACTCCCAGAGCAGGAGGAGAACCCCCACTTTTTAGCTGTAACCGAGAAAGAGAAAAACACCGATTCCATATCTTCGAGACCCGAACGGCAACTGCTACTGAAAAAGTAAAAATCCTGGCTTGTTGGGAGTTTGCGCCATGCAGCCAGGCTGCTTCTATTGTTCCTAAGTTAGGCGCAAAAAAACCCCCCAAGACCTCACAAAGCTGTTTACTTTCTTGATCTTCAGTAGCGAGCTGGTTAAGTCCGCCTTAAAATGTCTCTTCAAAAAAGAAAACAGGACCAAAAGCCACAGTATTGTCATATTTCCCCTCTCTCTATCTAGAGCCATTCATAATCTGCTTTCCTGTACATCCTGCCAAACTTGATAACGTCATATTGACCCACATGAGTACATCTGCATTTGCCCAGTCACTCGGCCTGTGCTGAGAGGGAAAGGGTGAAAGTGTTAGAGCGGAAAGAGAGACGGGTTTTGACAGAGAAAGAGAGTGAGTGAGAGGGCAAAAGGGAGGGTGTGTAGGGAGAGAGAGAGGGGGAGGGATACTGAGCGAGAGAGAAACAGGGTCAGAGAGAAGGCAAGATCGGGGACAGAAAAGAGAGAGAACCTGAGACAGAGAAAGAGAAACAAGGAGACACAGTTAGAGACGAAGACAGAGGAAGAGATAGAGAGAGATGGTGGCGGTGGGAGAGAGAGAGAGAGACGGCACCAGAAGGACCGAGAAAGAGAAACGGGGGAGAGACAGAGAGAACCTGTGACAAGGGAAGACAGTAAGAGATGAGGCCACGCAGAGAGATGGGAGACGCGGAAAGAGAGAGAGAGAGAGATGGGGTCAAATGGAGACAAAACCCAAGATGGGGAACAGACAGAGAGAACCTGGGACAGCAAGAGAGAGGAGCAAGGAGACACCGTAAGACAGATGAGGCCAGAGAGTGGGAGCGGGTGTAAGAGACGGAGGGTATGTGTCGGCTGGGCTGGGGACTGGGAGGGGAGAGTGGTGGTGAGCGTGGGGGGATGAGAGAGTCGAGCGGCACACAGCTGAGGAGGTGCAGAGGGAAGGCAGGTGGAGTGAGACACAAATGTGTCGAGGCAGTGCGGCTAAGGAAGCTTTGGGATGGATGGCAGTATGCAGTTGTGGGTGGGGTGAGGGGTGAGTTGGGTAGGAGACAGAGACTTTGACAGACCTGAAGAAGCGTGACTGACTGTCCTGTGGATTTCACAGGCTTCATGAAATCAGTCGGGATTACGAGCGGGAATTCCCCGAGGTGCAGGTTGGACCGAGAGTTACAAGGAGGAGGAGTCACAGCATGGAGAACGTTGATCTGGATAATGAGGTGATTCTCCTCTACACTTCAAAACGGAAATTACAGTTCCCTCTACACCACCCCCCTCCATCAAACATTCCCAGGGACAGGAAAAGCACGGGGTTAGATACAGAGTAAAGCTCCCTCTACACCAATCCCTTCCATCAAACACTCCCAGGGACAGGGACAGCCCTGGGTTAGATACAGAGTAAAGCTCCCTCTACACCAATCCCTTCCATCAAACACTCCCAGGGACAGCACGGGGTTAGATACAGAGTAAAGCTCCCTCTATACTGACGCCCCATCAAACACTCCCAGGGACAGGGAAATGGGGGCAGCTGGGAGACTGTGTCCTTCTTTCTGAGTGGTCACTGACGGTCTCCCTCTGTGTTCACAGTGAGAGTTCATGTTTCTATGACCTCTCTGATGGCCCATCTCTGAGTTGAACAAGGCTCGCTGATAGAGACAGAGTACGCCCCTTTTAAAAGGAAGCCCTGATGAAGCGACTCGAGAGGGCGAGTGTTGGATGTGTGGTTTGTCACTCTGAGTTCTCTGCTGGGAATTCAGTTTGTCAGTCTCTGTCTGCGCACTGTTAAGCTGTGGAAGTGTGAGTTCAGTGAAGGTTGTTGCTCGGCTTTTTCATCAGGAGATGGACAGCGATGAGGAGTGGCAGCAGCTCATTGAGGTGACCGACCCTTCAGCACTTCAGCTGAGCACTCCCCTGACCCTTTTGAGGGACCAGAGCTTCCAGGAGCGTGTGCAGGCCAGGCTTGGAGATTCCAGCACCCAGGTACCTCACAATCCTGATATTTTCCCACTCGCTCTCCTCCCCATACCCCTACAAGCGCACACAAGCACGCTCACTCACTCACTCTCGTCTCTCATTCACTCACTCACTTTTTCGCAATCGCATATGCACGTACTCTGTCACACAGACAAAATTTTTAGGCGCGCTGGCTCATATTCACACTATCTCTCACTCTCTCTTTCACATACACACAGCCCCTGACGTTCAATCTTGCACAAACTCTCTCATGTACACAGCGGTCCGAGTGAGGTGTAACCGGACCGGAACCCTACCCGGCGCTCCAAGTGCGGTGTAACAGGGCCGGAACCATACACGGCGCTCCAAGTACGGTGTAACGGGGCCGGAACTGTACGTGGTGCTTCCTTTCCTCATGGCCTCTGAATTATTGTACATGCAGGTGCTGGAGGGAATGCTGGAAGGTGCCTCCCGATTACGACCGGTTCTGAGAGTGATCGGGAACCTGCTGGCTACTCGCTGTGACTGGGATCTCCTGCATGCCTTCTGCCAGCATCTGCAGCTCCCTCAGTTCCTGCTGACCGTCCTCGGACAGATGCTGCACAGTGAAATGATCAGGCAGGTCAGGCACAGACACATCCTTGCCATCTCACCTCTTCCACCAGCCTGGCTCTGTCCAGCTCTTTCTCTAATCCTTCGCTGTCCCCTACCTGGCCAGCTGCTTTTTCCACTTCTGACACCGTTCTTTCACTGTGTCTCCCTCCCTCCACTCCCTCCCCTCACTGTCTCTCTCCCCATCTCTGCCGTCTCATACAAACATAGGAAATAGGTGCAGGAGTAGGCTCGCACTGCCATTCAATCTGATTACACAGTTTCAGTATCCCATTCCCGCGTTCTGTCCACACCCCTTGATCCCTTTAGCTGCAAGAGCCAAGTCCAGCTCCCTCTGTTTTATTGGGAATGAGCTGACCCCAACAGCTTCCTGTGGGAGAGAAGTCCACAGCTCTCTGAGCGAGGAACTTCTCCCTCACCTCAGTTCCGAATGGCTTCCCCCTTATTCTTACACTGTGACCCCCAGTTCTGCACTTCGCCAGCATCGGGGACATTTTTCCTGCATCTAGCCTGGCCAGTCCCAACAGGATTTTATATGTTTCTATGAGATTCCCTGCCTCATTCTGCTAAATTCCAGTGTGTACAAGGCCTGTCGATCCAATCTTTCCTCATGTCAGAGATAGTAGGAACTGCAGATGCTGGAGAATCCAAGACAACAAGGTGCAGAGCTGGATGAACACAGCAGGCCAAGCAGCATCATAGGAGCAAAAAGGCTGACGTTTCGGGCCTAGACCCTGTATCAGAAATGGGGGAGGGGAAGGGGGTTCTGAAATAAATAGGGAGAGAGGGGGAGGGTGATAGAAGATAGATAGAGGAGAAGGTAGGTGGAGAGGAAACAGACAGGTCGAAGAGGAGGGGATGGAGCCGGTAAAGGTGAGTGTAGGTGGGGAGTTAGGGAGGGGATAGGTC
>NC_063380.1:3956275-3957695 GCF_021869965.1 Rhincodon typus
CCCCACCCCTCCATCTCATCCTTCCCCCCCCATCTCATCCCCCCCCCTCCATCTCACCTCGTCATCTCTACCATCCCTCAACTTTCTCTCTATCCATCTCTGTCTCTCTCTCTCTTTCACACTCTCTTGCTATCTCTATCTTCTGTTTCTGCCTCATGTCTACATTTCTGCCGATCACTATATCTCTGTATTTTTTTCTCTCCCGTTGTCTCTCTCCCTCCCCCCCCTTGTCTCTGTTTCTCCCCCCTTGTCTCTCTCTCTGTGTCTCGCTGTCCCTCCCTCCCTCAGTCCCTCTCCCGTGTCTCTCTGGCCCCCTCTCTGTGTCTCTCTCTCACCCTCTCTGCCCCATCTGGCCCCTCCCCTGACCCTCATTTTCTCCCTTTCCCTCTCTATACCATCTCTCCCTCTCCACTCTCCTCTTCTCCCTTCCCTCTCTACTCTCCTCTTCCCACCCCCCCGCCCCATCTCTCTCTTTCTCTCATACTGTCTCTCTCTCTCTCACATTGTCACTCTCCCTCACTCTGTCTCTCTCTCTCTCACTATCTCTGTGTCCACCCTCTCTCTCTCTCATACTCACTGTATCTCTCACTCTCCCTACTGACTGTTTGTGTGTCTCTCTCTCACTCACACACACACACACACACACACACACACACAGTCAATATATTTCAGTTTTGGAGAGTGCACTCACCAAGTGATTCTCTGTCTGCCCCTGCAGCAGCCGTGGTGTGTGAAGGTCCTGTCTGACCTGCTGGCCGTTCTTGCGGCATATTTCTCCAGCAATTTTGATGCAGAGCCATCGGGAACCAGCTGTGGGTAAGAGCACGTTCGGGTCACCCCAATCTCGGAGATCGCTTCCGCGTTAGTGCGATTCCCTGGCCGTTCCATTGTCTTCACAACTGTCGTTTTCATACGCAATGTGGGGGTAGCTGACAGTTCCTACATGTGTCGCCCCATTTCCCCAGTGGCCCCCTGGAGAAGGTGGGAGTGAGCCACCTTCTTCAACCGCTGCAACCCCTCTGGTGGAGGGAGATCCAGGCTAATGACCCTGAAGCTACGGCTGATAGCGTTTCATGTTTATTCCCTGCACTGACCCCCATGCACTAGATTGCTTTTCCTTCCAGACTCCAGGTTTTCGAACAGTCGGCCAAGCAGTTTCTCAGGCTCCTCGAAACCCTCCTGTCCTCGGCCACAGAGCGCGAGATGACACTCAGAGAGCAAAGCATCACGGTAAGGCAGCAGAGCACCCAGGGTCACGGTGCATTAGATACACTGTCCTCTGGGCCCGGGGGGTCACGGTGCGTTAGATACACTGTCTTCTGGGACCGGGGGGTCACGGTGCGTTAGATACACTGTCTTCTGGGACCGGGGGTACACGGTGCGTTAGGTACACTGTCCTCTGGGACCGGGGGGACACGGT
>NC_063380.1:3958195-3969985 GCF_021869965.1 Rhincodon typus
TGTGATACTGGTATATACACACACACACCCTCGCACACTGACAGACAATGGTACTGACAGTGACACAGACACACACTAACACACTGTGATACTGGTACATACAGACACACACCCTCGCACACTGACAGACAATGGTACTGACAGCGACACAGACACACACTAACACACTGTGATACTGGTATATACACACACACACCCTTGCACACTGACAGACAATGGTACTAATAGTGACACAGACACACACTAACACTGACCCACACCCACACTGACACACAGTGACAGGGAGACAATGAGGGACACATAGAGGCAGAGAAACGGAGGGAGGGAGGTGGGTTGTGTGCACTCGCGACTCGCAATTATTCTTCCTTGGCTTGTGTGTAAATTGACACAACTCCTGAAACTGGAGAGCAATTAAAAGTTTGCATCAGGGCGCCTGTGTTTTCCCCATTGAGCTGAGCGGTCAATAATGGGGAGAGAAACCTCCAGCTCCAAAGGAATGGGGCTTTGAGATGATTTGAGAAGGAAAGGTTTTGTTGTCTGCAGGGTCGTTGGGGAGGGTCTGGAATGCACAGCCCGATGAGAGAGACCTTTTAAATCTTTATAAAGTAGTTGGCAGACACCTCGATGTTTCACTTTATGGGCCCAGTGGGGACTGGTGTGGAATTGGGAGCAATGATTCTGATTAATTGCGACAATAAACCTCTCTCCGTTGAAAGCAGCGATGTGACTTTATTGATAGTGCGGGCCAGCGAGAGCATCGGTCTGAATAACATGTCAAACAGACTTTGTTCCTTCTGAAAGGGATGTTGAACCGGAGAGCCATCTCCCGAGGGGTTTCGGGGCCAGGCCGTACCTGCCTGAGTTTGAAGTCTCTGATCAAATTGTCCGTGTGGGAGTCTTCTTCATCGGGATCAGCCAGTGATCAAAGGGAACCTTCAGCCGATCCCCACCTCCAGGCCCTCGCTCAGCGGATTCGTCCCTCACTCAGGAGCCGGGGCGGGGGGAATAGGAAAATGGGGATGGTCAGATCTGCAGAAGCTGGATTCAGAGACAACAAACAGGGTCAGAGCTGGAGGAACCCAGGGCCAGCATCAGAGGAGCCGGGACGGTTGCCGTTTCGCGTCGGGGACCCTACCCCTTTGCTGACGGAGGGTCCACACCCGAAACGTCGACCCCCCCACCCCCCCAACTTGCCCCGGACCCCCACCCTGGGGCACCGGCCGTATGTACCTGCACCCATGGAATTGGTGCCCGAAACGCAGCAGCCCCTCCGGACCGTCCAAAACCCCCCCCGCCACCCCGACGGGGGCAGGGTTACACTGGGCAGCCATCACCATGTGTCTTTGTCAATGGGTCTGCTCTGACTGGATCCACCCTGGGTACCCCTGGGTTCCTTTCTTCGTGCCTCTCTCTCTCTCCCTGAGCCAACGTGGATGCTCACAGCTTCCCCCTGCCTGGCATTGCCCTCCGTCCTCGTGCCCGGTCCACTTGGCCAGAGGTGCCAGGCTCCTATTCCTTCCATCTCTCCTTGCCACTGAGTTTTGGGGCGTGGTAGGGGGTGTTGGGGGGGTAGGCGGTGTTAGGGGAGTGATGGGGGGGGGTAGGGGGGGTTGGGGGGGGGGTAGGGGGTATTGGGGAGGTAGGGGAGTGTTGGGGGTGGTAGGGGGTGTTGGGGGGTGGTAGGGGCTGTTGGGGAGGTAGGGGGTGTTAGGGGGTCTTGGTGGGGGTAGGGAGTGTTGTGGGGAGGGGACGTTGCGGGGGTAGAGGGTGTTGGAAGGAAGGGAAGAGTGGGTGAGAGGGAGGGAGGGAGTTGGGGAGAGGGAGAGAGTGAGTGAGAGGGAGAGGTGGAGGTATAACGGCCAACAGGGAGGAATTGGCATGGAGGGGGTGCCCTGAGAGAGTGGGTAGCTTGGAGGTGAAGGATGGGGCACGTGGAGGTGGATTGGGAGTGGGAGGGGAAAATGTTCGAAGCCTCAGTGAAACGTTTTGGGAATGTGGGCATCCTACCAAAGCCAACCCCCCGCCGATGCCTCTGGACTTGCGCACTGCCCGCTCATCCGAGAGGTGGGTACAGGGACAGAGATAGAGGGAGGGTGAGCTCTCAGAGACAACACCTTGGTACTTAACCTGATAAGATCATTGACCTTCTTCCTTCAGAACTAGGCTTCCCTCCAGACAGCTTTTATCTTCATTCATCCACTGGATGTGGATGTTACTGGTCAGACCCAGTATTTATTGCCCCTCCCTAATTGCCCCAGAGGGCAGCTCAGAGTGAAACACAGTGCTGTGGGTCTGGAGTCACATGTAGACCAGACTAGGTAAGGATGGCAGTTTCCTTCCCTAAAGGACATTAGTGAACCGGATGAGTTTTTCCTCAACAACAAATTCATGGTCATCGTTAAATTCTTAATTCCAGATATTTTTATAGAATTGTAAATCACCCCATGTGCCGTGGCAGGATTTGAACACGCGTCCCCAGGATGTTACCTGGGTCTCTAGGTTAAACAGGGCAGCGATAATCCCACCACGCCATCGCCTGCCCCACTATGAGACACGTTTTAGAAAGCTAGAGCAGAGAAGGGTTTGGAAGTCCTCACCCACAAAACACATAAAGCCAGCGTCTGGGTTTAGCAAGAAATGGGGAAGGGAAACAGATTGTTTTCTGGCCTTCGTTTTGTTTCATTCTCTTCGAGATAGTCAGGAGGTTTTGCTAAATCTACACAAGGCGCCGGAATTCTGTAAATAGTTTCTGGGGGGGTCCCTTATCTCAATGGAAATATACATTGGTCTCAGAGGCAGACTAGAGAAGGTTCGCTCAGCTGATCCTGGGTATGGTGGCACTGTCTTATGAGGAGAAGGTTGGGGCCTGTGTTCGTGGGAATACAGAAGATAAAGAGACGACCTGATTGAAAGGTACAAGGTTCTTAGAGGACTTGGCAGGGTAGTTTCAGGAAAGGTTTTATTGGCCCCTTGTGGGATAGTCTGGGACAAGGGAGCACCATCTCGGAACAAGGGGGTCGGAGATGAGGAGAAATTTCTTCTGTCTGAGGGGAGCGAATCTGTGGGATTATTTACTGTGGAGGAGCTGTTGACGGCTGGGTCATTGATCATAGTCAAGGCTGAGAGAGACAGATTTTAATCTGGTTGTCCACTGTGGATTTTTTGTCCTCCTTTGTCCGTGTGTGTTGAGTCCAGAGAGAACTGGCCCTATCTCTTGGTGGCTCATTGGTGTTTGTGTATCCTTACTCGAGTGGGACAACACATTCCATAAATGTCACGAGCTAAACAGAGACACGCCAGAGAATTCCTGGCGTTCCCACCTGGGACTGTGCCAACAAAACACATCGAACTGGACCCGATATACAAACCGGTGAGAAACAGAAAGGGAAGTGACGCCAAACCTCCCCAGCAAAGCGAGGCATATAAATAACCAGTGGCACAGAAACACCGATGCTTCACCGGAGACGCACTGACGGTGTTACCTCGCAGGGTGACCAAATGTTTGGCTCCAACCCCATCCACGGCCCGAGCTACAAGTCTCCTCAAGAAAACTTTTAAGTTTTGAATCGAGTCGGGAAGGAAGGGTAGTGGGGGAAAGGCTGGAGGTGGGGAATGATCAGATGGGCCCGTTCTCGTCGAATGGCAGAATAGAATTGATGGGCTGAATGGCCTACGTCTCGTCTTCATACTGTCCTCTGGCCTCGAGCCGCTGTCTTCCATGTCTTGTTTAAGAACCACTGAGAAATGGTCAAGAGGAATAACAGCAGAGAGCATGTGAAACATCTCCAAAGGCTGCGAGTGGTTTATCCACTGGATAAAGTGCTATCCTGCATTGTACAGGAGTGAAAAGTTAATCTCGTGCAAAATCCAAAGCTGGCTAAATGAAATGCTCCCATTGCGTTCAGTTTCATTTTCACAGCCAGCTCATCCATCTGTTTTGTTGTTCGAAAAGTTTGAAATATGTTGGTGCTTTTGTCTGTGTTCAAACTTACAGATGTGTTTTCCAGTGCACTGTTCGTTATTAGAGTTATCTCAATGAAAGGCTACTCGAATTTCTTGATAGATTGGACAACTTCAGAGGTTCCCTGTGATCTTTCAAATGAATGATTACAGGCTTGTGAGTTACAACCACAGGGTGGATATCGGGTGGAGAAGGGTGGGGGGTGAATAGGATAAGATGAAGGGGCAGGACGATGCCCAGTGACCTGGGTTAAATCCCACCTTCGGGTGACTGTCTGTGTGGATATTGCACATTCTCCCCATGTCTGCGTGGGTTTCCTCCGGGTGCTCCGGTTTCCTCCCACAGTCCAAAGATATTCAGGTTGGGGTGGATTGGCCAATGGGAAATTGTCCCGTAGTGCCCAGGGATGTGCGGGTTAGGGTGGGATTGGCCGATGGGAAATTGTCCCGTAGTGCCCAGGGATGTGCGGGTTAGGGTGGGTTGGCCAATGGGAAATTGTGCCGTAGTGCCCAGGGATGTGCGGGTTAGGGTGGGGTTGGCCGTGTGGAAATTGTCCCGGAGTGCCCAGGGATGTGCAGGGTTAGGGTGGATTGGCCGTGGGAAATGCAGAGTTACAGGGGTATGGTGGGTTCTGAGTGGGATGCTTTTCAGACGGGTCGCTGTGGACCTGACGGGCCGAATTGCCTGTCTCCGCACCGTACGGGTCCACGGGGGTGGGGAGGGTGGCATGTGTCGGGGTAAATGGGTGGACGCAGGCAGCTCTGTGTGAGGCGTCAGGGGCTCTACAGGTCGAAGTGGGAGTGGGATGGGGAGCGGGATTGAGGGCGGAATGGGAAGGAGTCGGTTGGCATGACATGGGCGAGGGTGGCCTGGCACCAGTCTGGAGCCGTTGCCCGCACACGAGCAAAAAGTTTGCGTGGGTTTGATCCCGGCCTTTTCGGTGCAGCCCATCCCGAAAATCCACCAATATCCCTGGGAAGCTTCTCCCTGTTTCACTTTGACAGAGGTGGGTGAGAGAGTGAAATATTTTTCTGATGTCTCACTGGGAGGGAGACGCTGTGTTGAACAATTCAGTCTCATGTTGAAAACAGTGGCCTCACTATTGCTGAGCAGCTTTCTCTGGTTTGCATGATGTCCATCGTTTTTTTTTTGTGTGGTTGGATTGTTTGACCACCTTCTGGTTCCTGAGTTACCAATGAACTTTGCATTAAATGTCTCGGGTTTTGACGCCTTGTGGATCAGACACATTCGGATCCGCGGGCCATTCCGGTTGTGAATATTTCTAATTTCAGATTGTACCTCAAAGGGGAGTCGCTGTTTGATCGAAGCTGATGGTTTGGGAGGCGGGAGGATACAGGAGAGGCAGTAGGAACTGCAGATGCTGGAGAACCCGAGACATCAAGGTGCAGGGCTGGATGAACACAGCAGGCCAAGCAGCATCATAGGAGCAGAGAGGCTGACATTTCGGGCCTAGACCCTTCATCAGAAAAGGGGGAGGGGAAGGGGGTTCTGAAATAAATAGGGAGAGAGTGGGAGGCGGATAGAAGAGGGATAGAGGAGAGGATAGGTGGAGAGGAAACAGACAGGTCGAAGATTACGAGAGAGTTGCAGTGGGAGAGAGATCCCTTCCCTCTGTTTCTCTCTTTTAGATTTGGGGGAATGGTCACACACAGAGGGAATCCGTTCAGCCCCTTCTGTGTGCCTGCCATTCCCCCAGCTGGAGGTAACCACCAGACCCCCGTTCTCCCCCTTTTTACCCCACAGCTTTACCCCCTTTTGTCTCGTTCGTTACTGAACCCATTCCCTCCCCACACTCCTCGATTTCACATCTGAGTAAAAACCAGAAGGACTGCGGATGCTGTAAATCAGGGAGAGGAACGGGAACAAAATCCACCTGCTCTCTTCTCCCTCTTTTCGGGCTCCATCCTATCGTTTGCTCCCTACCCCATCCCTCCCCCCCTCCCATGTTTTCTCCATAGAAACCGGCGTTTTCCCAGCTGCTGTGGGTTCTGAGGAAGAGGGGTTACCTGACCCGAAACGTTACCCTCTGATTTTCCCGTCAACTTCTGTTTTTGTCCCTCAACGACCCCGTCTCTCCGATCGGCCGTCCCTCCCGATCGTTTGCAGCACGAACATCACCCCCCCTCTCCGGCTCTCAATCTCCCCACCGACCAGGAACGGCTTCCCCCCACTCCACCCCTTTCATTACTCCGCACACCATTTCGTACGTCTCGATCAACTCTCCCTCACCCACTTCTCTTCCTCATCACCCTCCCCCCTCAACTCTCCCCCAAAGCGAAGGAACAGCCTCGATCCGTACCAAATGAAAACCTCTGGTCCCGGACCCTTTATCCTCGATCCTTCCTGCCGCCCTCTCTGAAGCCTTCACCTCCTTCCTAAACTGCCCAGATCCTGAGGCAGGACTCCAGTTCACTCCTGAGCACAACACAACACGCTGCAAGGGGCGGGAGACTTTTAAAGTTCATCAGTTGGCAGGACGTGGGTATCGCTGGAAAGGGCATCATTTGTTGCTCGTTCCTAACTGCCCTTGGAGGCACTGAGGAGCCAGTGACTTCACTGATGGTGCCATGCAGGGGAGACTCCGTAAGGATGACCCGAAATCGATGGCCTGACAGAATCATGGACACGTTACTGTGCAGAAGAGAGCCATGGTCTTCATTATGTCTCCAAATGAGAGCGTTATAACTTAGTGCCTTTCCCCTGTACATTGTTTCTGTTTCAGTGTTTTGACACCTCAGCTGAAATTCACATTCGGGGTGTTAGCACATCACTTCAAATCTGTGCCCTGTCCGTTCTCCAGCCTTTTTGCACAGGGGAAAGGGTTTCTCCCTGTCTGCTCTAGCCAGGCTCTATCGGATCTGTCTCTCAGCCCTCTTCTCTACAAGGTTAACGGTCAGAACATCTCCCAACTACCTTCATCACTTGAAGGCTCTCGACCCTGGAAACTTTTCTGGGAAATCGCTTCTGCACACTCTCCGAAAGTGTTCACATCTTTCCCCTAGAGTGGTGCCCAAAACAGTGCACATTCGCTCAGCTGAGGTCCAAGAGACACTCTCAGCATCTTTTGCCTTTGTACCTTATCCTATCCTCAAGATAGCTGAGGATACTGACCTCTTTATTCACTGCTCTCCACCTGTCCCCTCAGTGTCGATAATCCGTGCCCACGTACATCCAGGGACACTCTACTGCTCTACCCACTTTAGAATTGTACCCCACCCTACTTTGTACCAGCTGCCCATGTCCTTCCTACCCAACTGCTTCACCTCACACATCTCCACGTTGACCTTCATCCATCACCTCCCCACCTGCTACACCACCTTGTCTCTGTCCCTTTTGGAGATCCACACTGTCCCCCTCACAACTATGCTTCCTCATCAACCCACCTCTATCCACGGGAATGCCTGTTCTATCCCGAAAGTTGCTTCCTCAACACTGGAGTTAAACCGACAGGTCTGCAATGGCTGGGCATATCCTTCCAATTTCTTTTTGAGTAAAGGTGTGGAGTTTACACTTCGCCAGTCCTCTGGAAGCTACTCTGAGACTTGGTTGGGTTGTGTGGGGCAGGGGGGGTGTATTCGCTCATCACCCCAGCCTTGCTGGTCTCCTTTCATATGTCTATCCCTCTTTTGGTCTCAAAACCCTACCCACCCCCCTCCCACTGCCGTCTGGGATGAAGAGCAGACAGAGACTGTGGAGGGAGGGGATAGTAAGGTAGGATCCGGTATAGTGAGAGATAGCACGGGGTATTGTGGGTGTGGAGGGGCAGGGTTTTATAAATCACCCCCACCCTGGCCCTCAGGGATGAGGTAGTGGATTACAATAACTGGCATGGCCAGGTAGTAGACACAGTGTGGGGTAGCACACTGGGGAGATTCAGAGACTTATTAAAGGGTTTGTTGGGTACGTGGTAGGGATCAAATCTGATGGGTCATCGGGGGAACATGTTTCTATGAAAGTGTGTGTGTGTGTGTCTGTGTGCGTGCCTGTGAGTGTGTGTAAGTGTGCGTGTCTGTGCATCTGTACGTGTGTGCGCGCACATGTGTGACTGTGTACATCTGAGTACAGGTGTACATGAAGTGTGTGAGTATGTACACATTTGTGTGTATGTGTGAGTATGTAAGTGTTTGTATGTGTGTAAATTTGAGTGTATAGGTGTGTCCGTGATTGTGTGTGTGTGTGTGTGCGCGCATGGGTATATGTGTGTGCTTGCGTGTATTTGAGAGTGTGCATTTGTGTGATCATGTCTACCAGTATTTCCCTGAGTGTACGTGCGTGAGTGTGTAACTCTGTGAGTGTGATCGTGATTGTCTCTGACGATGTGAGTGTGTGTGTCTGTTAGGACCACGATCCCCCTGGATTTGAATGCTCAGATGAACCATCCCTGTTTGAACCTGAAAGAGAGTTTGTTGTGGGTTTTTTAAATATTAAACTTCACAAACAAAGGATCTGGGGGTATATACACCATCACCCATTTCCAAAGTGACACAGTGTTAGATTTTGGAGGCTGAAGATCAGATCCCTAATGCAGGTAGCTGACCATTTGTAAGTAATTTTCCAGTAGCTTATTCAGTGGTTAAAAATGCAACCTGTAAAATAGTTAACATTAAATCATATATAAATCACACACCTCCCTCCAACGAGGAATGAAAATATAACTTACAGCAGCAATTTCATTGTCTATCATCAGCTGTCTTAACACTAATTCTATTTGACTATATTAGTGACAATATACCAACATTAAACATGCAATGAGTTGTACAGAAACACAACACTTCACTCAGTTTCCTTCGAACATGCTCTTAACGAAGCGTACAACGTAACATCTTCTTTTCCAGGCACTTGAATGGTTTCGAAATTTCACAAATGGAGGATCGAGCCTGACAGAAATAGCAAGTTCTTGTTGGAGGTTCGTCCTCACGAAATGAAAGTCCACACACATAACAATTTCCTCCACAGTGTTGGTGATATATGTATCAAACTGACGTGCACCCAAGACAGCGTCTCATTATCCACTGTCGAATGTTTTCATCGGCACGCAGAAGATTTCTGAAGTTCAGATCAAACGCACGATAAAATTCACTCTTGCTGACACAATATGAAATCTCACATTGCGCCCTAGGTACGGGAAAATCCAAAGAGGCTCTTACGTTCACTTCTCTAGGTCCTATTACGCCTAGTCCCAGAGAGTAACCCCAAAAATGTCATCTTTACCTCTTCACTCTTTCACTTTTTGCCAGATCTGTAATCACAACTGGTTTCATGTGGACAAGTCAACAACACAGTAAAAAGGTATACATCTTCTGCCCCGGGTTTGGTTACAAACAGCCAACCTGTCGATGTAAACAACACAATCGCACAGTTCCTCAGTGACTTTACTGCTTCATCACTGGAAAGCGGTTAGTGCATTTTTCCTTCCAAACCACACGACTCTGCGCCGTAAAATCCCTTTTGGCATTACTAAACCTGATTTGCCTCGGCTCTGTTGGTCAACAAAGCCCATTGCTATCCTTTCAGCGAGCCGATTTCGGGAGCAGACCGTGCACTTTCAACTCCTTCAATCTCAGATTAGCATGAGTGCAGCCTTTATTCCCACCGTAACTGTGCGATTAATCAATACAGTATCTGTGAGACCCATTGGTTTCACTGCCAGCACATGAGACAAGTTCCAGCTGGCTCTGAGTCAGTCCATTATGAATTTAATCTCTTCCTTCACATGAGTTCAGCACTTTAGGAACTGCTCCAGAATGTAGTATTTTGGAAGACATCAGCGATGTATCTGACATTTGTAATGTCACGTCCTTAAGCATTCTCAGATGGGTTCGTCCCTTGTTCTCTCTTTCTTGAAGACAGAACCAAAGTCTGTGTTCAGTTGCTATTTCTTTGTTCCCAATTATAATTTCCCCAGTTTCTGGCTGTAAGGGACCTGCACTTATCTGTACTAATTGCTTCCTTTCTATTTATTTACAGAAGCTTTTACACTCAGTTTTTATTTTCTCTGCAATTTCACTTCCAAGTTCCATCTCCTCCGTCTTTATCAAGCATTTTGTTCTGTTGAATTCCAAACTGCTCCCAGTCCTCAGGCTTATTTCTTTTTCCGGCTACTTTACATGACACCTCTTTGGACCTAATTGCATCTCGTATTTCTTTTGTGACACCTAGCTGGGCCGGGTTTTCTCTGGTATTTTTGCAACACGCAAGTAGAAAGAATTGTTCTAATTCATGCACAGATGCTTTAGATATGAAGCATTACCCTATGCACAGTTACAGCAAGATACCCCAATCCATCCCTGGTAATTCACATCTCATACCTTCGTAGGGTTTTCTTTCTTTAGACCCAGGATCCTCGTTTTGTATTCAGTTACTGCACTCTCCACAGTAACCATGTGTTTATCATATTATGGTCACTCTTCCCAAAGGACAGCACACAAGAAGATTGTTCATAAATCTTTTCGCGTTGCGTCGTAACCAGTCTCGAAAAATATGCCAGATCCGCTGATTTCTTTTCCTCTGGGATCTCTGTGTGCAGTTCCCCAATGCCCACTCCACCTCTCTGTCACTGGCTCTCCGTGATATATTCCTTTGGAACCTGGGAATTCTGTCCTGTCAGCCGAACACTAACGTTGACAACTGCTTTGTTCCTTCCTGGGATTTTCCTTGGCAGACCTCTGGCTCGAGTCTGCTGCTCTGTTCAGAACCCGTGTCTACAAATACCCCCACTGACTCCGACCCTCCATTTCTCAGTAATGTCCGTACGCAGGCCTCTTGCTGACACTGACTGAGCCATTCTACTTCTCTCTCTTTCCATCTCTCTGGGATCTTCCGCTGCAGACCCTTCGCTGACTCTGACACACACTCTCTCCAGGATCTTCCTCTGCAGACCCTTCGCTGACTCTGACACACACTCTCTCCAGGATCTTCCTCTGCAGACCCTTCGCTGACTCTGACACACTCTCTGTCTCTCTCTCTGGGATCTTCCTCTGCAGACCCCTCGCTGACTGTGACACACACTCTGTCTCTCTCTTGGATCTTCCTCTGCAGACCCCTCATTGACTCTGACACTCTCTCTGTCTCTCTCTCTCTCTCTCTGGGATCTTCCTGTGCAGAACCTCACTGACCCTGGCTCTCCATCCCTCCTTCCTCAGTGACCAGGAACTTGGTTCTGCTTCTGAAAGTCACAGATATTCCGAGACATTCCCTGGCTGAGGATATCCTTGTGAAATGGGTTATTCCTGACGCAAGGAGGGAGTGGTTTCCTCAGGGGGGAATGTTCACACCAGACCCTACATTTCACACAGTCGCTCTGCTCCCTGCTCGGCCAGGATTCCAAACACATTGATTCAGAGAAAGTGAACATTTTAACCACAAGATGGTGGTTTACACTGTCAGACTCCGTCCAACCTATAGACCGCAGGGAAATCAGCAGAAAAGAATCTTTTACCAACATCTCAGTGAGAGGAAGATCAAAGATCATACACTCCCAGGACAGCACGGGGTTAGATACAGAATAAAGCTCCCTCTACACTGTCCCCCCCCATATCAAACACTCCCAGGGACAGGGACAGCACGGGGTTAGATACAGAGTAGAGCTCCCTCTACACTGTCCCCCCCATCAAACACTCCCAGGGACAGGGACAGCATGGGGTTAGATACAGAGTAAAGCATCCTCTACACTGTCGCCCCCATCAAACACTCCCAGGGACAGGGACAGGGACAGCACGGGGTTAGATACAGAGTAAAGCTCCGTCTACACTGTCCCCCCATTCAAACACTCCCAGGGACAGGGACAGCATGGGGTTAGATACAGAGTA
>NC_063380.1:3970485-3971091 GCF_021869965.1 Rhincodon typus
TATCGGGCTCTGGGGGAGAATGGTCACGGTTTTATATCGGGCTCTGGGGGAGAATGGTCACTGTCTTATGTTGGGCTCTGGGGGAGAATGGTCACTGTCTTATATGGGGCTGTGGGGGAGAATGGACACCATCTTGTATCGGGCTCTGGGGGAGATCGGTCACTGTCTTATATCGGGTTCTGGAGGAGAATGGTCACTGTTTTATCTCAGGCTGTGGAGGAGAGTGGTCACTGTTTTATGTCGGGCTGTGAAGGAGAATGGTCATTGTTATAGATTTGGGTCTGAAGCAAATACATAAAAATTTAACAATCATTAGGCAACACGTTTTCCCTGGGACACAGTGGACATGCCAGAAAGATTATGATACAAATATTGGAAGTGAAGTCTGAGAAACAAGGCGTGCATGCCTCCAATGGAACCCGTAGGCCTTAAACAAAGCACCCACGGTGTTGCAGGGTCAACGCTGAGGGAGTGGACACCTTTGGAGGGTCAGTGCTGTGGGAGCGCCGCACTGTCGGAGGGTCAGCGCTGAGGGAGCGGGCACTGTCGCAGGGTCAGCGCTGAGGGAGCGCTGCACTGTCGGAGGGTCAGCGCTGAGGGAGCGGG
>NC_063380.1:3971191-3971450 GCF_021869965.1 Rhincodon typus
GTCAGCGCTCAGGGAGCGCCGCACTGTCGGAGGGTCAGCGCTGAGGGAGCGGGCACTGTCGGAGGGTCAGCACTGAGGGAGCGGGCACTGTTGGAGGGTCAGCACTGAGGGAGCGGGCACTGTCGGAGTGTCAGCGCTGAGGGAGCGGCGCACTGTCGGAGGGTCAGCGCTGAGGGAGCGGGCACTGTCGGAGGGTCAGCACTGAGGGAGCGGGCACTGTCGGAGGGTCAGTGCTGAGGGAGCGGCACTGTCGGAGGGT
>NC_063380.1:3971550-3979066 GCF_021869965.1 Rhincodon typus
AGCACTGAGGGAGCGGGCACTGTCGGAGGGTCAGCGCTGAGGGAGCGCCGTGCTGTCGGAGGGTCAGCGCTGAGGGAGCGGGCACTGTCGGAGGGTCAGTGCTGAGGGAGCACTCTTAAAAAGTCAGCACTGAGATTGTGCTATACTGTCAGAGAATGAGGGCTGAGGGATCCGTGGAGTTTGTTGGACTGTGTACCTGAGTATCGACCTTGCTGTGTTCAGACAATAAATATCACTCTGTTGGTCAGCTCCAGCATGAATTACCTTCCAGATGCCCTGCCTCATTCCCAAGTTAATATTACATCAGTTTATTCTCAAGAAATGCAGCATACAGAAATTGCCACTCTCTAAACTTCCCCTTCAATGAGTTTGCAAGTCACCGCGATCGAGATGATAACTACATTTAAATACTGATGTCCTAGCTCCCGTGGTGAATGACCTGGTGTTGCGGCACACTGTTTTCCAGCGGTCTACAGTCCCAACTCAGGGGACATGTCAACACCCAAAGAAGCGTACGCACCCAGTCTTGACGTCCCCCCACTCCTAGGAAAACCACCGCTGTCGTTCACCTTCTCTACACCCCTTTTGACTTTTCAAACGTCTATAAGGTCACCCCTCAACCTCCTACGCTCCAGTGACAAAAACCCTAGCCTCTCCTTATAACTCAAACCCCTCCATTGCTGGCGACATCCTGGTAAATTATTTCTGAACCCTCTCGAGCTGAATAAAACTGTTGTGTTTCAGATGTTCTTGTTGGGGGGAGGGAGGGTGGTTCTAAACATGGACCTCTCTGGAGTGAGATTTCTGTTTTAAACAGGAGATTGAAAGGTGCCTGCTAGTCGACGTGAGGAGGACTTGAGTTCTCTTTAATGTGAGTGGTTGATTTTATTTAATTTTGTATGTTTGTTTTTTTGTGTGTTTTGTAACTTAACCCACATCCACCATTTCCTCAGGCGGTTCATTCCACACATGAACCAATCCCTGTGCAAATAAATTTGCCCCTCTCACATTCAATCTATGCCGTCTAGTTTTGGACTCCCCTACCCTGGAGAAAAGACCTTTGCTATTCGTTATCTTGCCCCTAACCCGCTGTAAGGTCACCCCTCAAACTCCTATGCTCCAGTGTGAGCCTGTCCTCATAACTCAAACCCTCCGGTCCTGGTAAATCTCTTCTGCACTCTCTCCAGTTTAATACCATCCTTCCTGTAACAAGGCGACCAGAACAGTATGCAGTACTCCAAAAGCGGCCCTCACCCATGTCCTGAACAACCACAATATGACCTCCAACTCTCACACTCACTGAGCAATGAAGGCAACTTTGCCAAACGCATTCTTTAGTATAATGCCTGCCTGTGATGCACCTTTCTAGGAACTGTGCATCTGAACCCCTAGTTCTCTGTGTCGAACAACACTCCCCTGTCCTTCCCTGTGCAAGTCCTGCCCTTGTTTCTTTCACCAAAAATGCAACACCTCACATTTATCTAACTTAAGCTCCATCTGCCAATCCATGGCCCATTCACCCAATTGAGCGAGATCCTTTTGTCGTCTCCAACAACCTTCTTCACAGTCCACAATACCACCAATGTTGGTGCCATTTGCAAGCTTATACCCATGCTTCCTCCATTTTTGTCCAAATCATGTATATAAATGACACAATTAATCTTAGATAACCTTCCTCACTGTCCTCAATACCACCAATTTTGATGTCATCCGCAAACTTACTAACCAAGCCCATTCTCATCCAAATCATTTATATATTGAACAAGTGGTACCATATTAAAAATGTGTCGTCCCCTCACAGACCTTCAAATGACAAATGGACAGAGGTGTTCAGGTAGATCTGGATGTGAATGTACAAGGCATGATTAGTTAGTTTGTGGATGATACAAAATTAGGAGGTATCGTGGATAGCGAGGAAGGGTAGCAAAAATTACAGAGTGATCTTGATCAGATGGGGAAGTGGGCTGAGAATTGATAGATGCAATTCAACACATAAATGTGTGGCGTTGCATTGTGGAAAGTCAAACCGAGGTAACGAATAGTAAATAGTATGGTCCTGAGGAGTGTTGTGGAACAGAGGGAGTTAGGAGTACGAGTACAGTTCATTGAAAGCTCTGCACCTCGTTGCCTATCGGGAGAGGTTGGCCACTGTAGGATTTTAATCCTTGCAACGCAGGAGAATGAGGAGTGACATTATTAAGGTATTTAAAATCATGAGGGGCAGAGATTGGATGAATGCATATAGTCTTTTTTTTTTTCCCAGGGATGGGGAATTGAAAACTATAAGTCACAGGTTGAAGATGAGAGGGGGAGGATTTAAGAAGGACCTGAAGAGCAAAATCTTCACATGGAGAGTGGTGCGTATATGGAATGGGCCGCCAGAGAAAGTGATTTGAGGCAGGTACAATGTTAACATTTAAAAAAAAAATTGAATAGGTACATTGATGGGAAGTGTTAGGGACCCAAATGCGGTCAAATGGAACTGGCTAAGTGGGCACCATGGTCAACATGGACCAGATGGGCCGAAGGGCCTGTTTCCATGCTGTATTCCTCTATGGTTCTAGTTTTGCTGCCAAAATGCTGGAGGGAAATATGGTGGTTAGATCGCAAATTTCCAGTGCTGGCTTTTGGAAACCATTCTGGAAGTCTTCTGGATTGTCTAAGACCCCTAACTTAAAACACAGGAAAGTTACCAGCGTGTCCACACCAACGTGTACATGGCTATGCATTTCCCAGAAGCTGTTCCCCTGAGAATCGCATCTGCCGAAATATTGATGACGATGTTGACCAACTTTGGAACGATCTGCCCAGAAGACTCAGGGGTCAAACGTTGTGCCTAAAATATTACAGGCAGTCATGGTTAACCACGATGCAACCCAGTTGATGTTTTCAATGCATCGCGCACAGTCATAGCCATGTTAATGACCTACGCCATCTCCTTCGGCCTGGCTCTTTGCCAGTCATCAGGAACATCTTTCCTGCTTCGACCCTGTCTAGTCCTGTGAGAATTGGTCACGGCAATGAAGGATGCCACACCAGGAGCAGCAAGAGTTCCCAGAATAGGATAGGAGATGGGCCGAAGGGTCTGCAGCAAGCTCTGAAGCATTATTTTAATGATCATTGATTATAATTCGTCGATAGATGGTTGAAATTGCAGCCTGATGTCAGAGCATGCAAGCCTATTCCTGATCTCTCCTTTCCCTGAGATAACAAGGTGTAGAGCTGAATGAACACAGCAGGCCAGGCAGCATTGGAGGGGCAGGAAAGCTGATGTTTCGGGTCTAGACCCTTCTTCAGAAAATCATCTGCAGTTCCTACTAACTCTCCTTTCTCTATCTCTCTCTACCTCTCTGTCCTCTCCCTCTCTCTCTGTCTCTTCATCATTCACTTCCCCACCAAACCCCCTTCCTACTTTCATAAGAATATCAGAAGCAGGGGTAGGCCACCTGGCTCATCGAACATGCTCCGCTATTAAATAAGATCATGGATGATCTTTTCGTGATCTCAGTTACACTTACCATCAGCTCACCATTACCCTTAATTCCTTTACTGTTCACAAAATTATCTGTCCTGGCTTTAAAAACATTCAACAAAGTACCCTCAACTGGGTGAGGAGTTCCACAGATTCACAGCCCTTTGGGTGAAGAAGTTCCTCCTCAATTCAGTCTTGAACCTACCCACTTATTTTGAGACATTCCCCTTTGCTCCAGTTTCACATGTGAGGAAAAATACCCCGCTTCTATTTTATTTATTCCCTTCATAAATTTACACGTTTCTTTAAGACACTCCTCCCACCTCATTCTTCTAAATTCCAATGTGTATAGTCCCAGTCCACTCTGTCTCTCTCCCTTTCAACTCCGAATTCAACCTTCTGAACTTCGTCTGCACCCCTTCCAGTGCCAATGCATCCTTTCTCAAGTAAGGAGACCCAAACTGTGTGCAGTTCTCCAGGTATGGCCTCAACAGCACTTTGTTGGCATTTATTTGGGTGCCTTGTCCAATGCCTTCTGGAAATCCAGATATATCATATCCACTGGTTCCCTGTTGAGCACTGTGCTCATTCTGTATTTCTCTCTCCCTGTCTCTTCACCACCCCTCCAACCCTGTCTCTCTCTCTTTCACCCCTCTCTCTCTCCGCCTCTCTTCACCCCCCCCCCCCCCCCCTCCCCCCCCCCCCCCCCCCCACCCCTCCCTGTCTCCGTGCTGGAGGTCCACCTGGCTGACTGCAATGTAGTCATACATCAGAAGATGCCCCTTATTCTCCCCACAGGCGATTATTTCACTGCCAGTGCTTTGCTTCTCAGCAATTTCTATCCCTCCATTGGATACCATTCTCACAAATAAAGACAGCGCTCTGTCTCGAATTGCCCCTCTAACTGAGTGGCACCCCCTTCAAGGAACCCAGATGAACACCAACCGCATCCCCATGGGTCCAGGAGTCGCTCTGGTGTGGCCTTACGCTGTGCAGCCCATCTATTTGATGCTGGCTCTCACTCCTTTCCGGTGCCCACCTCCTGCCTTCTACCTCCCCTTCCCGCTACATTGCCGATGAGGTAGAGATGGCAAGAAACAGAGAGAGGGAGTTAGCGAGAGACAGTGAAGAGCGAGACAGCGAAAAAGCAAGGGAGTGAGAGAGGGAGACATTAAGAGACGGGAGGAGAATTGAGGTCATCGGGCCCATCCCATCGGTTCCTCATTTGCTTTGGAAAATAATTTACTACTGATCAGCGAACTGAGTCTCCTGTTCCCTGTTTTCTCCCCCTGTACTCTTTCGTCCCTAACAATGGGATCTAACTCCTTCATGAAAACACTCAGCTTTCTGTGACAGAGAATTGCACAGGCTCCCCCACTCTCCGAGTGAAGACATTTCTCCTCATTTCAGTCCCACTCCACCTTCTTTAGACTGTGACCACCTGGTTCTGAACTCTTCCCCTGGTCACCTGGAGCATCCTTCCTACATTTACCCTGTGTACTGCCGTTGGAATTTTACAGGTTTCTATGAGATTCCCCCTAATTCTTCGAAACTCCCGGCGCATATGGCC
The DNA here is from genome assembly GCF_021869965.1 of Rhincodon typus. NCBI lineage: Eukaryota > Metazoa > Chordata > Chondrichthyes > Orectolobiformes > Rhincodontidae > Rhincodon > Rhincodon typus. Next base: position 3,976,593 of record NC_063380.1, read on the forward strand.
CTAACTGATCCAGTCTCTCTTCACTCATCACTCCTGACATCCCAGGAATTGGTCTGGGAAATCTTCGCTGCGCACTTCCTCAGATAAGTACATCCCCAAAACCACGCAGACAATACTCCAGGCGTGATCTCACTCTGTACAATGGCAGCTTGATATCTCTGCTCCTGTACACGAACCCTCTCGCCATGAAGGCCAGCACCCCATTCACCTTCTTTGCCACCCGCTTTTCCTGTAGTTAGGATACCTAGGTCCCGTTGCATCATGCCCACTTCCTCAATACATCACTATTTAATGTGGGTCAATCTTAATTCAGATTAATCTCCACTTTTATGTACCACTGACATTAATTTCCAATTTCGAAGCTTATCAACTGGTCATCAATTCTTCCAGATGTAGGGATGACAATTCCAACCCATTGTCCCAAAGCATTAGCCTTCTCCCCTGGATTACACTGGAGTGTTGTCACCAATCAGGTACTGTCTCCAGAACTGGGTTGCTGAGGGATGTGAGGTCCTGACATCAGAGCCGCATTCAACCGAGCATGGCATCAAGGAGCCCTCGCAAAATTGGAATCAATGGGTATTGGGGGAAAAAAAATTTCCACTGGCTGGAGTCAAACCTGGCACAAAGGGTGCAGTTGCTGATGATCGGTCATCTCACTCCAGGACATCTCTGCAAGAGTTCCTCAGAGTGGTATCCTCGCCTCAACCACGTTCAAATGCTTCATCAATGACCATCCCTCTATCGTAAGATCAGAAGTGGGGATCTTCACCAATGGCTCAACACCACTCACGACTCCTCAGGTCCTGACACAGTCCGCGTTCAAATGCAACAGGATCTGGGCAACATCCAGGCTTGACGTATTAACTTTAGATTCTTTCTTGGGACTTGGGTATCACGGGCTCAGTGTCGCCTAATTGGCACCTAGAGAATGTGGGGGAAAGATGCCTTCTTGACCCTCTGCGGATCAACCCCCCTCAATCCCAAGTTTCGTAGGGACAGCCCACGCAGTGCTATTAGGGAGGGAGTTCCAGGGATTTGACATCAGCAACACTGTATGAATGGCCGTTGACATTCCAAGTGGAATGGTGTTGGAAAGGGAGGGCAGGAATGAGAATGTGCTGCTACCCTGCACCTGCACCTCCTTTTCCTTCTGGACCCTCGGCTAGTCACTGTGGTGCGTCTTGGAGATGATACACACTGCTGCTGGTGTGTTGGAAGGAGGGAGTGTTGATGGTGGGGGTCAGCGTCTCGATCCAGCGGCGGGGGAGAAGGGCGCTGCTTTGTCTTGGATGGTTTCCAGCTTCTCGATTCTTGTCAGAGGTGCTCCCATACAGGCAATCGGGAGATATTCAATCACAAGAGACAATCCAGCCATCCCTTCTTAGTAGTCAGTGTTGTTACCATCGCTGAATCATTGAGAGAGAATCTAACCATCACCCCCTTAACGTTCAATCTGTTACTTTCGCTCAATAACTCCCACGAACAACATCCAAGTGTTTATGCTTCACGACCCCACAGAAACTGAAGTCCCCCGTGTCCAAATGCAACAAGACCTAGACATTATCCAGGCTCGGCCTGATAAGTGGCGAATAACTTTCATGCCTACATAACGCAGTGAGCCGCAATTATATTATATGTTATATTACACCAGAAAAGTTCATACCACACTGTGTCTGATCAGTGAGGCACACACTGATGGTGATGTGAGACCTCGGGGGGATAGGAGTGTGGTGAGGATGACAAAAAGTGTTTTTGCCAAACTTTTCAGTTGCTTTTCCTAGAGGGGGGCTAAACGGTTGACCTGATAGTAAAACTTGTGAGAGGCATGGATTGGGTGGTTTTTCAGAGTCTTTTATTCCCAACGTCGAAATGTCAAGTGTTAGGAAACAAGCTGAGAGGAAGCAAGTTGGAAGGAGATGTGCGAGGTCTGGTTTTTTATTTATATACTTAGGGCGGTAGGTCTGTGGGACGTGCAGCCAGGGAAGGTGGTAGGAATTAAACCCATTGTTTTCTGACCAGGCTTTTGAATAATCGGTCACAGAATTTTGTGCATACTCAATTCTCAACACCCGTTGGTAGTTTAAACGTAACTCCTAGCAATTTATGAACAGCGCAGTAACAGTATTCATGCATTATTAAGTACGAAAATAATGTAATTAATGTCTATACTTAAATTCCAATGAGCTTTATTTTCAGCCCCGTTCACACAAAAGACACACAAATGAATAAATGCAGTTAACACTATTTTGGTCCTGCCATCATTTGCTGAGAATATACAGAGTTTGTCGATGGTACATCACTCAATCAGGCAAAGAAGAGAGTGACACGTCACCAAAACGAATCCTCTCCCAAGCCAAAAATCATTCTGCAGAATGTATTGGGAAAGAAATCTGCCAAAATCTCTGTCTCTAACTCTGTAACGACTCTCTCTCTTTCTCTCTCTCTCTCTCTCTCTCTCCCTCTGTGTGTGT
>NC_063380.1:3979166-3982534 GCF_021869965.1 Rhincodon typus
TGTGTCTCTCTCTCTCTCTGTGTGCCTGTGTCTCTCTCTCTCTCTCTCTCTGTGCCTGTGTGTGTGTGTCTCTCTCTCTCTCTGTGCCTGTGTGTGTGTGTGTCTCTCTCTCTCTCTGTGCCTGTGTGTGTGTGTCTCTCTCTGTGTGTGCCTGTGTGTGTGTCTGTCTCTCTGTGTGTGCCTGTGTGTGTGCCTCTCTCTCTCTTTCTCTCTGTGTGCCTGTGTGTGTCTCTCTCTCTCTCTGTGTGCCTGTGTGTGTGTGTCTCTCTCTCTGTGTGCCTGTCTCTCTCTGTGTGCCTGTGTGTGTTTGTCTCTCTCTCTGTGTCTGTCTCTCTCTCTCTCTTTGTGTTTGTGCCTGTGCGTGTCTCTCCCTCTCTGTGTTTGTGCCTGTGTGTGTGTCTCTCTCTCTCTCTGTGTGTTTGTGCCTGTGTGTGTGTGTCTTCCTCTCAATCTCTTTCTCTCCGACTCTATCACTCTGCTTCCCTCAGTCTCTGTCTCTCTCTGACTCTGTCTCTCTCTATTCCTGCATCCTGTAACTCACTCCCGGTATCCCACTCCATCTGTCTCTCACTCTCTTGCTCTCTCTCTGACTGTCTGTCTTTTTCACTCAGTCTCTCTCTCTCCCTCTGTCGCTCTCTCTCATTCGCTCTCTCCCCCTCTCCGTGCCTCTCCCTCTGCATATTCACAAACTCCAACGAGGAACCAACTGCAGTGAGTCTGTATCATTGGTTCGAGGGTGGTCAGTTCACTGTTCAGCATTATGAGAAAGATCGATTGCCGCTGTTATTTATCCTTCAGTTGTATTAATCTATTTGTGATTTTAAGGACGATACCAATGGGACATATCAGGGCTGCCTCTGGACATTGTCTGAGTCACAGCATAAATCCCAGTGTTAGTGCAACAGCTCAGCAGTCTGAATCTTAATTCCATCACAAAACCATGTAGATACAGCGTCTGGAAGCCGAAAAAGAACATTCGGATCTATAGAGTATAGAAACCATCAGTAAAATGATGGATTTTCTTCGACTCTCGATCTCTGGGGCTCTCCCTGCTGCTGGGGGCCCAGAGTCTCCTGCGGGCTCTGCTGGTCGCGGGAATGTTTCTGATGGCAAAAAACATTCAACAACAGGATGGGGAGAAATGGGACGCCTGGGTTTAAAATGCTGAAGGCAGGCACCATTGCTACCCAGAATGGTGAGTTGATAGCGTACATTCTAATCAGACAAAACCAGGATTGGTTCACCAGCACATACCCCTCCGTTTGCATGAAATGCCAGAAAATGTTCTTTAAACAGCTCAGCACATGCACTGTCCCCAAAAACACTGCCGCCGTTCTCGCAGGATCCCATTTCCTTCTCCAAACACAGAATAAAAGGAGCTGGAGTGAGACCATTCGGCCCCACAAGATTGTTCTGCCATTCAATGGCATCGTGGCTGATCATCCAACTCAATCCCTTGTTCCCTGATTTCTCCCCCATACGCTTTAGCCCTGGATAACGACAACCAAAACCTTCTTAAAAGCATAGAATACTTTGCCCCTGACCCCTTTCTGTGGCAGAGAAATCCACTGGCTCACCGCTCACCAAAGACACACCAATTATCACTTCTTGTTTTTGCAATTTTGTTACCATCACTGAATTACCCCCACGATCAACATGGTGCGATTGAGAGAAAATCTAACGATAGCCCCCATGACGTTCGATGTTGTTGCCATCACTGAACCCTTGCCTCCCAAAAACTATCAACATCCTAGGGGTTACCTTTGAGAGAGAATCGGACCATTGAGCCAAGCATCACTGAATCTATCTCACTGTCGACATTGTGGGGATTACCATTGAGCGGCAATTTAACCATCATCCCCTTGATGTTCAATGGTATTACCATCATTGAAACTACCAACATCTGGGATGTTCCCATTGAGACAGAATCTACCTCTTGGTGTTCAATGGTCTTGCTATTGCTCAAATTCCACACCTCACACACTATCGGCATCCTGGGATTCACTCTTCACGATGCTGAAACAGTCCGTGTTCAAATGCAGCAAGATGTGGGCAATGTCATGTTTGGGCTGACGATTGGCAAGTAATATTCGCACTGCACTAGCGCCAGGAAACTACCATGTCGTGACTCTCGGGTCGATGAGTGAAGATATAATTGACGCCTGTGACATTCCACAGTGAACAATGTTGTGTAGGTGCAGGGTAAGGGTCTAGAAGGGTGAACACCTCATCGTGTTCAATAAGTGTGTTCCAAATTGACTTGATTTGTCACCTCAGAGGTGTTGAGGGGGAGGGTGATGTGATTTATAAAGAGAGGTTGGTCTAACTTGGATTGTTTTCGCTGGTGCATCAGAGGCTGTGGGGCGACCTGCTGGAGTTACACAAAACTGTGAGAGGCATGGATGCGGTGGATAGTCAGACCATTTTACTCCCAGCGTCGAAATGTCAAGTGTTAGGAAGCAAGATGTGAGGGAGCAAGTTTAAACGAGATGTGCGATGTTTGTTTTTTATGCACTTAGGGTGGTATGTCTCCGAGACACGCTGCCAGGGGCGGTGGTAGGAATTAACCCCAATATTTTCTGAACAGACTTTTGAGAAACCAATCCCAGAACTTTGCAAATAAGTGGCTCTCAACACTGGCTTGTAGCTTAAGCAAAAGACCAGCCAATTTATGAACAATGCTGGAATATTAGTTGAACAGAAGTGAATAACAATGTTATCTAAATGCTGTCTATGGTTTAACCTCAATACCCTTAGTTTTCAGTTCCTTCCACACAAAATCAAAACAGGTAACAAACAGTTAAGGAAGGTCCACATTTCCCAAGCTCGCAACATTTCCAATATAATCTAGTTGGTTTTTGTTTATAGGGTGGGGTCCTATGCACCATTACATCATTTAGGACCTGCTCCATTTGCTGAGAATTTATTGAGCTTGTCGAGAAGCAGAGGTTTTTGGGGTGATACGTTATTCAAGGAGGCAAAGAAGAGGGTTACACATCACCGAATCCTCTAGCAAGCTGGGAATCATTCTGTAGGATGGAGAGGGAAAGGAGGTTGGCGCTCATTCAGATTCTCTGTGTCAATCTCTGTATCTGTGTGTGTCGCTCTCTTTCACAGTCTTCCTCCCGCTTTGTTTCTCTGTCTGTCTACCTGTCTACTGCTGTGTCTCCCCAATCTCTGTATCTCTTTTTGTCTCACTACTCTCCCTCTGTGACCCTCCCTCTATGTATGTGTATCTCTCCGTCTCTCTTTCTCTCTTCATATCTTAATCTCTCTGCATCTCCGCACACTCAACCCAGAAGCTGGCTAATATAAACATGCATGATTCATTCTTGAAATCAGTTCACCATTCAGATGTATGAGAAAGA